>NC_047084.1:92642206-92977622 GCF_902459505.1 Geotrypetes seraphini | reverse complement strand
CTGAATCATATCTCCCCTGTCTCTCCTTTCCTCTAGGGTATACATATTCAGGGCTTCCAGTCTCTCCTCATATGTCTTCATGGTGCAAGCCTCCTATCATTTTCGTCGCCCTCCTCTGGACCGCCTCAAGTCTTCTTACGTCTTTCGCCAGATACGGTCTCCAAAACTGAACACAATACTCCAAGTGGGGCCTCACCAATGACCTGTACAGGGGCATCAACACCTTCTTTCTTCTACTGACTACGCCTCTCTTTATACAGCCCAGAATCCTTCTGGCAGCAGCCACTGCCTTGTCACACTGTTTTTTCGCCTTTAGATCTTCGGACACTATCACCCCAAGGTCCCTCTCTCCCCGTCCGGGCATATCAGCTTCTTCTCCTCCCAGCATATACGGTTCCTTCCTATTATTAATCCCCAAATGCATTACTCTGCATTTCTTTGCATTGAATTTTAGTTGCCAGGCATTAGACCATTCCTCTAACTTTTGCAGATCCTTTTTCATATTTTCCACTCCCTCTTCGGTGTCTACTCTGTTACAAATCTTGGTATCATCTGCAAAAAGGCACACTTTTCCTTCTAACCCTTCAGCAATGTCACTTACATACATATTGAACAGGATTGGCCCCAGCACCGAACCCTGAGGGACTCCACTAGTCACCTTTCCTTCCTTCGAGCGACTTCCATTAACCACCACCCTCTGGCGTCTGTCCGACAGCCAGTTTCTGGACCCAGTTCACCACTTTGGTCCTAACTTCAGCCCTTCAAGTTTGTTCAACAGCCTCCTATGAGGAACTGTATCAAAGGCTTTGCTGAAATCCAAATAAATTACATCTAGCATATGTCCTCGATCCAGCTCTCTGGTCACCCAATCAAAAAATTCAATCAGGTTCGTTTGGCACGATTTACCTTTTGTAAAGCCATGTTGCCTCGGATCCTGTAACCCATTAGATTCAAGGAATACACTATCCTTTCTTTCAGCAACACTTCCATTATTTTTTCCAACAACTGAAGTGAGGCTCACCGGCCTGTAGTTTCCTGCTTCATCCCTGTGACCACTTTATGAATAGGGACCACATCCGCTCTCCTCCAATCCCCAGGAATCACTCCCGTCTCCAGAGATTTGTTGAACAAGGTCTTTAATAGGACTTCGCCAGAACCTCTCTGAGTTCCCTTAGTATCCTGGGATGGATCCCGTCTGGTCCCATCGCTTTGTCCACCTTCAGTTTTTCAAGTTGCTCATAAACACCCTCCTCCGTGAACGGCGCAGAATCTACTCCATTTTCTCGTGTAACTTTGCCGACAATCTCGGTCCTTCTCCAGGATTTTCTTCTGTGAACACAGAACAGAAGTATTTGTTTAGCACATTTGCTTTCTCCTCATCACTCTCCACATATTTGTTCCCAGCATCTTTTAGCCTAGCAATTCCATTTTTTATCTTCCTCCTTTCACTAATATATCTGAAAAAATTTTTATCTCCCTTTTTTACATTTTTAGCCATTTGTTCTTCCGCCTGTGCCTTCGCCAAGCGTATCTCTCTCTTGGCTTCTTTCAGTTTCACCCTGTAGTCTTTTCTGCTCTCCTCTTCTTGGGTTTTTTTATATTTCATGAACGCCAACTCTTCGCCTTTATTTTCTCAGCCACTAGTTTGGAGAACCATATCGGCTTCCTTTTTCTTTTGTTTTTTATTGATTTTCTTCACATAAAGGTCCGTAGCCATTTTTATCACTCCTTTCAGCTTAGACCACTGTCTTTTCCACTTCTCTTATGTCCTCCCATCCTAACAGCTCTTTCTTCAGGTACTTTCCCATTGCATTAAAGTCCGTACGTTTGAAATCTAGGACTTTAAGTATCGTGCGGCCGCTCTCCACTTTAGCCGTTATATCAAACCAAACCGTTTGATGATCGCTACTACCCAGGTGAGCACCCACTCGAACATTAGAGATACTCTCTCCATTTGTGAGGACCAGATCCAATATCGCTTTTTCCCTTGTGGGTTCCGTCACCATTTGTCTGAGCAGAGCCTCTTGAAAGGCATCCACAATCTCCCTACTTCTTTCCGATTCCGCAGACGGAACATTCCAGTCCGCATCCGGCAGGTTGAAATCTCCCAACAGCAGAACCTCCTCTTTCCTTCCAAACTTTTGGGATATCCACAATCAGATCCTTATCAATTTGCTGCGATTGAGTCGGAGGTCTGTAGACTACACCCACGTAGATAGAAGTTCCATCTTCTCTTTTCAGAGCAATCCATATCGCTTCTTCCTCTCCCCAGGTCCCTTGCATTTCGGTCGCTTGGATATTGATCTTTACATAGAGAGCTACTCCTCCACCTTTATGACCATCTCTGTCCTTCCTAAAAAGATTATATCCCGGTATGTTTGCATCCCATCCATGTGATTCACTGAACCATGTCTCTGTGATAGCAACAATATCTAGATCTGCCTCTAATATCAGGGCTTGCAGATCATGAACTTTGTTGCTTAGACTGCGAGCATTTGTGGTCATCGCTTTCCAGCTATTTTTCAGCAATAATCTCCTTTTTCGTATGGATTTTTGTGTCGTTTCACTTTCCGTTGCAATACTAAGAAATGAGTTGCTGATATTGCTTATGTTGCAGCCTTTACTACTATCACATCTTTTCTTTTGCCGGGGGTGGTCTCTATAATTGTCCTTCGTACATACACCACCCCCACCTTCTAGTTTAAATGCCTGGAAAAAATATTGTCTAAATTTCTCTGCAAGGTTTCTTTTTCCTGCTGTAGTAATATGTAGCCCATCAGTGCAATATAGCTTCTTGTCCTTCCATGTATTTCCCCATCCTCCTATGTACCTGAAGCCTTCTTGATGACACCAGGCTCTGAGCCATCTATTAAAGTCCTCTGTGTTTTTCATTCTTTGCTCTCCTTTTCCATATGCAGGCAGTATTTCAGAAAAAGCTAAAGTCTTTACAAAAGGTTTCACGCCCTCACCAAGCTCCCGAAAAGCTTTCTGTGCTGCAAGTGTGGAGTTGTTGGCCAGGTCATTTGTTCCCAGATGGATAACAACATCAGTGTTAAAATCCTTAGTTTCTTCCTTAATTATAGTCAGTATTTGCCTGGAACTCCTGGTAGCTGAGGATCCTGGAAGACATTTCACTATTTTGGACTCCTCGCCCTGTGTTCCAAGGTTAATGCCTCTGATGATGGAATCCCCCAACAGTAATAGTTTTCTGTTTTTGGCTTTTTTATTTGTACTTAGGGTGCTCTTGTTCTCTTGAGTTTCCTTCATTGGTTCCAGTCCCACCTCCCTTCTGTTTTCCTGAGTATCGCAGTGCACTAGTGGAGCGAAGGAATTCTGTAGAGATAATATAGTGAAGGTGGATGTTTCTGTGTTACATGTCGCAGGTCTTCCTGAGCCTACTGTGACCCATTTATTCCTGGGCTGTTTTATTCTTTGAGGTAGAGGTGGTAAGTTGGTATGATTTGTGGAGTGATGGAAGCTGCTTTAATTGTATTCAATTCCTGTTTAAGTTTGCAGAGCTCCTCCTTAATACTGGCAAGTTGAAGACAGATGGGGCAAGCCTTAAGCCTCCAAATAGTATGTCTTGGAATTAAAGCACCACAGTGATTGCATAGAATAAAGGTCATCTTGATTGGTTGTGAAGTCCTGATTATATGGGTCCTATATATGAATAGTGGTCCCTGGGGTTGGTGGGACTATAAGTAAGACTACTAGTAAGGCAGAAATATAGGCTCTATACCACCTAAAACACAGTATTTTAAACAAAACTGCAGGTTCTATCAGTGCTACCCTAAAACACAGGATTTATAACAGGATTTTCCCTACTTTAGTCACCCTGAGCCACAGGCACCACAAATATCAGCTCTATACCACCTAAAACACAGTATTTTAAACAAAACTGCAGGAAGAGGAAATAAGATTTATAAGAGAAGAGTAAGGGGGGGATAGAATTACATTTTAGTGAAAAGCCAGGTTTTCAGTTGCTTGCGGAATAATTGGAGGGAGCCCAGGTTCCGCAGCGGGGTAGCAAGGTCGTTCCAAAGACCTGTGATTCTGAAGAGAAGGGATTTTCCCAGTTTGCCTGCATAGCGAATACCTTGTAGAGAGGGGAAGGATAGTTATACCTTTGGGCGGGTCTGGTAGAGTCATTTCTGTGGAGAATAAGCCCAATAGTAAAGCAGAATTTATAAGCCTGGTAAGGGAGGAGATGGCCTGCGCAGGAATATTTTCGTAAAGGTAGGAACGGAAAGGATCCAGGATGCAATTGCAGGATTTCAGTGTAAGACAGAGTTTAGAGATCTGGGATTCGGATACGAGTTCAAAGGCAGTCCAGGATCTATCAGCAGGGATAGGGTTGGAGTCGTTGGGAGGCAGAGAATTGTAAGAGACTGCTGGGAGGAAAGAACTCCGTACCATCCTCTCCCTAACCCCTGATCCTACCTGACCCACTCTTGGAAACGATCTTTGATCTAACTTTGTAACCCTCCTTCTATAACTCTTTCTGTAATCCGCATTGAACCGCAAGGTAATGGCGGAAAAAAAATCTGTAATGTAATGTAATTAGCAAAATGGAAAGTGGACAGAGGGTCAAAAGATAAATATACCAAGATATTCTCGAGCTTTGAAAGAGTAGAGGGCAGGGGCGAGAGGCGAAGCCAGCCAACACAGAAAAAGAAAAAAATGATCGTCTGGTTAGACATCCAAAATACTACTACTAGTAATTATTTTGAACCAGGGGCCAATTTTTAAGCCTGTTTATGCAGCAGTTTTTTAAATTCAGTTTTCTATACTGTTCTCCCCAAGGAGCTCAGAACGGTTTACATGAATTTTATTCAGTTACTCGAGCATTGTCCCTGTCTGTCTTGCTGGGCTCACAATCTATCTAATGTACTTGGGGCAATGGAGGGGGGTGGGGGATTAAGTGACTTGCCCAGGGTTGCAAGGAGCAGCATGGGTTTGAACCCACAACCTCAAGATGCTGAGGCTGTAGCTTTAACCACTGCGCCACTCTAGAAATCAAAATGTACTAGAAGTGAGCCAAGTATAGGACAATCAAGCCATTGTGACATCACTGATGAGGTTGGCTCTTAGGCATTGGTGGAATGAGGCATTGTGATGTCACAATACCAGCTCTGGTTAGCAGAGGCTGAAACTTTTCACACTATTTATTTAATCAATTTTCTATACTGTTCTTCTCAGGGAGCTCAGAATAGTTGACATGAATTTATTCAAAAAAGAGAGAGGAAGAGAGAGAAAAAAAGAGAGGAAGAGAGAGAGAAAAAAAGAAGAGAGAGAAAAGAGAGAGGAAGAGAGAGAGAAAAAAAGAGAGAGGGAGAAAAAGAGAAAAAAAGAGAGGAAGAGAGAAAAAAAGAGAAGATATAGAGAAAAAATAGAGAGAGGAAGAGAGAGAGAGAAAAAAAAGAGACACAAAGAGAGAATTCAAGTATTGGCTCACAATCTAATGTACCTGGGGCAATAGGGGGGGGGGATTAAGTGACTTGCCCAGGGTCACAAGGAGCAGCATAGGTTTGAACCCACAACTTCAGGGTGCTGAGGCTATAGCGTTAACCACTGCGCCACACACTCCCCACCCAGTTACCTGGGTGAAGTGTCTAAAAAGGGCCTTCTTCTGAACTGTTTAAAGTAGGTGGGGGCTTCCACAATGTGTGTGCTTTTAGCTCACCTCGGGTATTAAGATGCAATTATTCGTGCCATGCCTGCTTTTCCTGTCTGGCTCTTGCTCTGCAGAACTATTTACCTGTTTATCTCAGGACCAAGCATTCTATCCCGAGATTTAAGGCTGTTCACAACTGGCTATATAAACAGTCTTATCTCAGTTCCTAACCTGTTTGCTGTATTTATTCACCTTTCCTGAATTATTGTCCTCCTTCCCCAGTTTTTTTTGTCCACAATTACTGAATATGATGTCTCTGGCATTTAAACTGTTGTATAATCTCTCGTTCCTCCTTTTTGTGTGTTCATTTTTGTTTTTTATCCATTGTGGGTTTTGTGATTTCTTGTATTGTCACTCAGCTCTAATATGGACTGTAACCCCTTCTGAGACTGATTTCCTAACACATGCATGCTATTCTTCCCTCGCTCAGCTGCCCACACAAATAGCAGGTGCAGAGAAAGGGACTGCTTTCCAGTATGCAATTTTTGCTTTTAGTAATGGGAAATTCTCTCTGAAATTAGTGCAGATAAAATTTTATGTGTTAAAAGCACTTGTACAGTCAGGGGAAGACTTCCCAATAGAGGAATTAAGTAGCTGCAAAAGGGAAATATGAGTCTATGTGAATGGTTGCTCAGAAGTTGAATGTCAAAAATAAACAAATGATTCTTCAGGAGCTACGTCATCGAATGGGAAGAGGTTGTAGACATGCCGTTGTGGCAGCTAGGTGACCAAATGAGTAAGAATATCTGATGAGGGGAGAAGAATGGTTCAATCCATGGTTTTGTGTGTATGTGTGTGTGTGTGTGTGTGTGAGATGTTTCAATCCATGATTTTGTGTGTGTGTGTGTGTGTGTAATGTTTCAATCCATGGTTTTGTGTGTGTGTTTGTAATGTTTCAATCCATGGTTTTGTGTGTGTGTGTGTGTGAGATGTTTCAATCCATGATTTTGTGTGTGTGTGTGTGTGTATGTGTAATGTTTAAATCCATGGTTTTGTGTGTGTGTGAGTGAATGTTTCAGTCCATGGTTTTGTGTGTGTATTTGTAATGTTTCAATCCATGGTTTTGTGTGTGTATGTGTGTGTGTGTGTGTAATGTTTCAATCCATGGTTTTGTGTGTATGTATGTGTGTGAGTGAATGTTTCAGTCCTTGGTTTTGAAGTGTGCGTGTGTGTGTGTGTGTGAATGGTTCAATCCATGGTTTTGTGTGTGTGTGTAATGTTTCAATCCATGGTTTTGTGTGTGTGTGTGTGTGTGTGAGATGTTTCAATCCATGATTTGTGTGTGTGTGTGTGTGTGTGTGTGTGTAATGTTTCAATCCATGGTTTTGTGTGTGTGTGTGTGATGTGTGATGTTTCAATCCATGGTTTTGTGTGTGTGTGTGTGTTCAATCCATGGTTTTGTGTGTGTGTGAGTGAATGTTCCAGTCCATGGTTTTGAAGTGTGTGTGTGAATGGTTCAATCCATGGTTTTGTGTGTGTGTGTAATGTTTCAATCCATGGTTTTGTGTGTGTGTGTGTGTGTGTGTGTGAGTGAATGTTTCAGTCCATGGTTTTGAAGTGTGTGTGTGAATGGTTCAATCCATGGTTTTGTGTGTGTATGTGTATGTGTGTGTGTGTGTAATGTTTCAATCCATGGTTTTGTGTGTATGTATGTGTGTGAGTGAATGTTTCAGTCCTTGGTTTTGAAGTGTGCGTGTGTGTGTGTGTGTGTGAATGGTTCAATCCATGGTTTTGTGTGTGTGTGTAATGTTTCAATCCATGGTTTTGTGTGTGTGTTTGTAATGTTTCAATCCATGGTTTTGTGTGTGTGTGTGTGTGTGAGATGTTTCAATCCATGATTTTGTGTGTGTGTGTGTAATGTTTCAATCCATGGTTTTGTGTGTGTGTGTGTGTGTGTGTGAGTGAATGTTTCAGTCCATGGTTTTGAAGTGTGTGTGTGAATGGTTCAATCCATGGTTTTGTGTGTGTATTTGTAATGTTTCAATCCATGGTTTTGTGTGTGTGTGTGTAATGTTTAAATCCATGGTTTTGTGTGTGTGTGAGTGAATGTTTCAGTCCATGGTTTTGAAGTGTGTGTGTGAATGGTTCAATCCATGGTTTTGTGTGTGTGTGTGTAATGTTTCAATCCGTGGTTTTGTGTGTGTAATGTTTCAATCCATGGTTTTGTGTGTATGTGTGTGTGAATGTTTCAGTCCATGGTTTTGAAGTGTGTGTGTGTGAATGTTTCAATCCATGGTTTTGTGTGTATGTGTGTGTGTGAGTGAATGTTTCAATCCATGGTTTTGAAGTGTGTATGTATGAATGGTTCAATCCATGGTTTGGATTTTTTGTGTGTATGAATGGTTCAATCCATAGTTGTGTGTGTATGTGAAAGAGAGAAGCAGCAGTGGCTTCCCCCATGTCTTTCTCAATTGCAGACTATGCACTTTTGCTCCAGGAACTTGTCCAAACCGTTTTTTAAGTCCATCTTTGTTAACCGCTGTTACCACATCCTCTGTCAACATTCTCCAGACCTTAACTGTTTTCCGAATGAAAAAATATTTCCCTGAAACTTCACTGAGTGTCCCCTAGTCTTTGTAATTATTGATCGAGTAAAAAAATCAATTCACATGTACCCATTCTACACAACTGAGGATTTTGTAGATATGAATATTTGCAGATGGAGGAAAGGGAAGCCTGCATTTTGGCGCACTGTGATGGTGCATTTTTTTTCAACTTGTCTCTTTCATTGGTGGCTTCTGGGAAATCTTACCAACCCTCTGTTCTGGCCTGTCCTCCTTTTGACTACCTCTATATTGTTTTTAAAAGCTACTGCACCAGCTTAGGTAGAAAAATGACACCGTTTGATGCACATTTGTAAAACACATGAACAAGTATATCAATTCTGTGGGTATTTCTCTCCTGCATACTTCACACCAATTTTCAAAAGGAATAAAAGGCTCACTTTGAAAATTGACTAGGGAAAAATCATGCTCACAAATTTATATCTGCTGTTCATGTGGATACTTTTTTTGCACGTAAAAGTATGTGCATATTTTGGAAATAAAGAAAAATGACAAGCCTCTACCCCAAACTGCCACAGTAATGTCTAACTTATCTGCAGGTAAAATTAATCCCCCCCTTTTCTAAAACCATAGAGGGACTTTTAATGCCAGCTGCGGTGGTAACAGTTCCGACACTCGTAGGAATTCTATAAACGTCGGAGCTGTTACCTCCATGGCCGGTGCAAAAAATACAGGGGGGTGGGGGGAAGGGGAGAGAGAAATAAGTGCACAATGTCACTACACAAAAAGGTGCATTCCAAAAGCTTTTTCAAACAGATCCGTCAAGCCCAGCATCCTGTTTCCAACATGGCCAACCCAGGTCACAAATACATTCAAGATCTCCAAAAATAAAACAAATTTTATGCTGTTTATCCTAAGAATAAGCAGTAGATTTCTCCAAGTCCATCTTGGCTAGTAGGTAATGGATAGTGTGGTGCAGTGGTTAGAGTTACAGCCTCAGCACCCTGCGGCAGTGGGTTCAATGCCTGTGACCCTGGGCAAGTCACTAAATTGTCCACTGTCCCAGGTACATTAGATAGATTGTGAGCCCTCCAGGACAGATAGAGAAAGTGCTTGAAATATCTGTATGTAAGCCACTTTGAGTATGGTTGTATAACTACTGAAATGCCCACAAGTCCCTTTCCCTTATGGACATCTCTTTTAGGAAGTTATCCAAACCTTTTTTAAACCCTGTTAAGCTAACTGCTTTCACCACATTCTCTGGCAACAAATTCCAGAATTAGTTACAATTTGAGGGAAGAAATATTTTCTCCTGTTTCTTTTAAATCGGCTTTAACTCATTACATGCCTCCGCCCCCTAGTCCTAGTATTTTTGGAAAGCTTTACTCTTTAGGCCTGGGGTGACGGCATCCAGCAGCTTCTTGATCAGTTCTACTTAGCATTTTTATCGTGGAGTGTCCTTTTCAAGTTCCTTTGTAAAAGTGTGTTAACCTATCGCAGACACTTCAAAATACCCTGCTGGGTTACAGAACAGACAGCCTGAACTCTTTCTCCTCCCCACCCAACCCCCCTTCTCACCAGAAGCAGCATCCCTAGCCACCGCTGGCTCTAGGAGCAGAAACCAGGCTTGTGAATCAAGACCAGCTCATCCGCATAGCAGCATGCAGCGCTTATTTCTAAGTCACCAGGCTGACCAGAGGGCATTTATTTTCAGTGGAAAAGATCTCAAGTGATGAGAGGGTAGATTCGGGAAGAATTATTAGGAAATATTTCTTCAAAGAGCAGACAGTGAACGCATGGAACATATTCTTACTAGAGGCAGTGGAGGTAAAACAAAGAACAGAATTTAAAAAAGCATGGAATAGGCACAAATGTATACCTGGGAAAAGACAAGTATACAGAAACAATAATTATAGTATATACAATATACTTGTATATAGATGGTATAAATAGGTAAGATTCACATACATTATACCCCTCCTTTACTATTGCATAGCGTGGGTTTTAGCGCCAGCAGCGGCGGTAACTGGTCCGACACTCATAGGAATTCTATGAGCATCAGAGCAGTTACCGCTGCTGCTGGCACTAAAACCCGCGCTACCCGTTAGTAAAGGAGGGGGATATTTAGCTCATGTATTATAACTCCTTTACTGAAGCTCAGAATTGACTCCCCAGCCATTATTAGTGGTATTGAATCTTCCAATAAACAATAAAGCCCCCCCCCTCCGTATTCGGGGTGATTGGGGATGATCAGACCCGCGAATACGGAAAAATCGTGAATAACTTTCTCCCGTGTTATTCGCGGTTTTCTGTCAAAAACCATCGAGAATATGATAAAACCGCGAATAACACGGGAGAAAGTTAAAAAAAAAAAAGTTGGGGGAGGGGTCCAGAAACATTGATGGTCTGAAGCTGCCAGCGGACGGATTGCGCTTGCAAAATGCCTAGTATTCTAAAAGGTGCCGTACTCATGGATGACGTGCTGTAATTTGGAGGGGGGAGGAGCCAGCATGTAAAAAATCGTGAATAATCGAAGTCGCGATTGCTGAAACCGCGAATACAGAGGGAGAAATGTACAAGTGAAAGGATAGATTGCAATCAGTCAGGATTTCTGTTATTGTAATAAGAAGGATATTATGCAGACTTAAGCTTTATGTCCTTATCTGCTGTTATACTGTATTTAAAGCTTTTATTTTATTTTGGCCCAGCAGTTTTCCTCTTGTTTTTTTCAGGCATCCAGCTCAGTTGGAACCAGGGCTGAGATGCAATATCATGGGCTGCCTTTCCCGCCTTCCCAGGGAATTTCTCCCATATTTTGTTTCCCATCTCATCTAATCTAGTACATTCCTTGCAGCAGCATGAGTTGGGGGCCATAAATGAAGGTGTCTAACCCAAATCTTGCCTAGAGGTCTAATGACTGTCCCACTCCCCAGCCCCTTGGGCTTGGGAGTTCCAAATCTACATCATGAGAACTTAAGATTGCCATACTGGAACAGACAGAAGGTCCATTGAGCCCAGTATTCTGCATCATCCCTAACTCTGATCAGGGAAGAGAGTTCTAGCTCACGAATTGAGTTGGGTCCTCCATGTGAGAGGGTAAATCGATGGCACTGAGCCAACAGGCTTTTCACGCACCATTACTGTATATTGTATGTTTTTTCTGCCTAGGTTTTCAGATTGTCTAATTTACCCCTCCCCCCATTTTTTTACAAAACCGCGCAAGAGGTTTGTGGAGCAGCGCAGAAAATTCAGCGCATGCAGTTTTGTAAAAGGGGGAGGGGTTAACGCTGCTGTGAACATCAGACTCTACTCTCACTGTCTCAGTCTGGGGCTACGTTCAAGAACATTAAACTGTAAAATAATGAAAGCCAGTGTGTGACGTATAGGAAATTGTTGAATTTCATATCAACAATTTGGCACCAGTTGAACTGCAAAGAGGAAGTTCCTTGTGTACTGTAGGTGTGTACATTTGTTTGAAATGACAGATCCTATATCGTTTCATGTAATTGGTAAATAAAAGTGACGTCAATAGCACGCACTTGAACTTGAAAAGCGCATGGCCTATTCTCAGAGTACATGCTGTTTCAGAAAAGTGCGCTCTCTTGCCCAATAGAACGTGCTTGAGAGCATAAATGGGAAACACTGTTCCCTCTAAGCCTAGTGGGAATGTTCCCAGTGGCATAGTAAGGGGGGGTGTAAGGGGTGTGGACAATCCCTGGGTGCCGAGTCAGTTGGAGCACTGACACCTCTCTACCCCAACCCACCCCACTCACACCATCCCTCCCCCCACCTTGTACCTCTGTATTATATTTGCTAGTGCAAGTAACTTCTACCTGTTGCTCACACCAGCCTGGTTCCCCTCTGAACCACTTCTGGGTCACGGGGCCAGGAAGTGACATCAGAGGGAAATCCAATGCTGGCATGAAGAGCATGCTGCTGAAGCCACTCGTGCTGGTGAAGATTTAGAGGTAAAGGGGGGGGGAGGGAGAGAGAGCAAGTGTGGAATGGGTGGCGGGAAGTAGCAGGGAGGTGGAAAGAGTGGGAGTGTAGAAAGGAGGGTGCGGTGGGGGGGGGGGGCACCTCCTACCCTTACTATGCCACTGAGTCCTTCTACAGCATAGCTGCCAGAGGGGGATGGTGCTTCAATATTGTGCTTTCAATAGCTAAAGACAGGCAGGATTCCTGGTGTCCTACAGAGCTTGTGTAGCCCTCACTATTGAAAATGTGATGTTGAAACAGCACCCCCAGAGGTAGGACTGCAGGTGGAGGACTCCCACTCAGCTTAGGAAGAATAGTGTTGAGAAAGGTATACTCTCTTCTGAAAGAGTGTGTGCTCATAACGACATCGCTCCCATGACAACGTAAAGCCCAAGCAAAACAAACATTTCCATAAACTACACACCCTAGTGCACTATTCCCCTCAGGCACAAATTACTTGGTCTGTGTTTACTTAGGAGGGGAAGTTATCAACACGGGCTAATGGGACCCTGTGCTAAAGTAACCCAATTTCTGATAAAACAAGCTGATTCAATAATAGCCCACATTGAAAAATTCCCCTCTTAAAGCTGATCAGAAAGGTTGTATATGTCTGCACAATTAGGCAGTTTAAGCTGTCTCTCTGAAAATCTTGTTTGCCTATTAGTTGTAGAAGCTGAGTAATGTCTGGATTGCTCTTAGCTTTCTCCTTTGGTGAGTCTATCCCTATGGTTCTCACAGGCGGACTCAAGAGCGCATGTCTGTCCATCCTCCTCGACTACGTCCAGGCTTTGACTTTGGCCACCAGCCGAGGTATTTAGCTGAAGGCACAGATTGGTAAGTCAATACCTTATACTGATGCCACTTGATGAGTATAAGATCATGTAAAGGCCCATGTTCTACAGAATGTTGAGATGAGAAAGAACCAAGTCGTCCAGGTAAGGCCATATACACATTGCATCCTCCGCCCAGTATTTTACAAAAGGCTCTGCTGAATGCTGAGCCTTTTGTAATATACCAAAAAGGACGTCCAGTGACAGCAGCAGTTTTACAAATCTGCACATTGGAAAGAAGGACATCCTGCCGTTCCTAATTGTTCCTTGCTCCTGCTTTGTAAAATTGCTATTCCTGACAGGCAAGGAAAAAAATAAATTTCCACCCCATGCACCCTACTCACTCCCCAGATAGACAATAGATAGGCAAGAAACTAACCCCCCCCCCCCCACCCAGTGATGTGCTGGACCTAGTTCACACAGTTTCACGAGAGCTATTTGTAAAGTTTTAAAGAGTTTTGGGAGCCAGTTGTTAAAGTAGCTCCCCTCCCCCAATGGCTACTGTAACAACTGGCTCCCAAAATTTGGGCTTGGGTAGGCTTACCAGATTTTATGTCAGTAAAATCCGGACTGCTAGACCTGCCCCCCCAGGCCCGTCCAGTTCCACCCATCCCCGCCCCGTTATACCCCAGCTCTGCCCTCAGCTCCGCCTTCAGCCCTCGCTGCCTATTCGTCAGGCAGAAAAGCATCCCCGCATGCACGAATGCCCCTCCTGATGCAATTTCTTTTCAAAACCCGGACAAACTGCTGGGTTTTGAAAAGCCGTCCAGACACCCGGACATGTCTGGGAAAATCCGGATGTCTGATAAGCCTAGGCTTGGGGGCTCCTCCTGATCTCCCTTTCACTTTGCTGTGAGGGATACCAAGCCCTTCCAGCCAAATAAATAGACTGCCACCACTCCCCGCTGATTTTTTCTGGCTCTGAGCAGCATGCCAGGACTTCGTGCAAAAATCCCAACATGCTGCTCAGAGCCATAAACAAGCGACAGGGAGTGGCAGCAATCCATTTATTTGGCTGTCGGGGTTTGGCATCCTTACAAGCAGAGGTATGCCTGCACAGGGGAGGGGGGAATCATTGCCCCCCACCCTCAGATTGCATGGCGGGCTACGCCTGCAGGAAGAACCCATTGTTAAAAATTTGCCAGCATACCACTGCCCCCCATGCCCCCAATCACCTCAGTTCCCTATCCCCTCAATCCTCTAAAAGGCAAAACTCTACCCAAGCCCCCAATCCATTTCCCCGATAGGCAAGAAACCCCTATTTATGTCCCCCTCTCTAGAATCTATGGGGTATGTTCCTGGTGGCTAGTGGGGCAGGAATGATCCCTGGATGATCCTGCCCTGTGGTTTACAATGATTTCAGTTGACCCTTAGTAGTGGTCTCAAAGTACTACCTGTAGGAGTGAAGCTGTCAGTCAGGATAGTATTCTTCATAACATTATTTCAAACAGATACAGCAAGGAGAGAGGGAAGAAAGATGTTGGGCTCACCTGGGGGAATTTATTGACCTTAAAATGATGAAGAGAGGGAGGGGGAAGGAGAAAGAGGTTGGACTGCATGAAGTGAACTTTAAAGGTTTGGACAATTTGGTGGAGGAAAAGTCCATAGTCTGTTATTGAGAGAGACACGGGGGAAGCCACTGTTTGCCCTGGATCGGTGGCATGGAATGTTACTACTCTTTGGGGTTCCGGAATCTTTGTTATTCTTTGGGATTCCAGAATCTTGCTATTCTTTAGGATTCTGAATGGAGTGTTGCTTGTTGCTACTCCTTGGGTTTTGGCAAGGTACTAGGGACTTGGATTGGCCGCCGTAGGAACGGGCTACTGGGCTTGATGGACCATTAGTCTGACCCAGTAAGGCTATTCTTATGTTCAGTATTAAGAAAAAGTGAGAGGGATGAAAGAGGCTGGACTGTGCCCAGACCAGAACTGGGATAAGAACATAAAAATTGACATACTGGGACAGACTGAAGGTCCATCAAGCCCAGTATCCTGTTTCCATCAGTGGCCAGCCCAAATCCCAAGTAGTAAAACAGATTTTATGCTGCTTATCCCAGAAATAAGCAGTGGATTTTCCTAAGCCATCTCGATAATGGCCTATGGACTTCTCTTTTAGGACATTACCAAACCTTTATTAAACCCCGCTAAGCTAACTAATTTTACCACATTCTCTGGCAATGAAATCCAGAGTTTAATTACACATTGTGTGATAAAATATTTTCTCCAGTTTGTTTTATGTTCAATAATTTGTATTGAATTATAATAATAAAATCATACATATAATAAAACTTACAGAGTATATTATTCCAACATAATTAATATAAATATACAGAAAAGAATCAAAAATCAGTAATTAAGACAAGTACAATGAGAAAGTATTATAATATACACTATCATTAACTTTATAAAAAATATAATAATGTATTTATGTTTCAATCTATTTGACAAAGTTAAAATAAAGGACAATAACAAATTGAACACAAGAAAAAAGAATTATAATAACATTAGTATATCTACCAACAATCTCCTAATACACCCATACCCCATCCCATCTCTCCAATTCCCCCACCCATCCACCTCCCTATTCCCAAATGCTATTATTCAGATGGCTTCATATCCTGATTACAAATGCAATGAATTCATAACAAAACTATGTGCTCTGGCCGATAGCTGCTGGATAAAGGGTTCCCAGGTCATCCGAAACCTACATTGTTGTTTATTTGAAGGGGAGGTCGCTCTAGCTTCCATCAGCATAAGAGCATGAAATGCTGCCCTCCATTGCCAAAAAGAGGGAGGATTTTCTTCTAATCAGTGTTGCAAGATACATTTTTGACCCACAATAAAGGCCTTATGACACAATCCCCTAGCACCTTTCCTAAAAGTTCCTTCCCATTGAAGAAACATTATCTGAGGAGAAGGAGACAAGATCCGGGAAAAAACAATGCAAAGAAAAGTACAAATAATAACCCCCAAATTCCTAATTCGAAGACACATCCAAAAAGCATGGCCCAAATTATGATCCATTTGATGACATTTTGGGCATATTCTTGAAGCCACACAACCAAATTGAAAAGCCTGAACTTGAGAAACATAAGCTCTCATAACTACTCGAAAAAAAGCTCTCTTTATGTTCGAGGTCTCTTCCTATCTTGATTTTAGAAAATTGTTAAAGACTCAGCTCTTTGATAGGCTGGTATCTTAATGCATTCTGCTTCATTTTTTCAATCAAGTTCCTTATATTCAACTTGATGTATTTGATCTGTTCTATGTATTACTTCTTTCCCTGCCATGCCGGTATTTTCTGCATTATATTGTAAATGCTTTCTGTCTTTATCTGTTTTTAAGTCCATTATTCTAATTTGTATTTTAGCTGCGTCCCATGTATTAGCTCACCTTGTTGTGAACCGCTTAGAACTTTTTCGGTATGGCGGTATATAAGAATAAAATTATTATTATTTATAATAAATACTAAAAATTGAAGAAGCCCCTAATTGAAGAGCCTTTCCTATGACTTCCTGCTCAGTCCACTTAGCTTATGCCCCTCTATAACTCTTACATTGATAAACAACGTCAAGGGTCCTTTTAAAATAGGAAACTGAGGGAAGAACTACATCCAATTGTTACATCCCAAATTATAACCCCCCACCCCAAAACCTCCTTTTCCAATATGTTGATATAATGAGTCAATTGTATATAAGCAAACGAATCAGTAGACCGCACTCCCGAATTAGCCAACAAATCTTCAAATGAAAGTACGTTATTGTCCTCCCCCCACAAAAGAAAATACATATTCCATCAAGGATTCTGCCCATCTTTGAATAGGACCCCCGATTCATTCCAGGAGGAAATGCCAAATTCCCTACTAATGGAAGCGAATCAGTCCCTTAATTTGCCACATCTTCATCAAAGCAGTCCATATCAACGGCATATATTTCAAAATCAAGTTATCCCTAAACACAATGGGCACATTACTAATAGTCCTAGTATTTTTGGAAAGAGTGAACAAGTGATTCACATCTACCCTTTCCACTCGACTCACTATTTTATAGACCTCTATCATATCACTACTGAGCCACCTCGTCTCCAACCTGTAGAGCCCTAGCCGCTTTAGCCTTTCCTCATAGGGAAGTCGTCCCATTCTTTTTATCATTTTGTCATCCTTTTCTGTACCTTTTCTAATTCTACCATATCTTTTTTGAGCTATAGTGACTAGAACTGCACACAGTATTTGAGGTGTGGCCATACCATAGAGCGATACAAAAGCATTATAACATTTTCATCTTTGTTTTCCATTCCTTTCCTGATAATCCCTAACATTCTATATGCTTTCTTAGTTAAACTAAACTAAACTAAACTAAACCTTGGGTTTATATACCGCACCATCTCCACGAATGCGGAGCTCGGCACGGTTTACAGGAAGAAGGATGAGAGAGGAACTACAGTGGAGAGATTAAAGAGTTAGGTGTAAAGGGGAAGGTGAGAGGCCTAAGAGGGGGGAAGTGTTACAGTTTTGAGAATAGCCAGGTTTTTAGGTGCTTGCGGAAGAGTTGGAGGGAGCTTGAGGTTCGGAGAGGGGAGGTGAGGTTATTCCAGATCTCAGTGATTCTAAAGGGGAGGGATGACCCAAGTTTGCCTGCATGGGAAATACCTTTTATGGAAGGGAAGATAGTTTAAAAATTTGGGAGGATCTGGAGGAAGTAGGGGTTGGGGAGTTCCAGGATAGAGGGATAACGGCAGGAAGGATGCCATGTAGGATCTTGTAGGCCAGACACGCACATTTGAAGTGGATCCTGGGGATTACTGGGAGCCAATGGAGCTTAGACAGGAGTGGTGAGACGCGATCAAATTTGCTTTTCGCGAAAACAAGCTTAGCTGCGGCGTTCTGAATCCGCTGAAGTCTGTGGAGGCTTTTCTTGGTTAGGCTGAGGTAGATAGAATTGCAATAATCCAATCAGGAGAGGTTGTCGCTGCTGCCACATATTGAGCCGAGGGTTTCAACATATCCTCAACAATGACCCCTAGATCCTTTTCCTGGGCAGTGACTCCTAACATAGAGCCCAGCATCACATAGCTATAGTTCGGGTTCCTCTTTCCCACATGCATCACTTTGCCCTTGCTCACATTAAACGCCAGCTGCCATTTTGATGCCCAGTCTCACAAAGCTGGTTGTTTTTTTGTTTTATTTTATTTGTAAAAGATGATTTAGTTGGTGTGTGCTTGATTTTCTGCATTAACCAGCTAAGTTTAGCCAGGATCCCCAGTGACACTAAGGGCTCCTTTCACGAAGGTGCGCTAGCGTTTTTAGGGCACACACAAGATTAGCGCACGCTAGCTGAAAAACTACCACCTGCTTAAAAGGAGGCGGTAGCGGTTAGCACGTGGGGGCACGTTAGCGCCCGCTAAGTGCGGGCTAAAACCGCTAGTGCACCTTTGTTAAAGGAGCCCTAAGGTACGCTAGCGTTTTTAGCGCACGCAGGATATTACCATGCGCTATACTGCACGCTACGCGGCTAGAATTAACACCAGCTCAATGCTGGCATTAGCGTCTAGCACGTGGGGCAATGTATTGTGCGCTATTCCGCGCGTTAATGCCCTAACGCAGCTTCGTAAAAGGAGCCCTAAATCTAATTTGTCAAATTTTTGCTAGCTAGATTTAGAAATATATTCAGCTAAAACCTTTTCGTTTTGGTTTAGTTGAATATGTGTATTGTCCTACAGAAAACTGGCTAAAAGCACACAGTTTATTTTTGTCATGCAGTGTTTTAAAAAAAAAAAATTTTTTTTAACATGAATCAAAGTTATACAAAGTAGAGAATGACATGGGGACCGTTTACCGTGGTAAACTGTGGTCACCGCAGTAAATCCGCAGGAATGGAGACATTTGCAACTTGTTTACCGCAGGAATGGGGACAAGACCTTTCACCGCCCCATGGGAGCGGTGAAAAGTCTTTCTCCTGTGGTAAAAAAATTGCGCCTGTGTCAGACTCAGCATTTCCTCCCCAGCTCCTCTTGCACCTATTTCACCTTCAAGAGCCAGCCATGCCACGATGAAGACAGAAGGAACCCATACCAAAGCCTAAGAACCAATGTGATCTGAAGAATAAAATTACCAGACAACAAAAGAGAAAAAAATAAATTTATTATATATTTTGTGATTAGAATATTTCAGGTTTGAAATATGTATCCTGCTAGAGCTGGTATTAGATTTAAATGGAGACTGCAAATCCCAGGCTGTGCTTCTTTAGCTTCCAGCTGGCTTAGGGATCTCTCCCTGACCAGTGGGCAGTTGCCCTATTTGCTCTCCCCTAACACTGTTCCTGCCATGTGTGACTGAAGTATTCTGTTTGCTACATAGAAAAATCAAGCTTTCTATACTAATTTGGTTTGTTCAGTTTTCACAATAGTGGAGGGGATACAGGGGTTTTGTTGATCCTTGCTCTGTATTATTTGTGTTTATAAAATGACAATTTTACAGAATATTGTCTCTTTTTATACTTTAATAAAATAAGTTCAGTATTAAATTATAACTATTTGAAGCTTGTGCGGATGGGATCTGACAGTTTGGGGGGACGGGGCAAGGATGGGGACTGAGCTCGTGGGAACGGGGCAGGGACGGGTACTGAGCTCGTGGGGACGGGCCAGGGACGGTGATAAATTTTTTCCCCATGCCATTCTCTAATACAAAGAACCAGTTCTCTCCTAAGACCAGAGTATGGTTACCCACTGGTTCCAGAGTGTGTGGAGGGAGGAGTGGAGAGAATATGAAAGATCTGAAGGGGTTAGGAAGAAGTCAAGATGCAAAATGAAGAGACAATGAACTGTGGAAAGACTGAAGGAGTCAAAAGAGGGGGAAATGGGAAGATGGGTAAAGGCTAATAAGAAATGGGTTGGATACCAAGCGGCAGGGCTGTCGCGAACTAAGCGTGGATAGCGCGGCCGCACAAGGGAGACAGGGACTTTAAAATTGTATACTGTCCAGTGCGTTCTCTGTTTGGCTGCGATGCAGTGGGCGGGATAAGAACCCTAGGGGGCATATCACGCGGGGTGCGTTTCCATCTCCAGACAGTCCTGTCAAAAGGGTTTGTATGATAGGGATGGAGTTGGTGCTAGAGAGGGAATGAGAGTCAGAGGAAAGTAGATGAGGGCTTGGGAGAGGTGAGTAGAGAAGTGGTGGAGAGTGATGATAGAGTTTAGGAAAGGAGAGAGAGGCAGAACAGGCAATGGGCGAGAGGGAAGGGGGAAGAGTGGGTAAATAAGAGATGAAAAGAAGAGACAGGGAACTGGAAGATGACAGAAAGGAAGGATAAGGTATAAAACACGTATAGCTATGAATGCAGAGGCAGAGAAGAGAGAAATGGAGAAAAAAAATGAAAGGGAAACTAAAGTGTGAGATGTAAAGGAAAAAGGCAGGAAGAGAGAGATATGGCAAAGGACTCTTAGACAACTGACCCAAGGAAATTGGAAGAGAGAGAGGGAGAAAAATACCCATAGAAAAAAAGGTAAAAATAATTTTTTTTAAATGGTTAAGGATTGAAATATGTCAGCTTTAAGAAATATATGTATCTTCTATTCTGTTTTGCAAAGTACAGGAGGAAATGCATTTTTTTCTCCTTCCAGTAACGCCTGGATTTTTTTGGGGTGGAAGGGTCTTCTATTTCTAATGTATCATCCTTCATTTTATATTAGGTGAAGGTCTGTCCATTCAGGCTAATTGTCCAATCCCTAGTCTTAGGTCTACTGGACTATTGCAATTCCCTCTATCTACCTTGTCCTGCCAACATGATAAAACAACTTCAGACTATACAAAACACTGCCCTCAGACTGATCTACTCCCTGAGAAAATATGATCATATTACAACTGCCTTCCTAGACTCTCACTGGCTACCTATGCAAGCAAGAATTCAATTCAAATTCTACTGTCTATTATTCAAAGCATTAAACAGCTCCGCCCCCCCCCCTATCTAAACAACCGCCTAAACCAGAGCCTCACCTCAAGACAAAGAAGAACTCCGAACCCTTTTGCCTTCCCTCCTCTCAATGGCACTCAGCGCAAAAAGATGTTTGATAACCTTCTGGCGACGCAAGCAGCAAAACTTAACCACTCCATCTCCAACCTGTTGACGGCAACGGGCGACTTCAAAACTTTTCGAAAAGAAATCAAAACCCTACTTTTCAAAAAATTTTTCCAGATATCTTAACCCAACCCTTCCCCCTCCTCCTAGATAAATTCTCCCCCAAAACCTCCACTTAAATAATCTCTTCCTCCCCAAAACACCAACCAAGTATTCAGATCCCTGAAATGTAACGTAATCTTATTTGTACTCTAACTGTAATCTATTTGTTATATCACATAGTAATTTAATATCAATTTACAGTCAATTTAATATCCAATTTGCAAGTTCTTCCAGAATTAATCCAGGTACCTCTCCTCCCTTGTAACCAAAAAAAAACAAACACAAAACCCCAAAACCCCAAAACTGTTGTAACTTCACTGGAAATGTCCAGTTAGCTCTTTTGTAATCCGCCTTGAACTGCAAGGTATAGGCGGAATAGAAGTCCCTAATGTAAGGCTAGTGTTATTTTCCAAGAAGGGATCTGTAGTAGTTGGCTTTGTTGTATTGTCCTTTACTGTATTGGTGCTCTAGGACTTGATGTAGTATTTATAGTGTTGCCTACCCATAGGTGGGTTTGTTCTCATATGGTAAGTTTGCTATATAGGCTCTTGACTGTTTTTTTTTTTTTCAGGGTCTTGTGTTACAAGTGTCTGCAATTCTGATCATTGTATCTCAAAAAAGATATAGTGGAATTAGAAAAGATATAGAGAAGGGTGACGAAAATGAGAAAAGGGATGGGACGACTTCCCTATGAGGAAAGGCTAAAGTGGATAGGGCTCTTCAGCTTGGAGAAGAGATGGCTCAGGGGTGATATGATAGAGCAGTGTTTTTCAACTGCTGTTCCGCGGCACACTAGTGTGCCGCGAGATGTTGCCTGGTGTGCCGCAGGGCCGCCATCAGGGCAGTACTACCAGTCCTGCATTCAGGGGCCCGGAGCTGACAGGGGGCCCGAGGCAGGGGCGCCAGTAGCTCGCCAAGGCAAAGTGAGTCGATCACCCAGGACTCACTTTGTCTTGGCGATCTAATCTATCGAGCCGATAAGTCTTCTTCTCCCCGACGTCAATTCTGCAGTCGGAGAGGAAGTTCGGGCCAGCCAATC
The DNA here is from genome assembly GCF_902459505.1 of Geotrypetes seraphini. Taxonomy (NCBI): domain Eukaryota; kingdom Metazoa; phylum Chordata; class Amphibia; order Gymnophiona; family Dermophiidae; genus Geotrypetes; species Geotrypetes seraphini. Next base: position 92,955,424 of record NC_047084.1, on the reverse strand, counting down.
GCTGCCTGGCTGGGCGGAACTTCCTCTCCGATTGCAGAATTGACGTCAGGGAGAGCATGCGTCGGCGTCGGCTTTGGGGCCTGTTATCCATTGGTGGGTCCTGTTCCCCGATGGCAGCGGCAGTGGCAGTGGCTTGGGGAACGGCAGGGAGAAAGAAAGAAAGGGGGCAGGCAGGGAAACAGAAGGAAAGAAGAGAAACAGAAAAAAAGAAAGAAATGTCAGGGAGAGAGGAAGAAAAAGTTGGGGGAGGGAATGAGGTGTGGAGGAGAGAAAGCATACAGGCTGATAGAAGGGAAGAAAGATTGGATGCACAGTCAGAAGAAGAAAGTGCAACCAGAAATCACCAGACAAGGTAGGAAAAATTATTTTATTTTAAATTTAGCAAAGTGGAGGCAGTATTACCACAGTTTTCAAAGGAATTTGCCCAAATAACTTAATAGTTAACTGGGTAAATTCCCAGAGATGAAAACTTCCCTTCACTTACTATGCACAGTTCTGAATTTATATCTGCTGTCTATATTTTACAATATGGTCACCTTTTACTAAACCGCAATAGTGGTTTTTAGCGCTGGGAGCCTATGAGCGTCAAGAGCAGCGCTGGGCATTCAGCGCAGCTCCCTGCGCTAAAAACTGCTATTGTGGTTTAATAAAAAGGATGGAGGGTATATTTGTCTATTTTTGTATGCTATAAAAACCAAATACAGAGAGAGACTGAGAGCTGTTGACGATGAGCTACGTGTGTGTCTTTCTTCGATTCCAGCCAGAATATCAGCTTTGTGTTCAGCCAAACAGGCCCAGGTTTCGCACTGAATAAAGTATTTTATAATTTTTCACTATTCTGTTTACTTAATATTTCATAATAAAGTAATTATAAAATACTTTCTGTGTGTTTATTTGATTCCTATTCAAGAGAATTACTTTATATATAGTCAATATAGGCACAGAGTTAAATTTTTTTACATTTTCTAATGGTGGTGTGCCTTGTGATTTTTTTCATGAAACAAGTGTGCCTTTGCCCAAAAAAGGTTGAAAAACACTGTGATAGAGGTCTATAAAATACTGAGTGACTTCAGAACGGTGAGCACTCTACACCTACACAAACCTCAATTGAATTGATTAAACCTGCAGAAGTGACTTTAGACTCTATCTGGGACTTATTGGCTGGTTTTGTTAAAAAAATTACTCCTACACTTCAACAAATTGAAGGGAAAATTAAGGAACATGATAAAGAATTGAAGGATTTAAGAAAAGAAACGAATATTTCTAATTTATCTGTTCAAAAAATGGAAAAAGAAATTGTATCATTGAAACAAGTTCAAGAGGTCTTAGTTAAAGATAATATTAACCTATGGAAGAAGACTGAAATGCTTGAGAACAATTCACACGGTAATAACTTAAGGTTAATTAACTTTCCAAGACTCGAGTTAGTAACACCTAGAGAAATGCTTAAGAGATATCTAGTAGAGAACTTAGAGATACCCGAAGATTCATTACCACCATTTTCACGGGTTTATTATTTGCCTGATAAAAAACAAAATCAACAATTAAAAGAAAAACCTTCAGATCAAGAACTTCCAAATATATCACAGATCTTAGAAACATCTGAGAAGGATCTAGCATCACCAGCCACCATGATTATTACTTTAGCTTTGCCAATTGATAAAACATGGTTGTTAAAACTTTTCTTTAAAAATAGACAAAAAAGCTTTCTTGGTTATAAAATACAAATGTTCCCAGATTTGGCACGGGAGACGCAAAGGCGTCGCCATGAATTTCTTCTTTTGAAACCTGGGGTTTTATCTTTGGGAGCAACTTTTTATTTGAGACATCCATGTAAATGTATTGTATATCACCGTACTCTTAAATATGTGTTTTTTGAACCATCAAAATTGACAAACTTTGTGGCTATGTCTCGCCTGAATGTTAACAATCTTTGAGCCCTATATTTAGGATATTGTGACCTCATCTCAGTGCTATAGTTCTCAGTTTCTTTTACAATTTTCTTTTTAGATAATTTCGCCAATTTTCAATAATTCTTGGATCCTAATTGTGGACTTGAGCATAAATAGTATATTTGTTTAATTTAAGATTTATATTGCTTTGTATTTATTATCTATCCTATTCTTGCTTTCTGTACAAGTGTAATACTTGAAATTTAAGTTGAAAATAATAAATAAATAATAATAAAATACTGAGTGGACTGGAAAGGGTAGATGTGAATCGCTTGTTCACTTTTTCCAAAAATTCTAGGGGGCATGTGATGAAGCTAGTAAGTAGTAGATTTAAAACAAATCGGAGAAAATATATCTTCGCACAATGTGTAATTAAACTCTGAAATTCATTGTCAGAGAATGTGCTGAAATCAGTTAGCTTAGCAGGGTTTAAAAAAAAGGTTTGGATAATTTCCTAAAAGAGAAGTTCATAGGCCAATATTGAGATGGCGTGGGAAATCCACTGCTTATTCTTAAGATAAGCAGCATAAAATCAGTTTTACTACTCGGGATCTAGCTAGGTACTTGGGACCTGGGTTGGCTGCTGTCCTGGGCTTGATGGACCTTTGGTCTGTCCCAGGGTGACAATTCTTATGTTCTTATAAGTGTCTGGAGGATGAAGCAGAAAAAAATGTTGCTGTTCTTGAGATGACACTAAACTGTGGCGTCACCTCAGAAACAGCAACATGTTTCTGCTTCCACCTGCAGACACTTCATAAAGTAACATAAAACCCTAAGCTGGCGTTAGTTCTAGCCGTGTAGCTCCCGCTAAAATGCTGCGTGCGCTAAAGCCGCAAACGCAGCTTAGTAAAAGGAGCCCATAGTGTACATGAGGAGTCTGTCTGCTGGCCTCCGTTTAGTTGAATGAGGGTCTGCCTTCAGTGACTTCTGTGATATCTGTTCAGACAGCTGGTTCCATAGTTGAGGAGCTATAGGAGGGACCTTCCCGGGGGGGGGGGGGGGTGCATAGTTGTTGGTTTGGGGTGTAGTTTGGATTTAATGTAGATACGGGTTATGTTGTGGAAACTTTTGTGAGCTATTACCAGGGCCTTGAATACGCAGCGTTTTTTGACAGGCAGCCAGTGTTCCGCTTGGAGAACCGTGTGGTGGGGGAGGGGGGGTCGCAGTAGTTGAGGCCATATAGGAGGCGGATCACTGAATGTTCCTATCCATTAATTATAATGATATATGATTGAAATAGGCTGAAGCGAAGCCTTAGGACGTCTTATAAGTGAAACTATTAAGGTCATTTTGGTAATTAACCCCTCCTTTAACAAAAGCGCGGAAGAGGTTTTTAGTGCCGTCCGGAACTCTATAACCATCGGAGCAGTGCAGAACATTTAGCGCGCCGGCTGGTGCAAAAATTTTCTTCCATGCTTTTGTAAAGGGGAGGGGGGGGGAGGTAAGTTAGGTGCTAACTGTAGGTGCCTCTTATAGAATCTAGCCCATAGTGTCTTTTTAGAATCATAGAAACATAGAAATATAATGAAAGTTAAAGGCCAAATGGGCCCATCCAGTCTCCCATCTGCAGCATCCACTGTCTCCTTCTCTCCCTATTGGCTAAGGCTCTTAACATTTGCATCTCCTCTTCCTATAGGCTAAGGCTCTTTACACCTGCTTTGTGAGGTCATAGAGCTTTATGGTTATAGAAACAGAGAAACATGATGGCAGATAAAGGCCAAATGGGCCCATCCAGTCTCCCATCTGCAGCATCCACTGTCTCCTTCTCTCCCTATTGGCTAAGGCTCTTAACATTTGCATCTCCTCTTCCTATAGGCTAAGGCTCTTTACACCTGCTTTGTGAGGTCATAGAGCTTTATGGTTATAGAAACAGAGAAACATGATGGCAGATAAAGGCCAAATGGGCCCATCCAGTCTCCCATCTGCAGCATCCACTGTCTCCTTCTCTCCCTATTGGCTAAGGCTCTTAACATTTGCATCTCCTCTTCCTATAGGCTAAGGCTCTGTGCACCTGCATTGTGAGGTCATAGAGCTGCCCATCTGCAGTAACCATTCTCTTCCTCTCTCTAAGAGATCCCATGTGCCTATCCCACACTCTCTTGAATTCAGACACAGTCTCTGTCTCCACCACCTCTTCTGGGAGCCTGTTTCACGCCTCTACCACCCTTTCTGTAAAAAATGTATTTGCTTAGATTACTCCGGTGCCTATCACCTCTTAACTTCATCCAATGCCCTCTCATTCCAGAGTTTCTTTTTAAATTAAAGAGACTCACCTCATGCGTATTTACATTATGTAGGTATTTAAACGTCTCTATCATATCTCCCTTATCCCGCCTTTCCTCCAAAGTATACAGATTGAGATCTTTAAGTCTGTCCCCATACGCCTTATGATGAAGACCACACACCATTTTAGTAGCCTTCCTCTGGACCAACTCCATCCTTTTTTATATCTTTGTGTAGGTGCGGCCTCCAGAATTGTACACAATATTCTAAATGAGGTCTCACCAGAGTCTTATACAGAGGCATCAATACCTCCTTTTTCCTACTGGCCATACCTGTCCCTATGCAACCTAGCATCCTTCTAGCTTTTGCCGTCAACTTTTCAACCTGTTTGGCCACCTTAAGATCGTCACATACAATCACACCCAAGTCCCGCTCTTCTGTCGTGCACATAAGTTTTTAACCCCCTAAACTGTACCATTCCCTTGGGTTTTTGCAGGCCAATGTATGACCTTGCATTTCTTAGCGTTCAGACCATTCTTCAAGCTTCGCTAGATCTTTCTTCATGCTATTCACATCACATGGAGTGTCTACTCTGTTGCAGCTTATAGCCAATTTTCAAAGTCAAAGGGAAGAAGTATTGCATGTTGGAAACAGAAACCCGAGGTACAACTATACGATGGGAGGGATATTATTGAATGAGAGCAACCAAGAAAGGGACTTGGGGGTAATGGTGGACATGACAATGAAGCCGACGGCACAGTGCGCAACAGCCGCTAAGAAAGCAAATAGAATGCTAGGCATAATCAAGAAGGGTATTACAACAAGGACAAAAGAAGTTATCCTGCCATTGTATCGGGCGATGGTGCGCCCGCATCTGGAATACTGCGTCCAATATTGGTCTCCGTACCTTAGGAAGGATATGGCGTTACTCGAGAGGGTTCAGAGGAGAGCGACACGCTTGATAAAAGGGATGGAAAACCTCTCATACGCTGAGAGATTGGAGAAACTGGGTCTCTTTTCCCTGGAGAAGAGGAGACTTAGAGGGGATATGATAGAGACTTATAAGATCATGAAGGGCATAGAGAGAGTAGAGAAGGACAGATTCTTCAAACTTTCGAAAAATAAAAGAACAAGAGGACACTTGGAAAAGTTGAAAGGGGACAGATTTAAAACGAATGCTAGGAAGTTCTTCTTTACCCAACGAGTGGTGGACACCTGGAATGCGCTTCCAGAGGGCGTAATAGGGCAGAGTACAGTACAGGGGTTTAAGAAAGGATTGGACATTTTCCTGCTGGAAAAGGGGATAGAAGGGTATAGATAGAGGATTACTGCACAAGTCCTGGACCTGTTGGGCCACCGCGTGTGCGGACTGCTGGGCACGATGGACCTCTGGTCTGACCCAGCAGAGGCATTGCTTATGTTCTTATGTTCTTATGTTCTTATGTAATGTGGTAGACATGATTTGCAAAATGTCACTTTGCCTTGCTCTCTTCCACTCAAAGCTTGCATCCCCATTGCCTACTCAGACACTTCTGACTAGAGATACCATTGAAGAGTATGCAAGACAAAGACTAAAGGAATGCCTCAGCTGGTATCAGCCTTTATAATTGATAGCGTTTATTCAATATTTTTCTCTCTCCATTACTCTGCCTATGTCAATCAATAGACTTCACTACTTTCACTTATGCCGACGATGTTCAACTGCTTCATCCACTGAATCCAGACAATAAAAATGAAATAACTGAAATAAATAGAAAACTAGGAGACATTAAACAATGGCTTAGCTCAAACATGTTAGCCCTAAACATACAAAAATCCAAAACACTATTTTTCCCTTGGAAAAAAAGATATAAACTTAAATGCTCCGTTTACTTTAGACAACGTTCAACTAAATTCAGTAAGATCCCTAAAAATATTAGGTGTTACAATAGATCACAGGTGTCGAAGTCGGTCCTCGAGGGCCGCAATCCAGTCGGGTTTTCAGAATTTCCCCAATGAATATGCATTGAAAGCAGTGCATGCACATAAATCTCATGCATATTCATTGGGGAAATCTTGAAAACCCGACTGGATTGCGGCCCTCGAGGATCGACTTTGACACCCCTGCAATAGATGATAGTTTATCTTTCCATGAACACATTACTAACACTGTCAGAACATGTTTTTTCAAATTGCGTATGATCCGCTCAATTGCCAAATTTCTAGAGCCAAAATCACTAAACATATTAATTAATTCATTAGTTATTTCAAAGCTTGATTACTGTAACTCTTTATTAATAAATGTCACCCAAAAAGAGAAAAAACGTCTTTAAATAGTTCAAAATACTGCTATCAAATTAATACACAACCGCAAAAAAATTTGACCATGTTACACCGCTCTTGATTGAGTCACATTGGCTTCCTATTGCCCATCGTATTACTTTTAAAATCTTACTTTTAGTTTTTAAAACATTGACTACAAATGAACCCCAATTTATTAACAGATTACTTATTCCACATAGTACGTCACGCTCTTTAAGATCCACCAATCAAAAACTCCTAACAGTTCCATCACTAAAAGTCATTGGAACTTGTCACCCTGACATTTTTTCTGTAATAGGCCCACAATTATGGAACAGCTTGCCCCAGTATCTTAGAGATGAAAATGATCTGAAACAGTTTAAAAGCAGTTTAAAGAGTTTCCTTTTTAAAGATGCGTTTAATTTATAAGCTTAATTAAGGATTATTATCAAACTTTTGCATTTTTATCTTTTTATTTCCCCGTTATTTCCCCTACCAGTTGTTTTTACCATTTATGTTTTCTTTTATATATATGATTGTAGTTCTACCCTTTCTTTCCCCGTGTATCTGTTAGTTTGTATGTTTTTATTTATGATTCTGAATGATAATGTGTCAAACTTATGTATCCTTTTATAATTAATCTGATGTATCTATTTTTTGTTTTTAATCTGTAAATCGCTTAGCAAATTAAATTAAGCGATTCAATAAGTCAAATAAAATAAATAGCGTTGCTCAGTAAATTCTTAGGAGTGAAATTTGGATGCCATAGAGGACAGGAGAGAATGTCAGTTTAAAACCTGTGTCTCCAGTTCCGTAACATAAATTCCACATTCCTCAATAATGAATCTAAGCCCTTACATCTCACCATCTAAAATAAATATATTCAGATTGTGTTGTCACATTCTGTTTCCACTATTAGACATATTGCAAAATAAAACCCTGCAAAAAGAAACTCAAAAATCTGTGCTGCAAATGTACCATAACAGTTCCCAGGACTCCAATTGCAGCAGCTAAATATGGGGAGAGTATGGCACAGTGGTTAAAGCTACAGCCTCAGTACCCATGCTGCTCCTTATAATCCTGGGCAAGTCGCTTAATCCCCTCCCCCCCCATTCCCCAGGTATATAAGACAGATTGGGAAAAATGCTTGAATACCTGAATTAATTCATGTAAACCGTTTTGAGCTCCCCTGGGAGAACAGTATAGAAAATTGAATAAGTGGTGTGAAAAGTTTCAGCCTCTGAACCAGAGCTGGTATTGTGACATCACAATGCCTCATTCCACCAATGCCTAAGAGCCAACCTCATCAGTGATGTCACAGTGGCTTGATTGTCCTTTACTTGGGTCACTTCTCCTACACTTCGATTTCTAGAGTGGCGCAGTGGTTAAAGCTACAGCCTCAGCACCCTGAGGTTGTGGGTTCAAACCCATGCTGCTCCTTGTGACCCTGGGCAAGTCACATAATCCCCCCGTTGCTCCATGTACATTAGATAGATTGTGAGCCTGCCAGGACAGACAGGGAAAAATGCTTGAATACCTGAATAATTTCATGTAAACTGTTCTGAGTTCCCCTGGGAGATCAGTATAGAAACTTGAATAAATAAGTAAATATTACACTGGCCCCTATAGCAGTGTTTCCCAAACTGATCCTGAACTACTTCATTAGTCAGGTTTTTCAGGATATCCACAATGAATATGCATACATTCCCCTACAGCATCGATGTGCCTACTACTGGGAAAACAGAATAAATAGGACTGCAACAGAAACTATATACATAAAACCTTGGATTGCAAGTAACTTGGTTTGCAAGTGTTTTGCAAGACAAGCAAAACATTTGATTACATTTTAACTTGATATACAAGTAATGTCTTGCAATACAAGTACATACAGTATACACACATCACAACTGAGCCGATGGTTCTTCTCTCTCTGACACTGCAAGAGTGTAGTGACTATTCTAAACGAGCAAGGTCTTGCAATACAAGTACGTATAGTATTTTGTATTAAAGTTTTTGGGATATGGAACGAATCGACTGAGTTTCCATTATTTCTTATGGGGAAATTCGCTTTGATATATGAGTGTTTTGGATTACAAACATGTTTTCGGTGTATTTTGTATTAAAGATTTTAGGTTGTGGAACGAATCGTCCGAGTTTCCATTATTTCTTATGGGGAAATTCGCTTTGATATATCAGTGCTTTGGATTACAACCTAAATTAACTAACCCGAGTGGTAAGAACAATCAAAATACCAAAATGTGCTTAACTCCACTCATTCAGAGAAATGCATCTAGCATCTTTCAACCAATTATTACTCTCTTTAGTATTCAGGAAGGGCCTCAGAATTGGAGCCTATATTTTTTTCAAAAAAAAATTTTTTTTTTTTTAAACTACTAAATCCCTTCTCCAGTATTCACCATTTTCACCATTTTGTTAGCATGCATTTATCCACCATATTGAAAAAGATGGACATTGAAACTATTTATCTGAAGCAATGTTTGTTCTTAAAAATGCCGACGCGGCCAGCGTTTCGCAGAGTTTATTCTTATCCGCTGCTTCAGGGCCAGTGTTAAGGCATCAAAAATATTGTTATGCTATTCTGTCAATATTCTAGCAATATTCTAGCCTTAACACTGGCCCTGAAGCAGCGGATAAGAATAAACTCCGCGAAACGCTGGTCGCATCGGCATTTTTAAGAACAAACATTGCTTCAGATAAGTAGTTTCAATGTCAATCTTTTTCAATATGGTGGATAAGTGCATGCTAACAAAATGGTGAAAATGGTGAATACTGGAGAAGGGATTTAGTAGTTAAAAAAAGAAAAAAAATATATTAAATCTAACATAAGATTAAATTAGAACAATCTAAAAAGAACTGATAAAAAAAGTAAAAATATCAGGTCCCTTGGCCGATGACTAGAGCAAGGTGCAATAATACTACGCTGATCACCTCAGTCTATGACAGCGGTCTCAAACATGCGACCCACGGGCTGCATATGGCTCTCCAGGTTTTATTTGCGGCCCGCGCTCTAGACGCGATCAACAGCATTTCTCTTCCCCTTTCCCTTCCTTTTGGAGCAGCAGCGTGTCTGGCAGGCTCGTTCCGTTCAAAGCCGCTGGTTGGCGGCTCCTCGCGCTATCCACTCCTGCATCGGAAGCCTCTCTGATGTCACAACATCAGAGAGGCTTCAGACGCAGGCGCGAATCTCGCAAGGAGTGCCACCCGCGGATTTGAACGGAACGAGATGGTCAGACACGCTGTTGCTCCACAAGGAAGAGAACGGAAGGGGACGGGAAAGAGAAATGCTTCTGCTACATAGGAAAGGGGGACCCTAGGGAAATGCTGTTGCTGCTGCTGTAAAGGGAAAGGGAGAGGGAGGGAAAGGGGAAGAGAAATGCCTCTCCTGCACAGGAAAAGGGGAAGGGAAATTCTGCTTCTGTTGCTGCTGCACCCAATTGGGAAAAGAGAGGGAAGGAAGGAGAAGGGAGAGGAGAGGAACAAGAGAAGAAGCCAAGTTCATGGGAGGGAGGGAAGGAAAGGAGATATCAGACCATGGAGGGGGAGGGAGAGATGCCAGGGCATGGAGGAAGTGAAGGAGACAGATGCCAGACCAGGGGAAAGGAAGGAAGGAGGGAAGGAGAGAAAAGAAGAAAAGAGATGCCAGACCATGGAAATAGGACAGAAGAAGAGAGAGATAGGAAGGGAAGGTAAGACATGGAAACGTTAATTTTGAAAAGAAAGCAGAAAAATTGAACATTAAGTTAATGCCAAAGATGGATGCAAGACAGAAAGTGAAGACAGAGAGAAAAACAGTCAAAGGACAAGAAGGCCCTGGAAACATAGTTGGAAGCACAGAAAAATAAAGTCACCAGACAACAAAGGTAGGGAAAATGATTTTATTTTCAATATAGTGATTGAAATGTGCCATTTTTGAGAAAGAAAAGATATTAAACTTTAAATGTGAGGGCTGCAGAAAAAATAGAGTACTTGGAGGGCCGTAGAAAAAAATAGTTAATGTCTTATTAAAGAAATGACAATTTTGCATGAGGTAAAACTCTTTATCTATCTATATATATAAAATCGGAGGTATGTATGTGTGTATGTGTGTGTGTATGTGTATATGTGCCGCGATCACGCAAAAACGGCTTGACCGATTTGAACGAAACTTGGTATGCAGCTCCCTCACTACCTGGGGTGATATGTTCTGGGGGTCTCGCGGCCCACCTGCACAGGTGTGCGGAGCTACAAACAGAAAATCAGATTTCACCCATTCATGTCAATGGAAAAAATGTAAAAAGCTGCCATTCTCACAGTAATTCAAAAACGGCTTGACCGATTTGAACTAAACTTGGTATGCAGATCCCTCACTACTTGGGGTGATATGTTCTGGGGGTCTCGCGGCCCACCTGCACACATGGGCGGAGCTACAAACATAAAATCAGATTTCACCCATTCATGTCAATGAAAAAATTGTATAAAGCTGCCATTCTCACAGTAATTCCAACTACCTGGGGTGATATGTTCTGGGGGTCTCGCGGCCCACCTGCACATGTGGGCGGCGCTACAAACAGAACATCAGATTTCACCCATTCATGTCAATGGAATAAAAGTAAAATGCTGCCATTCTCACAGTAATTCAAAAACGGCTTGACCGATTTAAACGAAACTTGGTATGCAGATCACTCACTACCTGGGGTGATATGTTCTGGGGGTCTCGCGGCCCACCTGCACACGTGGGCGGAGCTACTAACAGAACATCAGATTTCACCCATTCATGTCAATAGAAAAAAATGTAAAAAGCTGCCATTCTCACAGTAATTCAAAAACGGCTTGACCGATTTGAACGAACCTTGGTATGCAGATCCCTCACTACCTGGGGTGATATGTTCTGGGGGTCTCGCGGCCCACCTGCACACGTGGACGGAGCTACAAACCTAAAATCAGATTTCACCCATTCATGTCAATGGAAAAAATGTAAAAAGCTGCCATTCTCACTGTAATTCCAACTACCTGGGGTGATATGTTCTGGAGGTTTCCCGGCCCACCTGCACACGTGGGCGGAGCTACAAACAGAAAATCAGATTTCACCCATTCATGTCAATGGAAAAAATGTAAAAAGCTGCCATTCCCACAGTAATTCAAAAACGGCTTGACCGATTTGAATGAAACTTGGTATGCAGATCACTCACTACCTGGGCTGATATGTTCTGGGGGTCTCGCGGCCCACCTGCACACGTGGGCGGAGCTACAAACAGAAAATCAGATTTAACCCATTCATGTCAATGGAAAAAATGTAAAAAGCTGCCATTCTCACTGTGACCAATTTGGACGAAACTTGGTATGCAGATCCCTCACTACCTGGGGTGATATGTTCTGGGGGTCTCGCGGCCCACCTGCACATGTGGGCGGAGCTACAAACAGAAAATCAGATTTCACCCATTCATGTCAATGGAAAAAATGTAAAAAACTGCCATTCTCACAGTAATTCAAAAACGGCTTGACCGATTTGAACGAAACTTGGTATGCAGATCCCTCACTACCTGGGGTGATATGTTCTGGGGGTCTCGCGGCCCACAACTCTATGTTGCTTGCTCAAGGGTGGGTTCACCCAATAATTTATATGTTCTTGCTCCGGAGGTGAAACTAAAAATGTTGTTTATAATCACGTTTTGCGTTAGTTGTATTGTATTCATTTTGTCAAATATTTCACATTATAATTTGAATATTGTACTTTTTATTAAGCTGTAAAAAATAATTTCATTCACCACTATAAAGTATCTTTATTTGAATCCATTTACAGTGTTATTGCTATAATTAAATACCAGTGCAACGCCAGGGCATCAGCTAGTTGCATATATAACAAAGGATTAGAATGGATTACTGCTTGAATTTAAGAAACTGTTGAAGCAACATCTCTTTTGTCAGATGAACTATGCCTCTTAATGAAGCGGAGTTTGGTTGTTGAACTGATTGCTAATCAGCTCATCTTCCCTTTTGAAAGCCTAATAGGATGAAGTAATCATTGATGTATTTTACACTGACAGTTTTTCAGTATGTATGTACGAGTTTTTTCGATTTGTATTGTTTTCAATTATGTATATGATGTTGTGATGTTAAAATTAGTTTGTGCGTCATAATTCCTCCTCCTCCTCCTTCATCCAAACCACACTCCTAGGTGCAGTTTGTATATACATAGGAGCTATCAAGTAGTATGCCTACTTTTTAAAGCATATATACTCATGAAGAAATTTATAAGCTTGTTTCCACGTGAAAACCATGCTTTACGCGAAGAAAAACCATGATAAAATTACCCCCAATAAGTGCAAAATCTTACACCCGATATAAGGTGGGATTTCTGCTCTGTGAAATTCATTGCTCTTGAGCATTTTCACCAAGTCTGATGTAATTACGTTTTGAAAGCATTTGAAAGTGGTGTTCCGCAGGGGTTGGTACTCGGGCCGCCGCCGTTTAATGTATTTATAAAAACAGGGACGTAGTGTGAAGTAATAAAATTTGTAGACGACACCAAACTATTTAGTGGAGTTGGGACTAAAGAGGACTGTGAGGATTTACAAAGGGACCTGAACAAACTAGAAGAGTGGGCGACGAGATGGCAGATGAAGTTTAATGTAGAGAAATGTAAAGTCTTGCATGTGGGAAACAGAAACCCGAAGTACAGCTATACGATGGGAGGGCTGGTAATGGATGAAAGTACCCTAGAAAAGGACTTGGGGGGTAATAGTGGACAAGACAATGAAGCCGTCGGCACAGTGCGCAGCGGCCTCTAAGAAGGCGATTAGAATGCTAGGTATTATCAGGAAAGGTATTACAACCAGATCGAAAGAAGTAATCCTGGCGTTGTATCGGGCGAAGGTGCGCCCGCATCTGGAGTACTGTGCCCAATATTGGTCACTGTACCTTAAGAAGAATATGGCGATACTCAAGAGCAGGGGTGCCCACACTTTTTGGGCTTGCGAGCTACTTTTTAAATGACCAAGTCAAAATGATCTACCAATAATAAAATTTTTAAAAAAAACACAAAGCACACTGTATGCATAAAAAATGTTAATCATCATTCCTATTCCAGGGTTTTTCAAAGAGGTCAAAGCAGATGACTCTAAGCACTATCACCTCAGTAACAACCATACAAAAATAGACAAATATACCCCCTCCCAGCGCTGCTCTCGACACTCATAGGCTCCCTGCGCTAAAAACCTCTATTGCGGTTTAGTAAAAGGGGACCTTAGTGTAAAATATAGACAGCAGATATAAATTCAGACACATTTTGATCACTAAATTTAAAATAAAATCATTTTCCCTACCTTGTCTGGTGTCATGAGTCTCTGGTTGCACTTTCTTCTTCTGACTGTGCATACAATCTTTCTTTCCTTCTTTTAGCCTGTATGCTTCTTCTCCTCCAGACCTCATTCCTTCCCCCCAACTTTTCCTTCCTCTTCCCTGCCCTTTCTTTCTCTCTGCCTCCCTTTCATTTTTTTCTGTTTCTCTTCTTTCCTTCTGTATCCCTGCCTGCCCTTTTTCTTTCTTTCTCCCTGCCCTCCCCCAAGCCACTGCCACTGCCATTACTATTGGGGACCAGGACCCAAACGCCACCAATAACAGGCCCCAAGCTCTCCCTGCTTCGGCCAACCAGCATTCCTCTCCCCGACGTCAATTCTGCCGTCGGGAAGAGGAAGGCTGATCAGCCCAAGATCGTGATCAACCTATTGGGGGAAATGCTGCCGGGTCCTGCCTTCGCGGAAACAGAAAGTAGGTAGGACCCGGCAGGAACAAGAACAAATGCTTCACTAACCTGTCTCCCGTATTAGCCCGTAGCAAACGCTTGCTTCAGGGCTCTCAACATGTGCGTGCAGGCTTTCCTTCTCCCCCCCCCCCCCCTCCCCGGACATAACTTCCGGTTTCGGAGGGAAGAGAAGAGAAGCCTGTACACACACGTTAGAGCCCGGAGCATAAGTTCGCTAGGGGCTGAAATCTCCAAGCCGTTTTTTTTTTGGGGGGGGAGGGGGGTTAATGTTCAGCAGCGGCAGATGACAGCTGGGCGGACCGCCCAGCTAAAAGGCCCTAGGGAGAACACTGGAGAGGAAGGCTGATCGGCCCGTAGATCAGGACGGCAACACGAGTGCGATCGACTCGAGTTGCCTTCCTGAGCTACTGGTCGATCGCGATCGACGCGTTGGGCACCCCTGCTCAAGAGGGTACAGAGAAGAGCGACGTGATTGATAAAAGGGATGGAAAACCTTTCATATGCTGAAAGATTAGAGAAACTGGGGCTCTTTTCCCTGGAAAAGCGGAGGCTTAGAGGGGACATGATAGAGACTTACAAGATCATGAAGGGCATAGAGAAAGTGGAGAGGGACAGATTCTTCAAACTTTCAAAAACTACAAGAACGAGAGGGCATTCGGAAAAATTGAGAGGGGAAAGATTCAGAACCAATGCTAGGAAGTTCTTCTTTACCCAAAGGGTGGTGGACACCTGGAATGTGCTTCTAGAGGGCGTGGTAGGACAGAGAACGGTATCGGGGTTCAAGAAGGGATTAGATGATTTCCTGAAGGAAAAAGGGATAGAAGGATATAGGTAGAGGATTACTATACAGGTCCTGGACCTGATGGGCCACCGTGTGAGCGGACTGCTGGACCTCTGGTCTGATCCAGCAGGGGCACTGCTTATGTTCTTATGAATGCCTGATTTCTTTCATAACATAACATAACATAATATAAGATAGTAGGTGACAGCAGATATAGGCCTGTACGGTCCATCCAGTCTGCCCAACAAGATAAACTCATAGCATAAGGTATGGTGTGATACTACATATGCGTATTTGACCTTGATTTGTTCTTGCCATTTTTAGGGCACAGACCATAGAGGCTCTGGCCTTGTTCTCTAGCGACCGAAGCTGTCATTGAAGCCCCACTTCAGCCTATCCAAATCTGTCCAGCCATAATCAGGGCACAGCCCATAGAAATCTGCCAGGCACTGGTTTTGCTTCCCAATTACTGGAGTTGCCTCTAAGTTTGGGTGGTTCCATTCTTTCCATACAGGATTCCTTTGTGTTTATCCCATGCATTTTTGAATTATGCGATCATTTTCATCTCTAACACTTCCTGTGAGAGGGCATTCCAGATATCTACCATTCTCTCTGTGAAAATTTTCTTCCCGATATTATTCCTGAACCAGCCTCCCGGCAACCTAAATTCATGTCCTCTAGTTCTACTATTTCTGCTTCTCTGGAAAAGGTTTCTTCTTTCTGGCTTTCTTATGATCTTAGAGAAGGCTAATTAGAAACACATTGCATTTTTAGTTGACATTGAGTTCGGATACCTGGAACTTGACTAGGTTGAGGTTTGGTACGGTGACAGAATAGCCAAATATACTGTCAACTCACATTATTATGACCACCTATTAATATCCAGAATAACCACCTCTAGTAGTACTGATGGCAGCCAGATGCCATGGGAGTGACTCAGTAAGATGCTGAATGGCTGCCAGAGGTAGCTAGAGTCATGCAGACTGCAGTGTGTCTGGCAGTTGCTGATGGGTGCATGTTGGATCCAGTAGTCCCTAATGTGCTCATTTGGGTTAAGGTCTGAAGAACACAGAAGCCAGGGAAATAGTTGGAAGTCTTGGTCATGCTCTGTGAACCACTCGCAAACAATTCTGGTGGTATGACATGTTGCATTGTCCTGTTGAAAGATCCCATAGGCCAAAGGGAAGACCATCAACATTAGGTGTACTTGATCGGTTGAGAGTGCCTTCCAGAGGTATCAAAGGACCTAGACCATACCAAGAAAACATTCCCCAGACTATAATGCTGTTGCCACCAGCTTGTGTACGTCCAACAATGGTTGCTGGGTGTTTGTTCTTGATTGTTTCACTCCTGACACACAAAAGTACATCAGTTAAATGGAGCTCAAAATGTGACTCATCAGAGAAGGCAACCCCTATGCCAGTCGGTGCAAGTCCAACGTCGGTACTCCTGTGCAAATTGCATCTGTTTTTTGTGATGAACCTTCGTGAGCATGGGTGCAGTCACCAGCCATCTGCTCCGGAACACCATTCACAACAGGGTTCGCTGCACAGTCATTTTGGACACACATCTGGACACCCCCTGGTTCATTTGGATGCTGAGTTGCTCCACAGTAGCATGCCAATTGGCCTGTACCAACCTGCGCTGCCAACATTCACCGCTCACATCGATGGCTCGTGCTGCCCCACAGTTACCATGTCGGATCATCAAAAAGGTTCCATTTATCTACTCACGGTACACTTTAAACACAGCAGTCCATGAGCAGTTCACAAACTCCGCTGTTCCCAAAATGCCGCTGCCCTTGGCCCGGTAGCCGATGATCATGCCTTTTTCAATGTCTGATAAATCACGTTTCCCCCCACGACATCCATAGTTGCTATATTGACAACTTGCTGACATCCTACCTTACATACCCACGAAGTCTCCATGCAACACTTGCATTGGTTCAATGGCTGTGCATCTCTGACATCAGAGGTAGGCGGTGGTCTTAATAATGTGACTCAACCGTGTAATTTGCATGTAACATAGTAACATATAACATAGTAACATAGTAGATGACGGCAGATAAAGACCCTAATGGTCCATCCAGTCTGCCAAACCTGATTCAATTTAAATTTTTTTTAAATTTAATTTAATTTTTTTTTATTTTTCTTCTTAGCTATTTCTGGGCAAGAATCCAAAGCTTTACCCGGTACTGTGCTTGGGTTCCAACTGCCGAAATCTCTGTTAAGACTTACTCCAGCCCATCTACACCCTCCCAGCCATTGAAGCCCTCCCCTGCCCATCCTCCACCAAACGGCCATACACAGACACAGACCGTGCAAGTCTGCCCAGTAACTGGCCTAGTTCAATATTTAATATTATTTTCTGATTCTAAATCTTCTGTGTTCATCCCACGCTTCTTTGAACTCAGTCACAGTTTTACTCTCCACCACCTCTCCGGGAGCGCATTCCAGGCATCCACTACCCTCTCCGTAAAGTAGAATTTCCTAACATTGCCCCTGAATCTACCACCCCTCAACCTCCAATTATGTCCTCTGGTTTTACCATTTTCCTTTCTCTGGAAAATATTTTGTTCTACCTTAATACCCTTCAAGTATTTGAACGTCTGAATCATATCTCCCCTGTCTCTCCTTTACTCTAGGGTATACATATTCAGGGCTTCCAGTCTCTCCTCAATGTAGTCTATTTATCTTGGTGCTTTGTCGAGATTATGAACTCTAAAGAGGGTCAGAGCGTATTTGCTTCCCTTTATATTAAGAGGTGATAGGGAGTGGTTATATGGGTTGTGATAATGAGAGGAATAAATGGGGGGGAGGGGTAGGTTATGTGCAAATGTAATTCTTTTCCCTTTTGCTTGTCTATATGCTACCATTTTATCGTAATCTGTAATCTGATATGGCAGAAAATGAAACAAAATCAACAAATAACTCATTCTGTCAATAACATCTTAACCACATTCAAAGTGACAGTTTGGTCAAGGGTTTCTTCAGCATTAAGGGTCCTGGTTCAGCTGAGCAGATGGGATTGGGGCTTTTATGTAATCTCATTTTCAGTAAGTGTGTGATTCTGGGTTCAGTAATAGCTTGGGGGGAACAGATTGGGGAAGTGAACCAGCCTGAAGTGAATCACTGACCGTCAGTGGACTGGCAAGGCTCCAACATAAAGCATAGACACAGAGATCACCATCAGGGTGCCTACCAGTCCTTCCTCTCTTTGGTAGAATTACCTCCTTACCAAAAAGGTCTAATGGCAACTTCAGCGATGGTTTCACAGGTTCTGTCTCTTTACAGGAGCACAAATATTGACACTGTCCAATGCAATGTCCAATGGTGAATGAATACATCTTTCATGAGAGATGATACCAACAAAAAATATTATGAAGATAAGTAAAGGAAATGAATAGAAAATAATGTTGCACCTTGAATACTGTGCCCAATTCTGGTTGCCACATCTCAAAAAAGAATATAGCGGAATTAGAAAAGGTACAGAGAAGAGTGAAAAATTATAAATGGGATGTAAAGAAAGGCTAAAGAGGTTAGGGCTCTTCAACCCAAAGAAGAGATGGCTCAGGGGAAATATGATATAGATCTATAAAATACTGAGTGGAGCAGAGCAGGTACTGTACGATGTGATGTGAGTTGCTTGTACTGTTTACTCTTTCCAAAACTACTAGGAGTAGGAGGCATGTAATGAAACTAATAAGTAGTAGATTTAAAACAAACAGGAGAGAATATTTCTTCACTCAATGTGTAATTAAACGCTGGAATTTGTTGCCAGAGAATGTGGTGAAAGCAGTTAGCTTAGCAGGGTTTAAAAAAAGGTTTGGATAATTTCCTGAAAGAGAAGTCCATAGGCCATTATTAAGACGGATGGGGGGAAATCCACTGTTTATTTCTAGGATAAGCAGCACAAAATCTGTTTTACTCTTTGGGATCTTGCCAGATACTTGTGACTTGAGTTGGCCACTGTCGAAAATAGGATACTGGGCTTGATGGACCTTTGGACTGTCCCAGTATGGCAGCTCTTACGCATGCAAAACATAATTGATATTTTTATGTTGCAATACTTTATTTGAATATATATATATATATACCCTGTTTCCCCGATGATAAGGCAGGGCCATCAAATAAGACAGCCCCCCCTTTTTAGAAAAAAATGTAAAATAAGGCACCCCCCCCGCAAATAAGCCACCCACCGATACCTGCGCTTACCCGAATCGGGTGGTACGGTGGGTGACTCCGTGTGGTCCCTCCGTCTACCGTATTTGCCTCCATGGCTGCGTGCCGCGCCTCGTCATGAAGTGAAGAGGAGGAAGTGACAGGACTGCAGCGCGCGCACGTGACTCCGCGCAAGGAAACACAGGCAGCTTCCCTCGTCCCTCCCTAACGGAGACTGCAGGAGTTTGTTCACGGCCAGAACATCCAAAAGTGAGACACGCAAACAGGTTTCTTTTGCTGTGAGCAATACCACTTACTGTTTAAAATGCATACGGTATATAAACAATGGTTTCACATTGTCAAGTCCCCTCTGATGCTGCACTACAGAATAATCTCTTTACTGTGTTTCCCTGATGGAGAACATTGGGGACATTAAATGGTACAATATATGGTATGATGGATAAAGCTGGCCATGCACGGTACGATTTTTCGGCCGACCGATTCTTCAGCCGACCGTTTTCTTCCTCCAACGAACGCATTGCGAACGTACCTCTCGCGAACGTAATAAAATTCTGTTTTTTTTCAACAATAACTGTGTACTGTAGTCTTCTTCATGGGTAAATAAGGCATCCCCCCGAAAATAAGCCCTAGAGCATATTTTGGCCTTCCAAAAATAATAAGACAGTGTCTTACCATCGGGGAAACAGGGTATATAACTGATGAAGAAGTGAGGTACATAGATAAGTACTTTTGTGTCACATTACTCACCATCTGATGGTCCACAAAAAAGCTGTCCTCATTTGATAAATGCGTTTAAGTGGAAAAATATATACCAGCATTAAGGCAGGTGTTAAGTGCTCATGTCTAACCTCTAAGCATGTATCTATCTGTTAGGCTAGCATTCTAGAGAAAAGTAGGTGCCTCATTTTAGGTCTCCTACTTTAGAACTGTCTTTCGTACGTGCAGAAGCACTTCAGTGCGTCATTAGGGCTACATTTACCTGCTTTCCTGTTTTGTCTTGCCGTTGCAGGGATCTCAGCGTCGACGCTGGGCTGACACACGCCCAGTTCCAGGTCAGGCCCATGCCTCCTCACTATCAGCATTACCTAGCGCCTCCTCGAATGCATCACTTTGCCAGAAACACCTCCTCAGCACAGATGGTAAGGAAGGCTCCGTCAGGGTTTGTTTTACGATCTGCTGCTGCAGAATTAGGATCAATACCAGTAGCACGGATGCCCCTGTTGATTTTATGACAACTCCACAATCTTATTGCTTAGATATTGTCAGTAAAAATCAGATACCAAAATCCACAGAGAAAACTAGACAGAAAATAAAAAAAGAAAAAACAACAAGTGATCAAGAGGACCGGAAGGGGTATCAGACAACCCGGCACACAAAGAATGAGTGCTGGGGGCAATTCCTCATTTAACCCCACGGAACCTCCACCACCTAATATTATTTTTTTATATAAAGTGTTACTTGACTGTGTTGCTCATTTCTTGATACTTATTATAACTGTTGCGTTGCTACATTGCATAACTAGTAACCATTACTTAGCTTTCGCTTGCTGACAAAAAATCTTTCCCCTGAACGCCAACGCGTTTCGATGTCCTTTATCAAGGCGACATGGGGAGCTGAAAATACACACAAAAAGAAAAAAGAAAAACAAAACAGCCCATAGCCTCCAGACTAAGGGCCTGATTTTGGTACCTGTTGATTTTATGTCATAGGTTTAGGGTGGTTGTTCTTGATGCATGGGGTGTTTTACTTGTACAGGAAGCATTACAGCTGGGAATTTTCACTGTGTTCGTCCTGGAGTAGCAGAAATGACAGACAGGTGACTCCTTACAGACTAATTTAGGGGCTTTTTTTTTTTACTAAGAAGCGCTTACTCCTAATATGGGTTAAGCGTGCCAAAAGATTCTTACTGCTAGACACACTAAAGTATCTAGCAGCAGTTTTCCTGTTTGCACATGGTAATTGCATGTAAACAATTAAGATATCATTTTTAAGGGGCACGTCATGGGAAAAGAGTGGGCATGGAAGCATTAACCAGTTAGTGTGTTCATATTTCCGTGCACTAAGGGCCTGATTCTGTAAACAGTGTCTACATTAGGCTTCACTAACTACCCTTATTGACCTAGTGACTCCTAGCCAAAATTCTACTCTAATTGTTGTGGTCATTGACCACCTATTATTTATATACCACCTATTATTTATATACCACCTATTTATTATACCACCTATTATTTATATACCACCTATCAATGGAGGTTGTCTAAGCAGTTTTAAATTCAGGTAAACATAGAAACATAGAAGATGTTGGCAGATAAGAGCCATAGCCCATCAGGTCTGCCCACTCTACTGACCCACCCTAACTGTCCTGGTGAGTTCACATAGAGAATGACATGGGGACAGAATTTGTCCCCATCCCCACAGATAACCACAGGAAACCACCCCATGTCATTCTTTAGTGTCAATGCAAGGCTTGAGGATCAGTGGCTGAGCCCATTCATACTCTGATTCTTATGTGAGCCAAGTATAAGATAATGAAGCCATTGTGACATCACTGATAAGCTTGGCTCTCATTGGTAGAATGAGACATTATGACATTACAATATCTGCTCTGGATACCAGAGACTGTCATTCTTTAGTGTCTCTCTCAACCTCAGTCCTTCTACACCAGCATTCTTCAATGCAAGGCTTGAGGGTCAGTGGCTGGGCCCATTCATACTCTGATTCTTCCTTCTCTCCTTAAAGAATGACATGGAGATGGTTTCCAGCAGTTAACCACGGGGACGGGGACAACTGTCTCCTTGTCATTCTCTAAATTATGTTCTTATGTAAGCCAAGTATAAGACAATCAAGCCAATGTGTTGCTAGATATGATTCTGTAAATGGCGCCTAGTGGTTGATTGACAACTGAACCAAAGTCGCACCAAGGAGTTAGGCACTGTTCATAGAATCAGGCCCTAACTGGTTAAATAGAAGGTGGCAAGTGTTCCCACATTAATTATTTGCAATTGCCTTGTGCTAATGCCAACATTAGCACACTACCTGGCAATAAAAAAAAAATGGAAAAATTCTTATTTTACCACTGTGGCAAAAATGGGCTTGGTGCGCAGGAAAGTCCAGCATTAGGACGTACTAAGCCTTAGGGCTCCTTTTACTAAGCTGCGATAGCGGTTTTAGGGCACGCTAGACCTTAATGCCAGCATTGAGCTGGCGTTAGTTCTAGCTGCGTAGCGGGAGGTTTAGCGCGCGCTAAAATCCTGCATGCGCTATAAACGCTATCGCAGCTTAGTAAAAGGAGCTCTGAGTTTTGCCTCTGCTTCGTAAAAGGGCCTATCCCCGAGGCATGAGCTTTCAAGGACAAAAGTTCATTTTCTCAGAAGTATCCGATCGAGCAAATTCTTGTCCTTGAAAGCTCATGCACCAATGAATTAGCTGGTCTGTAATGTGTCACTTATGCCTGTCATTACTGTTAGGAGATGCATTATTGTTTCTAAGAAACTGAGGGGGGCTGATATACTGGAACCATGGAGGAGCATAATATAAAAAAACATCTAAGCCCCCTTTTGGCCTATGTCAGTAGACGCTGAAGTTGGCAGCAGGGAAATGTCCATTCTCAAAAAAAAACCATCCAAATTGAGGGTTTTTTTTGAGAATGGCCTACCTGCATGTTCAGCAATCTACTCACCCAAACTGCCACTACGTCTATCCCTACATCATATTCCCGCCCAAAAAATCGCCGAAATCCCAAACGCCCAAACCCAGACCTTTTAGGTGAAGGAGGGGCTAGTCCTTCGCCTAAAAGCAGGATTCTGTAACCGGCGTCTGTCATAAAACAATGCCGGTTACAGAATCCTGTAACTGCCCCCCCCCCACCGCAACGATCGCGGCAGGAGAGATGCCTAATCTCTCCTACCGTGATTGCGATCCCCCCTGAACTGCCGTGAACCAGCAGGAGAGATGCCCAATCTCTCCTGCTGGCACCCCCTGAAAAAATGGCGATCGCTGGAAGGAGGGATCCCAAGCCTTCCTGCCGGCAACCCCCCAATAAACCCGCTATCGCAGCAGGAGGGAGCCCAGGCCCTCCTGCCGAAGACGGCCCCCCGACACCCCACTCCCGACAATACCGGCAGGAGGGATCCCAAGCCCTCCTGCCAAAGACAATCCCCTGAACTCCCCACCCCTCACGAATACCAGCAGGAGGGATCCCAAGCCTTCCTGCCGAAGATGATCTCCCACCCCCACAAACCCCCCGAGCCCCTGAATGCCCCCTACACTAACTTGTCAGTTGGCTGGCCAGCCAGGACCCCGGTCCGGCTGGCTGGCCGTCTACCAAATGGCGGACCTGCCCCTTCCCGGGGATGCACCGGGGAGGGGCCTTGGGTCTGGTTGGCCCAGGCACCTAAGGCCAGCCCATAAGAGGGGCCTTAGGCAACTGGGCCAGAATTGGCTCAGTTGACTGAGGCCCCTCCTATGGGCGGGGCCTTAAACATATGGGATGGGTTGGCCCATATGCCTAAAGCCCCACCCTGCTCAAAGTGCTTTAAAATACTGTTTAAATCCAGTACGTAGACATCCTGCGCACAATTGTCTGAGCGGCATTGTCTTGCACATGATTGACCATTACCGAGGTATTATGACAACACAATCTCAGCTTTGGTTACCAGAGACTGAAACTCTTTATGCTACAAGGGGGCGATGAAAAGTTCTCATCCCAGCCAAGAAAAGAATGATGTGGATATTGTTCAATCAATGATCTGAAACAATGTCAAAATATAGAATTTCGTTTCTGCAAATTGCCACTTTATGAACACTCTTTTCAGCTACAGGGGCAAACTGAAGCTCAGAATTTAGGAAGTTGGTTGGCCTGAGAACTTTTCAGCATCCCCCTCGTATTGTTTAAGGAAAGGACAATTTTCAAGCCATTTGCACATGTATGATATATTTACATATATAGGACTCAATTCTATAAATAATGCCCAAATTTGGGTGCCAAAAAAAGACACTAAAAAGATGCAAAGAAGTGACAAAGATGATAAAGGGGATGGAACTCCTCTTGTATAAAGAAAGACTAAAAAGGTTAGGGCTCTTCAGCTTGGAAAAGAGACGGTTGAGGGGAGATAGGATTGAAGTCCACAAAATCCTTAGTAGTATGGGGTACAAGTGGATCGATTTTTCCTCCATCAAAAATTACAAAGACTAGGGGGATATTCAATGAAATTGCAGGGAAATACTTTTAAAACCAATAAGAGGAAATATTTTTTCACTCAGGGAATAGTTAAGCTCTGGAACACGTTGCCAGAGGTTGTGATAAGAGTGGATAGTGTAGCTGGTTTTAAGAAAGCTTTGGACAAGTTCCTGGAGGAAAAGTTCACAGTCTGTTATTAAGACATGGGGAACCCTCTGCTTGCCCTGGATCGGTTTCATGGAATGTTGCTACTCTTTGGGATTTGGTCAGGTATTAGGGACCTGGTTTGGCCACCATGAGAATGGGCTACTTGGCTTGATGGACCATTGGTCTAACCCATTAAGGCTATTCTTATGTTTTTACTACACGTCCCCGTCAATATTTGCAGGGGTTAGGGGCAGAGCCGGCCCACAAATATTGAAAAATGTGAATAACTTTTAGGACCGACTCTGACCCACCTCTGCCTCCCGGACCTCTCCACACCTTACATGGTGGTCTAGTGGTGAAGCGGGGCAGGATCAGTCTTCCTACACTCCTACCCCGTGCAGAGCCGTCAACAAAAATGGCTGCTGTGAGTTCATGCTGTAGTCTCGTGAGACCACGGGAACTCATAGCAGTCACTTTTGTGGATGGCTCTGCATGGGGCAGGAGCGTAGGATGATCGCTTCTGCCCCACTTAACTGCTAGACCACCAGGTAAGGTGTGGAGAGGTCCGGGAGATAGGAGGGAGGCGGGAGTGGTTCCAGGTTTAGAATCTCGTGAATAACCGAAGTCGTGAGTCCTAAACCCGAGAATCCGGAGGGAGAAGTGCATTCTATAAATGGCACTCAGAATAGGGCACTTTTATAGAATTCTGCGTAGCAATGGGATCCGCACCCAATTTTAGGCACGAGAATTTACACCAACTGAACTCTGGTATAAATCCCTGCACCTAAATTAGGCGCAAATCTCCTGAATCCAATAACACTGAATGCAAATGCTAGAAACATCTCTGACCTGCCCATGCCCTTCCCAAGGTCACGCCTCTTTCTCAGATTCACTCCCCCCAAATTTGCATTTACATCTTTATAGAACAGCAACTATAAAGATGTTTGCATAAATTCCAAGTATCGTCAATTAGCACCGATGATTGCTAGCGCTCAATCATCAGCGCTTGTGCAATTAAATTGTGTGTCTAATTTGGGCGCTATCAAATTCGTGTGTGCCACTTTTAGTGCTATGTAAAGAATTAGGGGTATAATGTGTGTATTACGGACTCAGTTCTGTAAAATGCACCGAAAAATCAGCACCGACAAAAACTGAGCAAACAAATGGTGCTCACAGTTAGGCAACTTATGTAATAATATATAAGGGAGCAAACTTAATACTTACAGCAAAATTGTACTAAACAATAACAACTTTTCCAGTGATGAATTACAAAAAGGGGTGATTCGGGAAAAAGATTTTTTTTTTTTTTTGTATAAACTGTTTATTCACAAGAGCAAAAAAAGACACGCATGACATAGGAATCACATTTTTCCAATACAAAGCAAATATCAAACACCCAACAAGAGACCCTAGAAAACAGTGAGAGTCCAGGCCTGTGTTCTGATAGCCTGGACCCTTCCAAATCCAATCCCAAGAGCAACCCGCCCACCCACCCCAACCCCCGAAACCCCTCCCTCAACCCACTGGCAATACGGGGACTACTGGCTTCCGCAATCGACTGACCACCTGGCTTTTTATCATAGGGGGGCAGAGTGTCCAAATAGGAGGCCCAAATGGACAGAAAAAGCTTACTCCGAAATCTAGAAAACCGAGCAGACATGGACTCCCAGACCATTAAAAGATGAAATTTATTGCGCCAATACCAAATGGTGGGTGGGGAGTCCTGAAGCCAATGATTAAGAATACATTTCTTCCCTACAATATAACCCTTACGAATAAGTAAACTATCGCCTGCAGAAAGGCCTCCCAAGTGATCGGCCGCCAAAAAAATAATCCCTTCCACCGACGAGGGGAGCGGATAACCCACCAAAGATTCCAAATAACACCTGACCTCCAACCAAAAGGCAGAGATAGAGGCACACAACCACACCCCATGCGCCAGAGAGTTAGCAACCCGGCACCATTTCAGGCAAATAGCGGTATGGGTACACCCAAAATAAAAGGCCTGTTGCTGGGAGACATAACCCCGATGGAGAACCCGAAATTGACATTCCTGGAGCTCAGCGCTCTGCACCACCCGAGGAATCTGTTGCACCAAAGGAGCCAAGGACGCCACCCGCGGTCGACACCCCAGGTCCCGGGCCCATAAAGTCAAGAGCCGCTGATAATCCCGCCGAGGCTGCAAAGCCACCAATCTATGATGATATTGAGAAATAGAAAGCCAGTCCCACTGAGCATCAAAGAAAAATTCATGTAAAGTGACAGCAAAAGACTGAGTCAAAGATTCCCTGGGCAAAGAGGCTACATAATGAGAAAGCTGCATATAAGCAAAATGATCCGTCGTACCCAAGGACCAGGACGCCTGGAGAGCCGAAAAGGAAACAGCACTGCCATCCATCTGTAGAAACTGCTCCAAAGATCAGAGCCCTTTCCGCGCCCAATGTTTAAAACAACATTGTCCTGTCCAGGACTAAAGTTCGCATTGCCCACTATGGGCAGCAACACAGAGCTAAAAGGCGAATGACCCCAAAACTGAGAAACACACCGCCAAGCCCGACGAAGCGGCTCCACCAAACACCTATGGGCCCCAGGGCCCAACCGCACCTTTCCATCCCAATGTAAAAGATAAGGCAGAGCCCACAGAAAAAAATAATCAGCTTCCAACTCCCGATCAGTATACTGAGAACTGGCAAAAAGCCAATCCCGGACATGCCAAAGCAAGCAGGCCAAATTATACAGATGAACCGAAGGAAGACCCAAACCACCCATTGCCCAGGACCCTTGAAGAAAAGAACGATGCATTTTACCTTTCTTGCCCCCCCCAGCAAAATGACAACACCAATCTCTGGAGACACAGGAGATCCTTTTTCAAAAGAAACAAAGGAAGCGTTTGCAAGACATATAACCATTTGGGGAAGATAATCATCTGAAAGAGATGAACACGGCCCATTAATGAAAGAGGAAGATTCAACCAGTGACGCAAGAGTCCCTTAGTCTCCTGCAACAAACGATCAACATTCAAACGGTATAATGCGGAGACATCCATGGACAACAAAATACCAAGGTACCGAAAAGAGTGGCCCGCCCATCGCAAAGGAAAATCCGGTCCCCAATCCACCCGCAAAGAGTCCGGGAACGCCAAAGCCTCCGACTTCTGCTGATTCAAACGAAAACCCGGGAAAAAGATTTTGAGATTGAAGGTGATAGAATAGAAGTTGTAAAGGATTTCAATCTCCTTGGCCCTTTTTTTTTTTTTTTTTTTTAAATCTTTATTCATTTTCAAATTGAACAACAAGTGCACAACAATACATTATACAAGTAATTCCAATATATCACTATAATATCTAACACATCAAAGAAGGCTCTCTCCAAAGTATTCAAAGGCAAGGAAATAACACGTCAAATGAAGATCAGACTTGCCCACGCACTCAGTTTCTCAGTGGTCAATTCCGGATGCGAAAGCTGGATAGTACAGAAACAAGACAGAAAGAAGATTGACTCTTTTGAGCTTTGGTGTTGGAGAAGGATGTGTGCCCTGGGCCGCCAGAAGAATTAACAAATCGATTCTGGAAGAGATCAAACCGGCTATGTCACTTGAAGCCCAAATGATGAAGTTACGACTGTCTTATTTTGGTCATACTGTCAAAAGGGAAAGATCATTGGAGAAGGACATCATGTTTGGGAAGATCGAAGGAATCAGGCGAAGAGGGTGACCTGCAATCAGATGGTTGGACATGTTGAAATCAACCATGGGGATGACGCTGGAGGACTTTACCGGACTAGCACCGAACCAATCTCTTTTTAGATCTGTAATTCATCAAGTCGCTAGGACTCGAGCACAAGTTGATGCCACTTAATAACAGCTGCTGACTATACCCAGTGAGCACCTAAGCCGAAATGCACTATTTTGTAGGTGGTCTGGGGGCAGCACATATCTGGTTAAGTGCCAATATTTAGCACTTGACGCGATAATTTCAGCAGATTAATAGGACCGCATAGAACCCAGTCCTACCTTTATCCAGTTTAATTTATGTGGCTAACTGTTAAATCTCATACCGAGATAGATTTACTATTACTAAGTGCAAAAACGAGTGGGATAGACACATAGGATCCTTAAATAGAAAGAACACAAAACTTGACAGATCAAAAGCTATAACTTTGTTTATGATGTACAGCAGTGGTGCTTAAATTGAAACCTGGATGGACTTTTACGGTCTGTGTCCCATATATGGCAAGATGGACCAGGAGGGGCTGGAATTAGCTTTGATGGTGACTCCAGCGGTGGGGCAGTGTGGGGCACTAATGCTGGACAGACTTCTACAGTCTCCATCCCATATAATAATAACTTTATTTTTGTATACCGCCATACCCAGGGAATTCTAGGCAGTTCACATCAATTAATCAAAGTTACAAGCGGTTCACACCAATTGATCAAAGTTGCAAGTTGAGGTTAGGAGGAATAGGAAAGAGTAGGTCATAGGGGGAGTCATATGTGGCAAGATTGATCAGGAGCACTTATGCGTATTTTATACTACATTCAAATCATCTTGAGCACAGGTCTTACCTACTGTTTCTCGGGGAGGGGGCGGGGGCAGGAGGGGGGGGGAGATGAAGCCATCTTATACAGGAACTTAGCAAGTAGAATGAATAGTTACTGATTAGTTGGTTCAACATTGCCTTGAGAACGAATGTGCTAGGCTGGTGCCTGGATGTGGCCTGACATTGAATAAATGGGGATACTGCTGGTGGCAGCCCTAAAAATCACTGCTGAATATTGCCCAATGGATCCTGTTTCCAATCTATATGCATTGTTTTCTATGGAAAACCTACTGAACAGAAAACAGAGGCACCCAGGACTGTACCAAGGGCTGTGTGGGTGGTGCGGCCACACAGGATGCAGGGGAGAAGGAGTCCAAAAATCTCTTCCTGTCCATTGATTTTCCTGTAGTAGCTGCGTTACAGTGGGTATGGTGGGGGGGTGTTGCACAAGATGCAGTTCTGGCATGGGATGCTCCTGGGCAGGGGGTGGGGGGTATCTGCAGCAAGTTAAAAAGTGAAAACAAAAAGCATATGCAAACTTTTTCTTTCAAGTACCCATACCAGATAGTCTGGCAATTCTTTTCATACTGCTAGGCTTAGCACTGGATTGCTGTGCAGGATTCTCATACCAAATGCTCCTAATTTTCACAAGTTAATTCCACTTTATCTGAAGTTTAGCTCCTATAAGAGACCATATCATTTCTAAGCCTTAAATATTCAAATTGAATTGTTACCATGCAATTTCTTTTCTTATAATCATGGATGGGGTTGCCAGATTTCCTAAAAAAAAAACAAACAAAAAAAAGAGAACATCTGGCCCCGCCCTGTTCTACCCCAGCCCCGCCCCCAGCCTCAACCCACCCTACTCTCAGCTCCATCTCCACACAATTTGCATGTCTCCTTCCCCGAGCTCGGGGCTGTGTCTGAATGTCCTCTGCACATGCGCAGATGTCAACACAATGACACAACGAACATGCGTGCATGTGTGTGACATCATCACATTGACATCTGCACATGCACAGAGGACACCCAGATATGGCCCCGAGCTCGGACCCTTCCAAAACCAGGACAAACTGCTGGATTTTGGAAATCCCTCTGTGCACTCAGACATCTGGTAATCCTAATCATGGGCATAGATACCATTGGTCGAGCTCGTCAAAATGCCCAGCACTGCCCAATGGTAGGGGCTGCCTGAATATGGTGCCCCCTTCCCACCCCTCATGCACCCATGCATCCATATGGGTCCAGCATCTACCTACCTCCATTCCTAACCAGTTCTCTAAAGGCTTGTGGGTTGTGACAGAGGCAGCACTGAAGGCTGCTCTCTGTTCAGCAGGGTCTTTCCTCTGCTGTGACCCACCCTTAGGAAATCGTATCAGAGAGGCAGGAAAGGTCCTGCAGGGCAGAGCAGCCTTCAGCACTACATCTGCCATGACCTACAGGGACGGAAAGAGAGCCGGGATCATAGGAGAAGGGGAAGAGAGGGAGAGAAATGCTGGACCTGGAGAGGATGGGAGGCTGAGAGAAGAGAGAGAGAGAGAGAGACCTGGAACAAAGTGGAGAAGGAAGTGAGGGACCAGGTGTTGGACCGGGGAGGGGGAGCGGAGGGAAGAAAGAGAAGGGCAGATGCTGGACTTGGGAAGAGACAATGGCCAAACTAGACAGAGAGGAGATGTGCCAGTTTACAGCAAATGGATAGGTGGGTGGGTGATAGAGGTGGTAGTGATGGGAGGGTCAAGAGAGTGCAGGAGGAAGGGAAGCGAGAGGAGAGAAGTTGGACATGAAGAGGGACAGGAACACAAAAGAGATGCTGATGCTGGAGGGAGCAAAGGGACAGGGTCACAGAGGGGACACTATGAGGGACCGCTGAAATGTTCTTAGCCCAACCAACAAAGTTGGGGCAGTCTCCATCGAGGGCTATACACTTAATCCAGTGATTATTCACTTTTCTCATTCCATTGGAAAAATACAGAATGAAAAAAGGGGAAAATTTCTGGACTAAATGTGTATCCCTTGATGGAGACTGCCCAAACTTTGTTGGTTGGGCTAAGAACTCTTCAGTGGCCCCTTATAGATAGGATAGACAGAGACTCATAAGAGAGAAGGATGGTAGACATAGAGACTTCGCTAACTTATCCCAAAAAACTAGGAAACTGATAAAAGCATGCCCTCAAATCACATAGTGATGCAGATAGGCTTTTCCACTCATGAAAGAAATGTGGACAAATGACGATTTGAATTTTTACAGATCGAACCCATGGAAAAGGGGAGCCCAAACACTGCACAGCACAGAAAAATTAAAGATTGATGTATGAAATGTATAATTATATCCCAAGAGTCTAGATCAGTGGTTCTTAACCTGGGTTCGACCGAATCCCAGGGGTTCGGTGAGTCAGTCTTGCGGGTTCGGCGGAGGTCAAAACACACCTCCGACTCATATAGCGCTTCGGTCACGTTCAATCATCTATCAGTAATTCAGTGATTTTGATCAAGACTGATCGTGTACTCGGTTTCTTGATCTATCAATCTGTAACTAACGCCTTATATACATCAATCAATTCCTGATCAAAATTTGTGATTTAACTGATAGATGATTGAATGTGACCGAAGCGCTTATGATTCGTGATGATACGCCCCCGCTTGTCCATAATTGGCTGCAGGTGATCACGCAACATTGCTTGGCCTATCTGTGCTGCAGGGGATTTGATGCGCACAGTAGTCGAATTGTAACTGTTGTGATGGTACGTCGTGTGATACCTATCTTAATATTTTAATCCCTTACTAACTATGTCGAGCAAAATACGAAAGTGGTCAGACGAATATGTACAATATGGATTCACATGTATAACGGAACGTGATGGGAGTTAGCGTCCTAATTGCATGATTTGCAATGCCAAGTTGAGTAATTCTAGTCTAGCTCCGGCAAAACTAAGGGAATAAAGAAGGGTTCGGTGAACACGCACATGAAACTGGTGGGGTTCAGTACCTCCAACAAGGTTAAGAACCACTGGTCTAGATTGAAGCAAGTATATGCCCGTTGATCCCATGACCTTACAACGTTACAAGGTCTTTGTGATCTACAGCTCAAAACCTTCTTGTTATCCCATCATTGAAACATATAAATATATTAAGGACCACAATCTTTTCTGTTAGCGCCTCTTCTCTTTGGAACTGTATTCCAAACTACTTACGCGAAAAACTTACACTCTCTGACTTTAAGTCAAAACTAAAGACATTTCTCTTTCTCGAAACGTTTGACTCCTAATTGTCCTTTTAAGGACTACCCAGTATTTAGAAGGAATCTTAATACCTGTTCCCTTATATGTTCTCTTTTTCTTTACATATTGTAGTTCCAGCCCTCCTTTCCCTTGTCTCTGTTCTTTAATTTTTTTGTTAGTTTATTAGTCCTTAAAAGCTAGTATTTGCCCTAGTGTTGTGTGTTTTTTTAACCGTATTTTAGTCAGTAGATGGTTTTTACATTTTTGTACACCGCCTTGAAGGTTTGATTCTGCGGTATAAGAAATTTTAAATAAACTTGAAACTTGAAGCAATGGCCACCGTCAGGGGCTCTGACTTTATTTTAAGATAAACACTTAGTTAAGTTTCGGTGATCATTGATTATTTATTTATAAATGATATTGCTGCAGGGCTGTCAGGTAAGATTTGCCTCTTTGCGGATGATACCAAAATCTGCAATAGAGTAGACACCCAGGATGGTGTGAATAACATGAAGAAAAACCTGGCAAAGCTTGAAGAATGGTCTGAAATATGGCAGCTAAAATTTAATGCTAAGAAATGCAAGGTCATGCATTGGGGCTACAAAAACCCGAAGGAATGGTACAGTTTAGGGGGTGAAGAGCTTATGTGCACGACAGAAGAGCGGGACTTGGGCGTGATTGTATGTGATGATCTTAAGGTGGTCAAAAAGGTTGAAAAAGTGACGGCGATAGCTAGTTTCAAGTTTTCTTTATTTTTGATATACCGTTTATCAGTCGGGTATCTAGCTAGAAGGATGCTAGGGTGCATAGGGAGAGGTATGGCCAGTAGGAAAAAGGAGGTATTGATGCCCCTTTATAAAACTTTGATGAGACCTCATTTAGAATATTGTGTACAATTCTGGAGGCCGCACCTTCAAAAAGATATAAAAAGGATGGAGTCGGTCCAGAGGAAGGCTACTAAAATAGTGCGTGGTCCTCGTTATAAGGCGTATGGGGACAGACTTTAAGATCTCAATCTGTATACTTTGGAGGAAAGGCAAGAGAAGGGAGATATAATAGAGATGTTTAAATACTTACCTAATGCAAATGTGCATGAGTTGAGTCTCTTTCATTTGACAGGAAACTTTGGAATGAGAGGGCATAGGATGAAGTTAAGAGATGATAGGCTCCGGAGTAATCTAAGGAAATACTTTTTTACAGAAAGGGTGGTAGAAGTGTGGAACAGTCTCCCGGAAGAGGTGGTGGAGACAGAGACTGTGTCTGATTTCAAGAAAGCCTAGGATAGTCACTTGGGATCTCTCAGAGAGAGGAAGAGATAATGGTCACTGCGGATGGGCAGACTGGATGGGCCATTTGGCCTTTATCTGCCGTCATGTTTCTGTGTTTATCACACAGAGTCACAGCAAGTATTGAAGTGAAGGTTTTTTTTTATGCCAGTGATGGATGCTTGTAGCAGTGTGCATTTTTAAAGTTCATCTCACAGTGTTGCACAGAACTGTGCTGGCTGTTAAACATCTGAGGCTTTTTTTTCCGTCCCATTTTGACTCAACCGAGCAGCATGAGCTAAACGCCAAGCTGTCCATTCTCTTCCTATGGGCAACTTGGCATTTAGCTTCCGCTGCTCAGCAACACAGCTTGATAAAAGAAGGGGGAGTGAGAGGTGGGGGGAGGTATGATATGTTTGTCTGGAGAGTGTTTTGATTTAGGATATTTTATATATGTGTATTTTTTCATTTTTAAAATATTTTTATTGAAATTTTAACATAAGTAATGTAAATGAATAAATTAAAAACAAGGAAATTTTACAATTAAAATGTTACTTACATACAAATCATAGATGCAATGAAGACTAAAGGCATCTATGCTATCTAAACCAGTGGTTCTTAACCTTGTTGGAGGTACTGAACCCCACCAGTTTCATGTGCGTGTTCACCGAACCCTTCTTTATTCCCTTAGTTTTGCCGGAGCTAGACTAGAATTACTCAACTTGGCATTGCAAATCATGCAATTAGGACGCTGACTCTCATCACGTTCCGTTATACATGTGAATCCATATTGTACATATTCGTCCGACCACTTTCGTATTTTGCTCGACATAGTTAGTAAGGGATTAAAATATTAAGATAGGTATCACATGACGTACCATCACAACAGTTACAATTCGACTACTGTGCGCATCAAATCCCCTGCAGCACAGATAGGCCAAGCGATGTTGCATGATCACCTGCAGCCAATTATGGACAAGCGGGGCGTATCATCACGAATCATAAGCGCTTCGGTCACATTCAATCATCTATCAGTTAAATCACAAATTTTGATCAGGGATTGATTGATGTATATAAGGCGTTAGTTACAGATTGATAGATCAAGAAACCGAGTACACGATCAGTCTTGATCAAAATCACTGAATAACTGATAGATGATTGAACGTGACCGAAGCGCTATATGAGTCGGAGGTGTGTTTTGACCTCCGCCGAACCCGTGAGACTGACTCACCGAACCCCTAGGGTTCGGTCGAACCCAGGTTAAGAACCACTGATCTAAACAAAGCACGTATGAAGTCATTTATACAAAGACAATTATAAATACTCCCATTTAGACCAGACTACACTTCTCCCTCTGGATTCGCGGGGAATAGGGGCAGAGCCGGGCCGCGAATGGTGAAATACCGCAAATATCTTCTGGTCCGGCTCTGACCCACCCCCGCCTCACTCCCACCTTCCCCCCGGCATCCCGGCCTTACCTGGTGGTCTATCGGGCTTTCGGGGCAGGAGCGATCTTGCTACGCTCCTGCCCCGTGCAGATCGCCAATAGGAAATGGCTGTGGGGAGTTCCCGTCATAGTCTCGAGAGACTACGGGAACTCACGGCAGTTTTGGGGTTTTTGATAATTGGATATAGAATGGAATGTTTCCAATCTGCAGGTAGACTAGATGAAACAAGACAATTGTGAATAATTTGGAGAATGTAGGGACCAAAGATTGAGAAAAGATGTTATAGAATGAATGGTGGAATAGGCTCTGTACTGGTTCCCTTGATGCTCAGAGATTTAATTAGACATTCAATATCTTTCAAAGATGGTAAGATGAAATTAGAGCAGGTGGCGGTAAGCTTTTTATTTCTCTAGAAATCATAATCGTTTACTTCTCTAGAAATCATAATTGTTGCCCACCAGAATGATATATTTAATGATTGAGCTGATTTCCAACGTGAAAGAATCATTTGTATAGTGACAGCAATTAGTTTATCAAATAATTTATAATGCAATTTATTCAATTCTCCAGACAAAGCAAGAGATCGAAAAAGAACAATATCAAACAATAATAAGATGAAATAGGTAATATAGTGCATATGATTTTCCAGACTGATTTCCAAAATGGTTGAACAATGGGGCAATCATAAATCATATGCTTCAGGTCACCTAAATTATCCTCACAATGCCAAGATTTATTAGAATCCAATAAATGAGCTCTATGTAATTTATTAGAGGTCCAAAGTAATGGCAATAGCAGGACTTTCATTAGACTGTGCTAAGTCAAGAAGGACATGAAGGCCCTGATTCTGTATAGGACGCCAGGGAGAGGTGTCCTATACAGAATCGGGCCAAACTAACCTCAATTCTGTAACCGGCGTCCATGTTACAGATGCTGGTTAGAGAATCGGGTTAAATTAAACGCGGCCACTACACTTATCGCGGCAAGGGATAAGTATAGCGGCCACCTGCCCGATCGCTGGCAGGAGGGTGCCAAATCCCTCCTGCCGGAACGCCGCCCCCCCAAACTCACAATCGCCGGCAGGAGGGTGCCCAAGCCCTCCTGCCGGAAAGCCGGACCCCCTCCGGAACCCCCATGCTAAAGACCTCCCCCCCAATAACTCCCCTAACCTCCCCCCCCAACTAACCTCCCCCCCCAACTAACCTTTAAATATTGGTTGGCTGGACGGGTCTTGCTGCCGTCCAGCCGACAGGCCCGCCTCATCGAAATGAGACGGGCCCGCCCCTTCCCGGCCCATCCCCGCTAAGTCTAAGGCCTGATTGGCCCAGGATCTAGAAGCCTGGACCAATCAGGCCTTAGGCATAGCGGGTCCGCCCATCCCCACTAATCCTAAGGCCTGATTGGCCCAGGTACCTACGAGCCTGGGCCAATCATTCAGATTTGTAACCCTTCAGACCCAGAGTCCAGACAAACTAGGTACCAAACGTCAAATTGAAAAGCCAAGTTAAGCTTTTTTTTTTTCAAGTGATACTTCTTTTATGAAGAGAACCTGGTAGGGAATTCCAAATACTGGGGATCCTAAAGAAGAGCACTGAATTTTTAGTTGTTTCCAAATGTGCTTGAGCAGGAGGGGGAGGAACCATTATATTTCATGCCATTACCATTCTTATATTCTGCATCCACCGTAAGAGACTAGATATAACTAGGAACTGCATATATAGCCACATCTTAGGTAACTATTATTTGCAAAACAGAAAAGTTTTCATTAACTTCCAAAAATCTAAGGGGTCGATAATCAGCTAGAGGAGCTCAGCATTTTGCTGACTGCTGATGGCGTTATAGTCAGAAATTCAGTGCTGTACCATTGCCAGACTTCAGGAGGGTCTAGATAGGTTCTTAAAAGAAAAGGGGATTGAGGGGTACAGATAGAAGTAGAGGTAGGTTATAGGATTAGACAGAAACCACTTCACAGGTCATGGACCTGATGGGCCGCCGCGGGAGCGGGCCGCTGGGCGCGATGGACCTCTGGTCTGACCCAGTGGAGGCAACTTCTTATGTTCTTATTTCCAGGTTTCATATGCTGAGGAAAGTGAGATCGTACTTTCATCATTCTCACTTCGTCGTCCTTGTTCAATCCACCATCCTCTCTAGACTGGATTATTACAACTCCATCTATTTAAGCCTAACTAAAAAAAAAACTCCATAGACTTCAGCTAATCCAGAACTCCGCGGCCAAGCTTATTTTCGCTAAAGGCAAGTTCGACCACGTCTCCCCACTCCTGTCCAAACTTCACTGGCTCCCAGTTCACTCCAGAGTCCTCTTTAAATGTGCCTGTTTAGCTTTCAAGATCCTACATGGCATCCTCCCTCCCGTTATCCCACTCTTCTGGAACTCCTCTAACCCTAATTCCACTAGATCCTCCCAAAAACTGAAACTATCATTCCCCTCTGCAAAAGGTATATCCCGCGTAGGAAAACTAGGAACATCCCTCCCCTTTAGAACCACAGAACTCTGGAACAACCTCACATCCCCGCTCAGAATTTCAAGCTCCCTCCAATCCTTCCGCAAACACCTGAAAACTTGGCTCTTTTCAAAAATCTAACACCTCCCGCTCTTTGGTACCCTGTCCCTCTTTATCTTCCTAGCTCCTTTCCTATAACCCTTCATTGCAGCTCCTTTTCAACCTAACCCTGTAAACCGTGCCGAGCTTGTGGAGATGGCGCGGTATACAAACCTAAGGTTTAGTTTAGTTTAGTTTAGGTTTATTGAGCCAGCAAAACTATAGCCAGCTAAGTGCGCTGTTCTGCACTTAATTGACAATGGCGAACTACAGAAATATAGCACTGACATTTCTTTGCTCCTGTTTATATGGTTACCTTAAGAACACAAGAACATAAGAATAGCCTTACTGGGTCAGACCAATGGTCCATCAAGCCCAGTATCCCGTTCTCACGGTGGCCAATCCAGGTCACTAGTCCCTGGCCAAAACCCAAGAAGTAGCAATGTTCCATGCTACCGATGCATATCAGCACTTAGCTGGCCAATTAGTGTTGACTTCACCCCAAGATACATTGGTAGGAGCAAGCCCCCTTCATTTGCAGCACGCAGTCCTGAAGGCAGGAAGGAGTGGGCTTCCTTCCTGACGTTTTCTCATCCAAAGGTACGGGGGGTTCGGGGATATGGGAGGGGGGCCCAGGAATGTTGATGAAATGTGGGGAGTGGGGGGTGGAGATTAGAAAATTGCATGGGGACAGAAATTTAACCCATCCCCGCCCGTCCCCGCCAGGATCCTTTCCATCCCCACCCATCCCCATCAGGATCCTCTCCGTCCCCACCCGTCCCCATCAGGATCCTCTCCATCCCCACCCATCCCCGTCAGGATCCTCTCCATCCCCACCCATCCCTGCAAGGAATTACCTCCATCCCCGCCCGTCCCCATAAAAAGCAGCAATTACTTCTGACTGGATCATCAATTCCAGTTTCTTTTGTGTTTGCGCTGCTGTTTTCCTTGTGGATCTCTGTGGTGGAACCCTTTTTTTGTTTTCTGTTCAGGTAATTAACTTATAAATCCCCTCTTTTACTAAGGCTGACGTGTCCATTATATTATATGGACGAACCCTGCTTCCAAAGCCTTTCGTCCCCGTGGGAGTCCCGTTGGCTAGAGGGGGTCCCCGTGGGAGTCCCGTGGGCCAGAGGGGGGTCCCCGTGGGAGTCCCATGGGTTAGGGGGAATTCCTGCGGGACCCCATGGGACCCACGGGATTCCCGCGATCCCCGTTCCCATGCAGACCTTTAGTGGAGATGTCAGGGGAGGTTCGGGATGTCAGGGGTGATGTTGGGGGAGGAGTATAGGGCTCCATGGCTCAGCTGATCCTGGCAGAGGGACTTCCCATCAGCTGAGCCACCAGGAATCCGTGAAACCAGCTCAGCTGATGGGGATTCCTCTGTCGCAATCAGTTGATGGGAAGCTTCTGGGTTTTTTCCGCTCTTTGGGTGGTGAGAGGGGGGGTCGTGACCACTAGGGGAGTAAGAGGAGGGAAGTCATGCCTTAAATCCTCCAGTGGTCATCTTGTCAGTTTGTGCACCTTTGTGGAACTTAGACACAACTCAAACAGGTCTAACTGCCGGCGTCTAAGTTCCCTCTAGGAAAGCTTTGATTATGGCTGTAGTGCGTCCAGGTTAAAGCCCATAACACACCTCCCAACACGCCCCTTTGATCTCTGAATGCACAGCAGCTTAGAAGTGTTGCTGCACGTCCAGAAAGTTGGTTTTGATGATCGGCACTAGGACGTCCAAGTGCTGACTTAGGCTGTTTTTTTGGACATATTAAAGTTTTGATTATGAGCCCTTTAGTGACTAAAACAAATGTCCGATCTTTCATGCAGTGCATCGAAAGTATTTTATTGTTGCTTTACTTTGAGTGCTGTATCAGTTGTCATACCACTGTGCTTAGTTCCCAAAACATAGACTGTATGCAATTTTCCATACAGTATATAGGAATTGTCTCACTACTATATATGGTCTGAGCCCATCTAGTCATATCCAAGCAGGTTTCCTCCTAGCCAAACATCTAGCCCCCTTCAAAGTATGACTATGTCCCACTACTTTATGAAGAATATGCCTACCATGTCACTAACCGCTGTTATGTATGTCTGCTTGTATGTCAACTTGTAACCTTGTTGCTAACCTTTCAGCGAGAGATTAGAGAAACTGGGCCTCTTCTCCCTCAAAAAGAGGAGATTGAGAGGGGACATGATTGAAACATTCAAGATACTGAAGGGAATAGACTTGGTAGATAAGGACAGGTTGTTCACCCTCTCCAAGGTAGAGAGAACGAGAGGGCACTCTCTAAAGTTGAAAGGGGATAGATTCCGTACGAACGTAAGGAAGTTCTTCTTCACCCAGAGAGTGGTGGAAAACTGGAACGCTCTTCCGGAGTCTGTCGTAGGGAAAAACACCCTCCAGGGATTCAAGACAAAGTTGGACAAGTTCCTGCTAAACTGGACAGTACGCAGGTGAGGCTGGGCTCATTTAGAGCACTGGTCTTTGATCTAGGGCCCCGGCGTGAGCAGACTGCTGGGCACGATGGACCACTGGTATCACCCAGCAGCGGCAATTCTTATGTTCTTATGTTATGTTCTCGGCTCTTTTGGGAGGAGAGGCTAGAAAATTTTCTAAATGTATAACCTTGGAACGGTTCAATCATCGCCACAAGACATCGCCCGTCCAAAGCCCACCCAGAGTGTGCCTCCAACACGCCCCCCCCCCTTTACTCTTGGAAACACAGTGGGTAGAACGCCTCGCAAAATGTCCAGAAAGATGGTTTTGAAAATTTGCACTTGGACGTCCCGGTGACTAGGACATCCAAGGGCCAGTTTATGCTGTTTATTGGATGTCTTGGATAATAGGCTTAAACAATGAATTTTGTATAAGATGAAATCTCAAAAGAATGTAGCTTAAGGTGATGTTTTGGGTCACCCTAATTACCTTATACCCATACTATTCTCACAATTATTCTCAGCCCTCAGAGATGCCACCAGGGGATCAAGAAATCATATCCTCTGGCTTTATGCACCTAATTGTCATAGGGTTGGTACAATGCTTTAGCTATTATATCTTTTTAAGTATTTTCATAATTTTGTTATTTTTTTCTCTTTATATATATTACTCTTGTGATAATTTTAAAATAATAAATATTACTGAAGAGTATTAGTACTTAGCTTGTACGGAGTGGTTGCTGGTAAGGGATAAACAAGCCAACATGTTTCACCCGTAGAGGTGAGAACTTAGATCGGGTGGTCACGTCGTGAAAAACGAATATAAAAAAAAGGGATAGTAGCCCTGAGGATACCCCCTCTACGGGTGAAACATGTTGGCTTGTTTATCCCTTACCAGCACCCACTCCGTACAAGCTAAGTACTAATACTCTTCAGTAATATTTATTATTTTAAAATTATCACAAGAGTAATATATATAAAGAGAAAAAAATAACAAAATTATGAAAATACTTAAAAAGATATAATAGCTAAAGCATTGTACCAACCCTATGACGATTAGGTGCATAAAGCCAGAGGATATGATTTCTTGATCCCCTGGTGGCATCTCTGAGGGCTGAGAATAATTGTGAGAATAGTATGGGTATAAGGTAATTAGGGTAACCCAAAACATCACCTTAAGCTACATTCTTTCTAGTTTATTGGATGTCTGCATTTTTCGAAAATAAGCCACTTGGTATGCAGGAAAGGCCCGCATAAGTGCACATCAGCATATTTCTTAGCTGAGTTTAGCAAATGGGCTCCCTAAGTTGTTTAAGATTAAAAATGACTTTCTTATCCAGAAAGTGTAAATTCACCTGGCCATCCATAGGTAGAGTAGAATCCAGGATGACTCCTGAGACATCTGCAATTTTAACAATGGGTAGAGGATCACCAGAACACAACAGAATGGTATTTGGTATAGAACTGGAAGAATTACTTAATCATAGTATTTGTGGGCCCCATATTCAGCCCGTAGCTATATGGATCATCTGAGCTGCTCACAGATGTGATCTGACCAGACTCCAGATATTCAACACAGGGGCATGCGTGGCTCCTGGG
This sequence comes from Geotrypetes seraphini, assembly GCF_902459505.1. Lineage (NCBI taxonomy): Eukaryota > Metazoa > Chordata > Amphibia > Gymnophiona > Dermophiidae > Geotrypetes > Geotrypetes seraphini. The sequence continues at coordinate 92,913,853 of NC_047084.1, read as the reverse complement.
ATTGAATATTTGGGTATCAGTGGTCACGTGGAAATTAGCCAGGCACTGACCAATGTTCAGACCGGTGCCAGTTTAACTTAACGTCTAAAGCAGTGTTCTTCAACCACCGGTCCATGGACCAGTGCCGGTCCACAGAAATTTCCTGCCGGTCCACAGGGCCAGCACGTGCATCAGGCCCAAAACAGTGTTCTTCAACCGCCGGTCCACGGTGCGATCGATGCGGCGTTATCTTCGAGCCAGCTCCCTCTTCCTAACTGATTCAGTGCACGAAGCCATGGGCAGCGGCTCCTACGGGCATCCTGCGCCTGAACCGGAAGCCTTCTCTCTGACGTTGCAACGTCAGAGGGAAGGCTTCCAGATGAGGCACGGGACGTGCAAGGTGCAATTAGTACTATTATGGGGGCGGGGTCTGGGGTGTAGATTGGGTAGAGATGGGCGGGGTCTGGCCCACGACTTAGCCCAGTGTTCCTCAACCGCTGGTCCATGGACCGATGCCGGTCCACAGAATAATTATTTTATTTCTGCCGGTCCATAGGTATCAAAAGGTTGAAAAACACTGGTCTAAAGGGCCCCTTTTATAAAGCTGCAGTAGCGATTCCCTCACGGCAAATTCACCTGAGCCCATAGGAATTGAATGTGCTTTGGTGTATTTGCCGAGGAGGACTCTCTACTGTAGCCCAAAGTTACGACAGCCTTTTTGCTGTTCTAACTTTATGTAATTACTTAGCTGGATAGCGGACTGAAAATAGCCACTAACTGGCTAAGGAGGCAGTCCACCTAAGCACTAGAGAATGACACGGTGACAAATTTAATCACCGTTCCTGTCCTCGTGGATAACTGCAGGAAACCATCTTGATGTCATTATTCAAGGAGAGAGGGAAGAATCAAGATTATGAATGGGGCCCAACCAGAGACCCTGAAGCCTTGCAATAAAGAATGTTGATGTAGAAGGACTGAGATTGAGATAGACATGTAAGAATGGCACAGGATTGTTTCCCGCGGTTATCCGCGGGGACGGGAACGGTGATGAATTTTGTCACCGTGTCATTCTCTACTAAGCACCACCCCTGGCCCAGTCAGTTGGACATATTCAGAGAAGAATGAGTCTCTCCTATCCAGATAAAGCCCAGATGAATATCAACCACTTGATTTCCCTTTTCTCCCTCGATATTTCTTGCCCTTATCTTTTTAGTACGCATTGGTGTCCTCAAGAATAGAATTTATAGCCTTCGATTTTTTTTTCTATATCTATACACTCAAGTTTTAGATTATTTTTGTACTTTAAACTGTTATAACCATTTGGAAATTCTTTTTAGTTTAGTAAGTTTTTATTGAAATTTTGTATTAGAAAAATGTATTACAATTGAAAGTTGGTATGTAGGAAAAAAGAGGTAGCAAATATAACAGAGTTACTTCCATATTCTAAACAACAGAACATTAACAACTGTAATATAAACACGAATATTACATTGATGGCATAGGATTATACAGTAGGTATTACAGGTGTAAATATTATTTGATAATTGTAATCCTACAATTTTCTTGACACTTTTTCTTTCATTTCATATCATCGAAATGAAAAGTGTCAAGAAAAGTATGGAATAACTTGTAAGTTTCATGGCTCCACATCATTCTGAGAACTGTTCATTGGCCCCTCGTATTGTGATGTCATAATGCCTCATTCCACCAATGCCTAAGAGCCAACCTCATCGGTGATGTCACAATGGCTTGGTTTCCCTAGATGCATTTGCCTCATTGAAATGAAATGTCAAGAAAAGTGTGGTTTAACTTGTAAGTTTCATGGCTCCACATCATTCTCTTCTTAGTTGGGCTGAGAACGTTTCAGCAGCCCCTCGTAGTATCCATATGCCTGCAGATTTCCAGATGTCCCATTTTATGCATTTTTGTTGTATTTTAAAGAGTGAGTCCTCCTGCGTACTGGGCATGGCGCAATAGGTTGCATGCTTTGCTGTTATTTGAGAGGAGTCGGGTGTGTGCTTCCTTTCGACAGAAAAAAAATTTTCTACGGGTTTGGAGGCCCTATATCAATTCATTGTCCCCTAGAAGTCGGAGCTTAATTCTTAATCAGCTGCGGCTTTGAGCTGTTCTGAGCAGTGAGGGTGGGTGCCCGGTTGTGCCTCTCCCCGGCTTCGCAGTAGCAGCTCCAACTCTGTGGAATGCTCTGCCACAGCAACTCCGATTCGAACATCAACTTGATAAATTCAAGATAAGCCTGAAGACTTTCTTATTTAGCGACGCCTTCTCCTGTATTTAGAGACACCTTTTTCTTACGTGTTTTATATATTTTATTTTATTTTATTTTATTTTTTTTTTCTTTTTCTTTCTCTTTCTTCTCATTCTTTTCTATTTTTTTCTTTCCTTATTCAGCAAACTGCTTTTATAAAGCGATCCCGCCCCACATGTTTTACCCTCTCCCCTCTCTTTCCCTTCTTCTTTTAACATGTAACTCTCCCCTCCCATCTCCCTTTTTCCCTCACTTTCATGTCTGTCCTGTTTATGTCCTTGGTGTGCACTTTTATTATTTTATTTAGACTCATAGTAATGTATTGTATTGTATTGTATTGAGACTCATTGTTCGGTATTGTAAGTAGACTTATTGTATTGTATTAAGACCTTTTGTTATTCGCTGAATGTCCAGCCTTCTTACAATGTAAACCGCCTAGAAGTTGCCTGACTATGGAGTATAGAAAAATAAAGTTATTATTATTATTATTATTTTTTAATTATTTATCTTTTTAAATTTTTATTGTAAACCGGCCAGATACTTGCTGATGGTCAGTATATTAAAACTCAATAAACTTGAAACTTGAAACTTTATTTATTTATTTATTTTTCTTTCCTTGTTTCTTTATTTTTCTCCTGTCTTGTGGTGGGAGGGGTTGGGGGGGGGGGGCTAGTGTTCCTCTCAGGGCTCATCAGAGTACAGAGCTCTGTTTGCTTGGTATTTTGGACTCTGGTGTTTGGGCCTCCCCAGTGGCACAGGACTGGGATGTTGCTGGTTTTGGGGCTTGCATATTCTTGTTTCTTCTTTAAGCAGCTTGGATGGTTTTGGTTGGGGGGTGGGTGGGTGTTGGGGGACTTGTTACTCTTTCCACATGATTGTATCTTTTGCTGTGTTATTTTTGCTTTAATAAAAATTGCTTTACACTAAAGAGTGAGTGGTTCCAAATAGGAATGGATATCGTTTTGTGCCATGGATTTTGAAATTCTTTTTGCGTAATTTGATGGCTCTATTGTTGCAAAAACACACCATAATTCCATATAGTACTCGGCTGAAGCAAAGAACCAATATTTTGTGGATTGATCTGATTTTTCTTTGTTGCTTTTTTTTTTTTTTAAAGGTTGTACATGAGATCAGAAACTATCCTTATCCACAACTTCACCTACTTGCTCTCCAGGGACTAACTCCAGCCAGACACACGTCAGCTGTAAGGGAAAGTTATGAAGTAAGCTTCTCTTTCGTTAAATTGTTCTGCCTTTTCCATGTTCTCATGGCACTGGGGGTGGAGGAGGGAATGTCTTTACTATGGTACTAAAGACTTAGGGGTCCTTTTACTAAGGCGCGCGAGTCGATTTAGTGCGCGCTACAAGCTAACGCGTCTGTTAAATTCTATGGATGCATTAGTGTTTAACTAATATTTAGCGTGCACTAAGTTGACTAGCGTGCCTTAGCAAAAGAGGGGGTGAATTTTCAAATGATGTCAGGAGTAATTTTCCTTTGCTAACAGGTCTCCCCTCACTGCTGTGTTAACTGGCCCAAAATCTAAAAGCTGGGCTGAAGCTTAAAAAAATTAATTCAAAAAGGGCGGCGGCTAGGTGTCCTGTTATCAGACAGGACTTTCTTTTTTAAGAAATTGCCCTGTGTCTGGTTTTATCCTATTTTTTTTCAATTTGCCCTTATATAGGAAAAAATAATTTCGACTGAACTTCATACAACACAGATTACAAGATACAGCGTTCCCCCGGTCATTCGTGGTCGGCGGATCGCGGTCCCAGTCATTTGCAGTATTTTCCTACTGCCATCGCCGACCAGGGGAGGACAGCTGGAGAGGCAGGAGAGAGTGGCCGAAGCACCGGCGAGTGAAGGAAATCACTCGCTGTATGCTCCAACCGCCTCTTCCTGCACTACAGTTGGGCCTTACCAATCAGGAGCTGCTTTGACACGCAGCTCCTGATTGGTGAGGCCCGACTTTAGTGCAGGAAGAGGTGTTCGGCGCATACAGTGAGTGATTTCCTGCACTCACCGGCGCTCCGGCTGCTCTCTCCGGCCTCTCCTGCAGCCCTCTCCAGTCTCCCCCCCCAAAAAAAACATATTTGCGGTTTTTTAAGATTCACAAGGGTTCCTGGAACAGAACCCCCATGAATTTCAGAGGAGTACTGTATAGTATTTTATAATCTACACCAGGGACAGGCTGGGATAGGGAGATGTTGAACGACATATCCTGTGTCAATGTATGTTGTTTACAGATGAAAACGGGAAGAAAAAACCCCTTGACATTTCATTGTTTTTTCATTTGCCGATAATAGTGCCTACTATTTGCAAGAAACAGCGCACTCTTTCAAAAGAGCGGCCGTCTATTCCTAATCATGGGCCCATTCAAACCACTGCCTAGGCGTGAATCATCATGCCTATGCAGAGCAGTGCACCCTCTTTGCAAATAGTGTACCCTCTTTCAAAAGAGTGTACCCTCAAGGGCAAATTCTACAAGAAGCGCCCAAAAGTTAGGCGCCTACATAGGCACTGTTCGGCGTGATTCAAGTAAAAGTGGGTGCTGTTTAGTGAATCACGCTGAGCGGCAGCTATTTGGGCACCTATTATGGAGGCGCCCATTAAATAGGCCAGCTCTAGGGACACTTAAAAGTTAGGCGCCCAGCTGAGCGCTTAAGAGCAGCGATTCTGTAAGAAGGCGCCTAACACGTAGCCACGCCCAGGCCTAACACGCATAGCGCCTATTTTTTTAAAGGCCGCCTAAATTTTTAGAGGCGCCTTGTTACAGAATCGCGTTTTTCTTGATTAAAAAGCTTAATTGGGCTTGTTATTCCATTTAGATAGGCGCCTATCTAGATGGACGCCTCCGAAATAGGACAACCTACCCAACCAACCCATTGAAAGTTCATATAAAAAATGTATCACTGTCCATATATGCTAAAAAGTCTTCAATACTGTGCAAAACTTTTCACTTTATAGATTAGTTCTTCCAATAAACTCTTTCTTCATGTTCCATGCACCATTCTTCTCCACAAACTTGACCAAATACGCCCTACAAAAGTCTGTGTTTCGCCCGTCGTCGTCGTCAGGGGCTATAGGATATATATACTTACATAATAAATGATGGCAGATAAAGACCTGAATAGTCCATCCAGTCTGCCCATTAGTTATAACCATTACAATACATGATTAAATTAACTTGTCTCTTCTTTGATATTTCAGGAAAATAAACTGTAAAGTACACTTGGTGCTGAAGTTGCCGTCTAAGCTCACTCCAACTTTAGGCACTGGTTACATAATTTGGGCCTCAGTGACTTTGCTCAGTGACACGGCCAAATGAAAGTGAATAAGACAAACATTCCTGGAAGCAAAACGAGAAATGACATGAAACAAAACTGTGCGCCTTGCCCAGACTCTGTTCAAACTCTACCCCTGTGGATGACCACTTGCAAAGTATAATAATAATAATAATAATAATTTATTCTTATCTACCGCCAGACCACGAATGGTTCAAGGCAGTTCACAACAAATAATGCTCAACATTCAGCAGATAAACAATTCATAAGAAATACATCAATTTCGTACAAAATGTTAACAGTACATAAGAATAATAAAAGCATAAGCTTAGGTTTAAGGGCTTCTTTTACTAAGGTGCGCTAGTGTTTTTAGCGTGCGCTAACCATGCGCTAAATGAAAAATACTAACGCAAGCTCTATGGAGGCATTAGCGTCTAGCTTGTATTGTAGTGCGCGCTAAAACCACTAGCGCACCTTAGTAAAAGGAGCCCTAAGTTACAAATTTATCGAACAGTTGTGTCTTTAATAATTTTCTAAAAAAGTAATAGGATGAGACTCCTGGCATGATGCTACCAAACCAAGCATTCATTTGGGCTGCCTTAAAAGCAAGGGTTCTCTCGAAATCTCCTAAAACGACACGATTTGACGGTTGGGTATGTAAATAAGTGAACTCCACGTGTGGGCTTATTAGAGTACATACTTATAGAAATGGGCGAGGCCAGAATACGACCATTTATATACATACTAGTCTTTAAGCCCGTTAAATTAACGGGTGCTAGAATAGATGTCTGTCTGTCTTTCTGGCCCCCTGTCTGTCATTCTTTCTCTCTCTCTCTCTCCTTGGCTAGTGTTTGTCTGGGTTGGTCGCTGTCTGTTTCTTTTTTTTTCTTTGTGTCTCTCTCCTTGCATGCTGTCTATCTGTGTTTATTCTATCTGTCTCTCTGGCCCCCTGTCTGTTTGTCTTTCTTTATGTCTGTCTCTCTCCCTGGCCCCCTGTCTTTTTTTCTGTATGTCTCTCTGTCTTTCTCCCTGGCCCCCTGCCTACCTGTATTTATCTGCCCCCTTCTGTCTCCCTCCCCCTTCCCCAAAGCAAGCTCGTTACATTAACGGTGCTAGACTATGTCTATCTGTCTTTCTTTCTATCTGTCTCTCTCCCTGCCCCCTATGCAGCAGCATTTCTCTCCCCCCCCCACTTCATTTTAAGTTGTCTAAATGAACTGAATCTAATTAATTCACTTCCCTACTCTTTTTTTCTCCGTCTGTAGAGGCCCCTATAGCTAATTTTTTTGGTCTTTTCCATGTGTTCCCTTCTTTCTTTTCCTTATACCAGTCAGACAATTGCATTTGGATGTTCCTCAGTTCCTGCCTTGGTCTCCCTCTCAGCATATACCACTTACCTCTCCCCTTTCTGCTGTCTCCCTCCACATAGCTTCTGCATCGGCTCCCTATTTATTCAGGCTTGTTGCTCAGGCACCACCTGCATGGCTGTTTTGCTGCCTCAACTATTAAAAAGCGTACTGGAAAGGATAAATACAAAGGTACAGACCGGTAGGGCACTGGGGGCTATGGAGAAAGCAAGGGCACAGCCGGAAATGAAAAAATGGCACTACCATTTGAAGTTTATTTTTAAAGTTTAAAGTTGCCGCGGCGGCTCCTCTCACGATCGCTGCCTGCGTCGGAAGCCTTCTCTGACGCAGGTGCGGCTCTTGAGAGGAGCCGCAGCAACTTTAAACTTTAAAAATAAACTTCAAATGGTAGTGCCATTTTTCGTTGTTGGAGGTCTGCGCGAGCAGGGAGGCGGTGTGGGGCCGTAATTTTGAAGGTGGCGTGAGCTGGAGAAAATCCGTCCTGGGCCCGTGTCTGCCCTCCGCTGACAGCCGGCTTCCTCGAAGCCCTCCTCCTGCAGGCATGGACCGCCGGGGCCTGTGTGCGGCGAGGAAGGTGGGTCTTGCCTGGCTGGGGCCGGACGAATCCCGGGTCTGCTCTCCTCCTAAGTCCCGGCCCCTCACTACGCTAACTGCCATAGAGGAACTGGCGCTTAGGTGTGGCTATGAGTTTGTCGGCTACAGCACTGGAGTGCTGGTGAGGCTCTTGAGAGGAGCTGCAGAGTTCGGCCACAGCGCTCGAGTGTGGGACCGTTGGTTTCATCTCTCCTCTCACCCCCTGTGCATTGTAAGGCTGTCTCTTCTTATAATATTCTGTTCCCTGACCTGGACAGACATGAATCTTTGACGGTGAGTGAGGGGGGAATCGCCGGCTGTGCTGTGCTTTGCTTTCGCGATCTGACCGCCGCATACGCACTCTGACCACGGACCTACGGATCACGGATTACAGATCACGCAGGTCTGAGTGCGCATGCACGTCTAGCGTTTTATTATATAGGATGGGTTCACATAAGTATATAAATGACTAGAATACTGGTATTTACATACATTATTGCTACCTAAATCTAGGCGATTCCTTACAGAATTACCCCAATGCGTCTCTTCTGCTGCTCTTCATCTTTGAAGCACCCTTCTTTTAATTTGCAAACATAGAAGGGGGAGGAAAGAGAAGCTGCAGTGATTGGAGGTCATGCTTACTGTGTTCTCGCACTGCTAGCCCGGCATTACTGCCATTTAACATAAGAACATAAGCAATGCCTCCGCTGGGTCAGACCCTTCAAGATCCTGAAGGGTATAGAAAAAGTAGACAGGGACAGATTTTTCAGATTATAGGGAACCACAAGTGCAAGGGGGCACTCGGAGAAATTAAAAGGGGACAGGTTTAAAACAAATGCCAGAAAGTTCTTTTTCACCCAGAGGGTGGTGGACACATGGAACGCGCTTCCGGAGGCTGTGATAGGCCGGAGCACGTTACAAGGCTTCAAAGAAGGTTTGGATAGGTTCCTAGAGGATAAAGGAATTGAGGGGTACAGATAGGAGTAGTGGTAGGTTATAGGGATAGTCTGGGACCATTGCTCAGACAATGGGCCTAATGGGCCGCCGCGGGAGCGGACCGCTGGGCGAGATGGACCTCTGGTCTGCCTCAGCGAAGGCAACTTCTTATGTTCTTATGTTTCTTAGTGCAAAAGCGTACTAGTGCCTTAAAGTGCTGTATAAAAAGAAAAAAAGTTAAATAATCACCTTCAGTGTCATTTTGGCTTATACCAGTGGTTTTGTAAATTATATTCAATTGATAGTTAACCATCAGGTTTTCTTTAATGACTTTAGTAAACAGAGGCATAGCATCTCAGGCCTCTCACTAAGTTTCTTTATGTTTCTTTAAGGAGCTGCTGCAGCTGGAGGACAGATTAGGAAGTGTGAACCGTGGGGCTGTGCAGAACATTATCGAAAGGTTCACATTCCCACATAAGTACAAGAAGGTGAGATGAAGAGCATCTGCTGTGAGATTTGGCTCTGTGGATGCTACTTTACAAATCTGTGGATCACATTTCTATATTTTATCACAGTAATATGTACTGTATATATCAAACCTAATATATATATATATATATCGTAGGTTTGATATTTAGTCTGGTCCTTTCTAAAGTGGATAATATCTGGTCATTTAAAAGTTGACATTCCTAACTTCCTGCTAGACCAGTCCAGACTAATGGGTTGTGTCTCCCAACCAGCAGCTGGAGGCACAGAATGCTGAAGATCAGTGATGTCACTGCTTCATTTCAGTATTCTCTGTCTCCAGCAGGTGGTTGTAGACTGGATTGGTACAGCAGACAAGCTTGATCCCCAGAAGTGGAGATCAAAGTTCTGGTCTCTGGGAAAACTGAGCCTCAGAATAAGTGGTCCAAGGTCCTTCAACTGGTTGAAAAAGGGATATAGCATACAGTTGTGAGGGTGAGTCATGGTGTTCCCTGGGGGACTAGTGTCATGAAGAGAGGGTCTTAAGGGATTCTGGCCTATGCCTTGTATGGGGGGGAGGGGTGGTAAATGGCTGAGGAGATGCTCAAGTAGTGACCTTCTGCTCTTGATGTATTTCTTCCTCCCCTCTCTCTTTCCCTCTTCTCAGGATTTTCAGAGCATGGGCCCCTTTAAATAATAATAATAAAAAAGACCAGCCTTTGTTTCATGAGTGCAGGAGGTACTTAGCACATGGAAATCCTGGGGGTATTTCCAGTTGGAAAATACATGTGAGATGGACATTATGCGTTAGATCAGTGTTCTTCAACCACCGGTCCATGGGCTGGTGCCGGTCCACAGAAATTTGCTGCCATTTCACAGGGCCAGCAAGTGCATCGGGCCCGAAGCAGTGTTCATCAATCGCTGGTCCGCAGTGTGATCGATGTGGCCTTATCTTTGGGCCGGCTCCCTCTTCCTCACTGCAGCATTGCACAAAGCCGCGGGCAGTGGCTCTTACGCCTGAACCGGAAGCCTTCGCTCTGATGTCGCAACGTCAGAGGGAAGGCTTCCAGATGAGGTTCGGGACATATGAGGAGCCGCTGCCCGCGGCTTTGTGCACTGCGCCAGTGAGGAAGGAGGAGCTAGCTCGAAGATAACACCGGGGGCGGCAAAAAAAGGCCATTTTGATTCTATGAGATATATACATAGTTTTAAATTCCTACTCTCTTCTGTTAAAGGAATTCAATCCTTAAGCAGATTTTCATACTCCTTAGCCTTTGCAATGATGAAGATCTGGAATGATCTCCCTCCAGACATTAGAACTCTTGCCTCACTGTCCAGCTTTAGAAAACCTTAAAAATATACTTTTTTTAAATGAAATATCTTACAAATAACTGTTAAAATGTTTTAGCTGATCATTTTATATTGTTGTCTATCGATTTTTCCGTATTACTGTTCATTCTTAATATTTTGTTAACCGGATTGAGTCCCTTAGGGGAATGATCTGGTATATAAGCTTAATAATTAGATTAGATTAGATGGAGGGAGGGAGACAAAGGTAGGGGGAATGATTTTATTTTTTAATTTAGTGATTGAATTGTGTCAGTTATGAGAATTTACATCTGCTGTCTGTATTTTGCCCTGTTCAGGAAGAAATACATTTATTTCTTTTTCTCTGGGGTTGTACTGCTTGCAGAGTGTTGCATCTTAGGGTTTGTTTGTATATATTAGTACTTTTAGTTTTTGGTCCCGAATTTGCAAAGGGGTTACATTACATTACATTACATTACAGATTTCTATTCCGCCATTACCTTTCGGTTCAAAGCGGATTACAAAAAGAGTTATGGAAGAAGGGTTACAACGTTAGATCAGAGAAGGTTTCCAAGAGAGGGAAAAGTAGGATCTGGGGTTAGGGAGGGGATGGTAAGAGGGGGGTTAAGCTTTATCATGGTATTAAGCTTTATTAAGGGATTTCTTGAAGAGTATAGTTTTTATTTCCTTTCTGAACATCTTGTAGTCTGGGGTTGTTGTCAATAGGTTGGAGACTTGGTTGTCTATCTTCGCTGCCTGAGTGGCCAGTAGTCCGTTGTATAGTTTTTTCCGTTTTACTTCTTTGATTGGGGGGTAAGTGAATGGGGTGTGTGTTTTTCTATGCCTGGTAGAGGTGGTTTGGATGAGGCGGTCGTTTAGGTAGGTTGGGCTGTCTCCATTTATAGTTTTAAATAGTATACAGTAGAATTTAAATTGTATTCTTTCCTGGATTGGAAGCCAATGAGAATTGATGAATGCCTCAGTAATGTGATCATGTTTTTTCAATGAATAGACGAGTCTCAGAGCTGTATTCTGAATTGTCTGTAGTTGTTTAATCATTATTGCAGGGCAGGGGAGGTAGAGGATGTTGCAATAGTCTAGGATACTTAGGATTAGAGATTGTACTAGGAGCTGAAATTGTGTTTTTTTGAATAATTTTCGGACTTGTCTAAGGTTTCTCATAACTGCAAAAGATTTCTGTATTGTTTTGTTAATTTGTGGTTGCATGGTGCAGCCTCTGTCAATAGTCATACCTAGAAGTTTTAGGGTGGTTTGCAAAGGGTAGTTGATAGAGTTGATTTCTAAGTTGGTTATGGTTGGGATTTTGTTATTTTCTAGGAGGATGAATTTAGTTTTGTCTGCGTTGAGTTTCAGTTTGTGGTCTTCCATCCAAGTCGTAACTGTAGCTAGAGTTCTGTGTAGTGTGTCTGACATTAAGAGCATTGGTTGGTCGAAAGGAATGAGGATGGTGATGTCATCAGCATAGCTATAAGAGGATAGGCCTTGCTTGTTCAGGTAAACGCCAAGAGAGGGGTTATCTGTTTTCTGGTAGTTTATGATCAAACAATTTTTTTATTGATGCAAAAAACAAATATAATCACTAATGGCAAATTTAGGAATATAGTTTTGTGTAGTTTAATTTTGTGGTTAATCATTAGGTGTTAATAAAATTATATTGTGTGTGTATATATGAAAAATGAATGGAAAAAATTGTGTTATAATTAGTCCTATTATAGGGGTGGGTCTGGGGCGGAGATGGGCAGAGTCTGGCCCACAACTTAGCCCAGTGTTCTTCAACCTCTGGTCCGTGGATCGGTGCCAGTCCACAAAATAATTATTTTATTTCCGCTGGTCCATAGGTGTAAAAAGTTGAAGAACACTGCGCTAGATATCTCTATTCTGATTTGGATGACCTTTTGAAAATGCCCTTCTAAGGGCTCCTTTTACTAAGGTGCGCTAGGGGTTTTATAATGCCTCCATAGTGCTTGCATTAGTATTTTTCGTTTAGTGCAGAGTTTGCACGCACTAATCTTCAGCGCACACTAAAAATGCTAACGCACCCTAGTAAAAGGAGCGCTGAGTGTTTTAGTGCATAATTGCAAGTGGGACATTGACATGGGAGGGGCCTGGGTAAGCCATGAGCGTTTCACTAAGCAACATGCACAACTCATAGAATAGTGTTAGCTGTGTATGCAGGATGCCACATTTAGGCATGCACATTTACACTTGCTATTGACATGGCAAGAGAGTTAGCCTAAATGGCACATAACCGCCAACTTATCCTATTATTCTATAGCAGATTTAGACCCGGATTTTATAAAGGGCGCCTAAGTCATGCCTAAAGTTAGGCGAGACTTAGGCATCCAAATCAAGCGAGACTTAGGCATTCAAATCAAGAGCAATTTAAGTATCTTAACAAGCGCTAATTGGCACTTGGGTATCCAAGATAGTGAGTTCAGAGACAATTTCATGCCCATCGGGAAAATCTACACTTAAATAGATAAGCATGGGCGTGACGTAGGCGTGGCATGGGAGAGGCTTCAATATGGACGTCTGTTGACAGATTTACATAACGCTGAGTACCAATATGCGTCCATATAGTGCCTGCATTGTAGGCGAAAGAAAACCAGGTCTACTTTTCAGTATGGTTTGGGCTTCAGATAGGTGTGACTTAGGCATCCTTTGGATGTTTTCAATGCGATCTGCTAAATAGGTTTCTGAGTTTTTATTTTAGTAAGCTCATAATACATTTAATAATGTACCACATAAACAGGGCACATGAATACAAAGATGGTGCATGCAAAACCTACTAGTTTTCTGGGCAAACAGCAATGTTATTTGCTGATTATAGCACATGAAAAACACAGACTTATGTTTCTTGCTATAAAGCTTCCCTTTTTTTTCACTAAAGACTGCTCCAATGAGCTTATTCTTCAAAGAGATGCAAACACATGACATGAATATGTAGATTGCATAGATAACTTCATTTGCAAAGGGTTAAAACAAGAAAAAAAACCCAGATACAGACCTTAGCATGGCTTCTAGTTCATTGCAAATGAAAGTTTTCAGCTGCACAATGGTGACCTCATTATGAGATCATCAAGGTACACCTAGAAGGTAGAATGCCACAATTAAAATAGGTAATCACTAAATCAATGGCCTTAAAAATAAATCTACTGAGTGAAAGCAGTATCAGGTCAAAAAACACAAATAAATGCTACACTCTCAAACACCTTAGTATTCTAAAGTTTACTTGCTTGTTTGCTTCTGTTTGTTCCCGTATAATAAAGTAATCCTTTTGTTCTTTTCACTCTATAAGAGCATAATATTATTCAATATTTGCACTTTCTAACCAATGGCCTCAGTGGCTACACTTGAACATCATGTGCTGGGGGGGAGTTGGCTGGGATTCAAACCTATGACCTTTGGAAGACGAGAATAGGGCTTTTACCCATTGAGCCACAGCAGCTTCCAGTCAGGTGGCTCCTCCTGCCTTCTGATGTGATACTGTAGGGATCTGCTAACGTATGATCTTCTTAGGTATCATATCAGAGGCCTGTACGCCACTGACTTACTTCTATTTCCTTGTGTGAAGAACCATACTTGCTTTCCATTGTAACTGAAGAAGCTGAGAAGAAGTATTTGCTTTGTCTTTCTCCTCTCACAGAGGAGACCACAGGAAAGCAAAGATGAGAAGGAAGATGGTGAGGAGTCGGACACCGATGAGAAATGTACAATCTGCCTGTCTATGCTTGAAGATGACGAGGATGTGAGGTAAGAATTTTCCTTTCCAAGCCTCCTTGCCACATTTTTAAGTTTCCAATTAGATATACTGCCCAATTCTGAGCAGTTTTCAATATCTAAAGAAGGAAAAGAACCCTAAACTATCATAAAAGAATAGTAACAGAATTACAGCGGAAAACCATACACAAATCTAGACAAACATAATCAGCATCACAGCTCAAACAATCCCACGCTGACAACTAGAAAATACAGATAACCACATACACACCTCTAGTGTTAATCAAACCAGGCCCCTAGCCCAATTCTGAAAGCCCAGATCTGAAAATCGAGGCCTATCACGATACATGAAAATCAGCTGCTAAAGACTTGACAAAATTTTAAAAAATGATCCCAAATATCTCTTAAAAAGTATCACTGAATCAGCCTGACGAAGTGACAATGGAATAGTGTTCCAGAGTGAAGGCCTTAGAACTCTAAAAATCCTCTGATGACGAATTGAGCTCAACCCGAGCGTGTGCAGCGATGGAATCATCAGCTGCATCTGCAACGCAGATTGCAGAGATCTTATTGGTAAATAAGGAATCAATAGGCTAGACCAGGGATGGGCAACTCCGGTCCTCGAGTGTCGGAATCCAGTTGGGTTTTCAGGATTTCCCCAATGAATATGCATAATTTCATAAACAAAAAGAGCTATATATCTATTACAGATATTATGATTCCATAAATTATCACAAATCAATCATTCACAATTTTTATTACATTATATTGTTTTTTAAAAAATATCATCTTAACCACAAGTGTACTTCTAATTCATATCATATAAATATACCTGAACCCTTCTATTGTTTGAGATTTGGGAAGTTAGGCGTTTGTCTAGGAAAACTCATCTTTTTATGGAAGTTTGGGATCCATATATTCAAAACCTTTCACCTAAAGCAAGAAGTTTAATTCTCAATGATTTACGTTGAAGCTAAGGTTGTGTAGTTCAAATGTCATTTTATTTTATTTTTTGTCAACTTTCATTCAGGGTAGGGAAATTGGTTATGGTATTAGAATTTTAATTATTGTTAATGTTTATTTTTGTACAAAATATCTTTTGGAATATTTATATGTATTTCTATTCTATTTCTTTAATAAAATGTTTGAACATAAATAAGGGGGGTAGGGAAAGGGGGAGAAGGGGATTGGGAATGCGGTTAAGGTTTAGAGGTATGAGGTGGTAATTTGGAAATATATTTTGGAGGAATGATAGATATTTATATGAAAATTAGTATTGTGAATATAATTGTAATGAATATTTTATTGTTTATATTATTGTATACTTATGTGATTCCTTCAATAAAATGTTATAAACTAAATATATCTGAACCCTTGATAACCTACCCAACCAACCCATTAAAAGTTCATATCAAAAATGTATCACTGTCCATATATGCTAAAAAGTCTTCAATACTGTGCAAAACTTTTCACTTTATAGATTAGTTCTTCCAATAAACTCTTTCTTCATGTTCCATGCACCATTCTTCTCCACAAACTGACCAAATACGCCCTACAAAAGTCTGTGTTTCACCCGTCATCGTCGTCAGGGGCTATAGGATATATATACTTACATAGTTACATAGTAAATGATGGCAGATAAAAACCTGAATAGTCCATCCAGTCTGCCCATTAGTTATAACCATTACAATACATGATTAAATTAACTTGTCTCTTCTTTGATATTTCAAGATCATAGACTGTAAAGTCCGCTTGGTATTGTCCTAGGTTCCAAATGCTGAAGTTGCCGTCCAAGCTCACTCCAACTGCTTTTACAGTGGCTGATGCTGTGATCCGCTCAGAGTGATATTTGCAGGGGCATTTTCAATATGACGTCTACGACGAGGTGCTGAAAGGTTCTCAGACCAACCAAGAAGAGAATGATGTGGATATGGTTCAATCGATGATCTGAAACAATGTTAAAACATAGAATTTCGTTTCTGCAAATTTTGTCACTTAACAAAATAAGATAACACATCTTTTCAGCTATAGTGGCAAAATAACACTCAGAATCTAGAAATTGGTTGGTTGGGCTGAGAACTTTTCAGCATCCCCTGGTATGTAATAAAAAGCAAGCCAAGTATAGGATAATCAAACCATTGTAACGTCACTGATGAGGTTGGCTCTTATTGGTGGAATGAGGCATTATGACATCACAATCTCAGCTCTGGTTACCAGAGACTGAAACTCTTCACACTTTATCTTTATTCAAGACACCCAACATTATCTCACTCACAACTATATATTTGGTCAGTTTGTGGAGAAGAATGGTGCATGGAGCATGAAGAAAGTTTATTGGAAGAACTAATCTATAAAGTGAAAAGTTTTGCGCAGTATTGAAGACTTTTTAGCATATTATACGGACAGTGATGCATTTTTGATATGAACTTTTAATGGGTTGATTGGGTAGGTTATTAAGGGTTCAGATATATTTATATATATGAATTAGAAGTACACTTGTGGATAAGATGATATTTTAAAAAACAATATAATGTAATAAAAATTGTGAATGATCGATTTGTGATAATTTATGGAATCATAATATCTGTAATAGATATCTAGCTCTTTTTGTTTATGAAATTATGTTTTAATATATGAGAGCTATTGAATTGATATTATAAATCCTGTTGTTGCTTAGACAATGAATATGCATGAGATAAGAACATAAGAACATAAGCGTTGCCTCTGCCGGGTCAGACCAGGGGTCCATCGTGCCCGGCAGTCCGCTCCCGCAGCGGCCCCCCAGGTCCATGACCTGAAAGTGTTCCCTACCTAACCTAAAATATCCATACCCTATTCGCTCAATGTCCTGTAAGGTAAACCTCTATCTGTACCCTGTTATCCCCTTTGCTTCCAGGAAATCATCCAGTCCCTTTTTGAACCCCAGAATTGTACTCTGTCCTATCACCTCTCCGGGAAGCGCGTTCCAGGTGTCCACCACCCTCTGAGTGAAGAAGAACCTCCTTGCATTCGTTATGAATCTGTCTCCTCTCAGTTTTTCTGAATGACCTCTTGTTTTAGTTGTCCCTGCTAGTCTAAAGAATCTGTCCCTCTCCACCTTCTCTATGCCTTTCATGATTTTATAAGTTTCTATCATGTCCCCTCTCAGATCTATTTGCATGCATGGCTTTCAATGCATATTTATTGGGGAAATCCTGAAAACCCGACTGGATTCCGGCCCTCGATAACCGGAGTTGCCCACCCCTGAGCTAGACAAATAAGATGGAATCCCTGTATGATAAATCTTATAAACCAGAAACAGGATCTTAAACATTATACAGCCAATGTTCTGCTTTAAGAAATGGTGTCACATGATCATACTTTCGTCAACAACTTTACAGACATATTTTGGATTAATCTGAAGTCAATTAATATTAGTAGCTCATAGGTCTGAGTAGAGCGCATTGCAATAATCAAGCTGATTAATAATGAAAGAATGAAATTGTTTAAATTTATTATTTGTTGTTTTATTTATATATCTATATATATTTGTATAACTAATCTTCATATTAATTGTATTTCCTCATGTTTAATAAAAATGATTTTATGTTAAAATTAAAAAAAATAATAATAATAATGAAAGAATGGAGGACTACAATGATAAAGGATTCCTTACCAAGTATAATAACCCTGAGCTTAAAAAGTCACATGTCATCAAACTGGCAATCTGTGCCTGAAAAGTCAGGTGTCGATCGAGAATCACTCCCAATACTTTTACTGTATCACTGAATTTAATCAGGGGTGCCCACCATTAACAGAGGTGCACATAGGTCAGGGTTACCATTCCTGATAAATAAAAGCCCACTTGATTTCTCAGGAATCATCTTTAATATATTCAGATGGAATCAGCTAATCTAGCAAGCTCTTTAGCCAGATCCTGAATCTCCTGAACACTGGTGTAGTCAATAGTACATAAAATCTGAATGTCGTCAGCATATACATACGAAGTTAAGTCTAAGGACTGTGATAAACCAAGGAATAGGGCCAGAAGAATATTCAACTGGATAGACACTATCAGTGAGCCTTGAAGAACACTGCAAGAAAGAGAATATGTATTGTTCCATTGGTTTGTATAGGTCCAACAGAAAAGATAGGAAGCAAGGCAATCTAAAACAGTACCAGAAATACCTACTTTGCATAATGGATGAGGGATTTAGATTTGTTACGAACTGGGTAACCTTCTGAGAAAGGGGGAGCTTGTTCCGAAAGGAACGGTACAAGTGGATCGATTTTTCACTCCGTCAAAAATTACAAAGACTAGGGGACACTCGATGAAGTTACAGGGAAATACTTTTAAAACCAATAGGAGGGAATTTTTTTCACTCAGAGAATTGTTAAGCTCTGGAACGCGTTGCCAGCGGATGTGGTAAGAGCGGATAGTGTAGCTGGTTTTAAGAATGGTTTGGACAAGTTCCTGAAGGAACAGTCCATAGTCTGGTATTGAGAGAGACATGGGGGAAGCCACTGCTTGCCCTGTATCATAGCATGGAATGTTGCTACTCCTTGGGTTTTGGCCAGGTACTGGTGACCTGGATTGGCCACCGTGAGAACGGGCTACTGGGCTTGATGGACTGTTGGTATGACCCAGTGGGGCTATTCTTTTGTTCTTATGTAGGAGATAGAGTAGCTTTTAAACTGAGATGCGGGGAAAAGCCAACAGTCCCCAAGGAGCGGTTCGGTATGAGATATCCTTGGAGGATACTATTGAAACAGGATATTTAGGGATTCCCAGTAGAGAGGTTCCAATAATGGTGAAAGAAAGCTAGGAGGGTTTAAGAGGAAGGCAGATTAAAAGACTCAAATTTTCCCTGTCTTCTCAGCAGCCCGTAGTTGCAAGGAAAAAACACAATTTGAAGTGTCTGAATGTAAATGCTAGAAGCCTAAAAAAATAAAATAGGAGAGTTAGAATATATAGCACTGAATGATGAGATAGATATAATAGGCATCTCAGACACCTGGTGGAAGGAGGAGATTCAATGGGACACTGTGTTACCTGGGTACAAATTATATCGCAAGGATAGAGCAGATCAAATTGGAGAGAGCGGTTGCACTATATGTTAAAGAGGGAATTGAATCAAATAAAATAAACAATCCGCATGACATAGATAGCAGTGTGGAATCCATATGGATAGAAATTCCATGTGTGAAGGGAAGGTATATAATGGTTGGGTTATACTACCGTCCCCCGGGACGAAATTAGCAGACAGATGAAGAAATGTTTTCAGAGATTAGGAAAGCTGGAGAAATGGGCAACAGTATTATAATGGGTGATTTCAATTACAAACAAAAAAGGAAAGAGTATGTATAACCACTAGATATAGAAGCTCCTACTCTAAATACACACCTAAGGGAACCATCCAAGCACACAAACCAAGGACAACTAACAGAGGAACAGAAAGAAAGAAAAAGAAGTGGAGAAGAAAACCTCAGTTGGGCTTCATTGGTCAAAAAATTCCACTTAAGATCATACAGTACTTCAGTGCTCTTTAAAGGCTCCTCAGTTATGCACTAAACTAATGCTGTAAATCCAGAGGGAGATTCCACAACCCCCAAGAAGAAGGGGCACTGAGACACAGTTCCACTAGCAGTCAATAAAGCAGGTAAACCCCCCCAAAAAAGCAGTACTTAGCTGCCGAAATCACTGATTCGGCGCCTCCGCCCCGTAGTGGCAGAAATATCCACAAGTTCCGACAGGAACTATTCTTGTTTCGCCGGTACTGCGTCATTGGTCAATCTTCATCAAACTGGCCTGCCACTCACAATATGACACCAGGCGATAACCGGATGCGGCAAAAAGTGCTGGGGGAGGGGGGGGGGGAAGTACTGTATGATCATAAGTGGAGTTTTTTTGACCAATGAAGCCCAACTGAGGTTTTTTTTCTCCACATCTTTTTTTTCTTTCTCTGCTCTGTTGCTATGTTAGGTGTGCTTGGTTTGGGTGCTTGGATGGATGGATGATTCCCTTATGTGTGTATTTAGAGTATGAGCTTATATATATGTCTACTGATTTCAATTACCCCAACATTGACTGGTTAAATGTTATATCAGGGAGTACTAGGGAAGTAAAATTCCTAGACGTCATAAATGACTGCTTCTTGGAGCAACTGGTCTGGGAACCGACAAGAGGGGGAACTATTTTAGATCTGGTCCTTAGTGGAATGCAACACATAGTACAGGAGTTAACTGTGTTGGGTCCGCCAGGAAACAGCGATCATAACGTGATCAAATTTGAGCTGATTCTGGGAGTGACGTCGCAAAAAAAATTTACTGAAGAGGCATTTAATTTTCAAAAGGGTGGCTATGATAAAATGAGGAAAATGGTTAAAAAGAAGCTAAAAGGATCAGTTGCAAAGGTGGGACTCCTGCTTATTTGAATAATTTATGTGAATCACTGGTATTTAGGCGCATGCACTTAAGCCAGCTCTATGGCTCTACATGCTGTAGTGTAGTGAAAGTAGGAGGTGCCCGGGGCGGTGGCACCCCCACTCCTTCTGGGTCCCCACGCCACACTCATGCTCTCCCTCCCCACTTCCGTATCTCTTTAAATCTTCACCAGTGCGAGCAGCATCTCTGGCCTGCTGCTCGCACTGGCATTGGCTTTCCATATGACATCACTTCCTGGCCCTGTGACCCAGAAGTGATTTTAGAGGGAGCCAGGCCAGTGTGAGCAGCAGGCTAGAGTAGTTGCTCGCACTGGTGAAGATTTTAAAGAGGTACGGGGGGAGGGGGGGCAGGGAAGGAAAGGCATGTGCGTGGCATGGGGAGGGGTGGAGTGGAGAGGTACCAGCACCCCCATCAAGACAGGCACCCAGTGCGATCCACTCCCCTCTCCCCCCCCTTACTACGCCACTGCTTACATGCACATATTTTTGCTGTAAAGCAAGGGTGTCAAAGTCCCTCCTCGAGGGCTGCAATCCAGTTGGGTTTTCAGGATTTCCCCGAATGAATATGCATGAGATCTATTAGCATACAATGAAAGCAGTGCAAGCAAATAGATCTCATGCATATTCATTGGGGAAATCCTGAAAACCTGACTGGATTGTGACTTTCGAGGATGGACTTTGACACCCTTGCTGTAAAGGAAAGCAGGTGCCTATGTTCCTTTATAGACTTGGCTCCAATTAGTCACCTACTTATAGAATTGCACCCATGAAGGGCAATTTTGAAGGTAAGTGTTCACCTAAGTACATAAATGGCAGCAAAGCAAATGAACGTTATTCTGTAAGATGTTCTCTCAGGGTTTCCACAGCTGGCATTGTGCTTGTTGCAGGTTTCCGGGTCTCGCTGCGTCTTTGTCAGGTAGAAACCGACATTTCAGCCATCATGCTGTGGCTTTCTTCTTTGAATTTTGGCAGGAAAGTCAGTTGGTCAGAAATTTGAATTATGGCGGGAAAGTCCATAGAATGGAAAAGTCTCTGGTAGGTTTAAAGATGCTCTCCCCTACCAGAGATTTTTCCACTCTATGGACTTTCACAACAAAATTCAAATTTCTGACCAACTGACTTTCCCACCAAAATTCCAATTGGTGGACTGCCCTGTTCCCAATCAGATCAGTGAACCCACTATTTCCAAAGTCACACTGTAGACTTCAGAGCATGCCCTGAAGAAAGCCACAGCATGAAGGCTGAAATGTCGGTTTCTACCTGACAATGATGCAGCAAGATTCGGAAACCTGCAACAAGTTATTCTGTAAGTCACATAGGGTGTAAATGCAAGGATGAATTCATAACGGTGGAGTATGTAAGGGGCATGGGCGAAGCTACCACTTCTACGTGAATCTCATAGACTACAGTAAGCTATGCATATCCTTGTCACATTTACATGAGCACAAGGAAACCAAGTCTATGGTTGGTGTAACTGTGGGTACATAGGCGAACTGTAGTCTGCTTATGTTACTATTCTATAATGGAATCTGGTTGCCTAGATGCCTTTATAAAATAGAACCTCACTTTAGGGTGCCTAAGAGGAAGTATGTACGGGTAGTTGTAGAACTGCCCCATTAGAGACTCAATATTTTCTTTGTAATCCAAAGCTTTCCAACCCTATGCATTTCTGTGAATTATTCTCACGTACCTGTTTTATCTTCTCTCCTCTTCATTTCATGTGGTTTCTAATTTCATTTTACCGTACATTAGTCTTTATTACTTTTTTTCTCCTCTTTTGTATTCCACAGGCGCTTACCTTGTATGCATCTATTCCACCAAGTCTGCGTCGACCAGTGGCTCGCGACTAGCAAGAAATGCCCAATTTGCAGAGTGGACATTGAAACACAACTTGATATTGACAGCTGAAAGGACAACCAGAACGCACTACTTTCCCCATCAGGTCTTCTTGGCCATAGCTCTTGCAGCAAAATTTTGCCTTCTGAGCCATTTGAGTTAGAGGAAAGCCTGCAAGCACATTTGCAAAACAAGGAATTGGTGGTATGTAGTGATAGGAAAGGATCCATACAGCCATACTGGCCCGATGCATGGGAGCTGGATTTCCCAGAGCTAGAGGGCTCGTGCTGCATACGATTTAGATATGATCATGACGAAGGTACTAGTATGATAGACTGGTCTGTCAATCCTCACTTCAAAGGATTGTATATATACCTCTCAAGTAAGTAGAAGCAAGTAGGGGTCTTTAGCTATTTCTATGGGATGGCAACTGGAGCATGTTAGCTTAAAATGTTCTGTGTTTGGTGCCCTAGTCATCTTGTGGTGGACATGTTGCTGTTACCTAATTTGCACCAACTATCTTTCATAGTTTCTTTAGCTTTTGGTGTCCAAATGGAACTATTCTAGAGAAAAGTCAAATCTTCCCAACTTTCAAAAAGATACAAAGGGTGAAAAAGCCAAATCTCGTTTACAGTTAAAAGGATTGCGCTCTTCACCATAGTTTGTTTTATTTTATTTTGATTTTTTTGAAAACTTTTTTAAATCATGTTTACATAAGTGTTGAATTGAGAGAGACCTCGTCAGAACAAAATCCTACTAGACCGAACCCATGGAAGGCAAAGGACTTCTTACCTGTGCTATCTGCTGTTGCTGGACGTTGTGAATAGAGCATGCTGGGATTTTGTGACTCTGAATAGGTATGGCATTTGCGAAGGGACATGTTCCTGTTTTAAGAAAGAGGAAATTATTTACTGCCATTACTCTTGCTTCTTTCATTTTGTTTCCGTCTAGCTTCACGTAGGGTTCTTCATTCCTTGAGACCTTCTCTTTTGCTCCCCCATTGTCTCACATACAAAAAGTCAATCCATACAGCAAACTTCTCTGGGCTGGGAGCTCTGTCAAGTGCTACTAATCACCATAAGAGGCTTTCCATTCATTAAGAGGTACTTGTAGATTTAACTATCCTAAAGAAGAGACCGGAGCAAAGAACTAGGCCCAGTCCTCCTACTTAAAAAAAAAAGTGACACACTCTGTTCTTTACCATTTTTTTAATTTACTCAGAAATACCCTCGTGTTCTGTTGGGCTTCTGGCACCATGAACCTTCATTTGCAACTACATATGGTTCTATTCCCCCTCCCCCCTCCCGGTCCTTTTTATATACCCTCTCAATTGCAGTAGGTGTCATCCATCAGTGGCCAGACAAGAGGGCTCCATCCAGAACCCTGAAATTATGAGCCCTAAGATCATCCCCAGGGATAAGTGAGTGCTGTGACTCACCTCAGGGGCTGTGACCCTTTCTAATTTATACTAAAACACTATTATCACGAGAGTAATTTCTTGTATCGAGGGTTGTTTTCCTGTGTTGCCAACTACCTCTCATTCTATGTGTCTATCCATAAAGAAAGTCTCTGGTTGAATGTCCTATAATGTATAGTATATACTTCATTTAACTTCCTACAGACTATGTCTAGGTTCATTCCAGGGTGGATTAGGGCAAATTCACATTGTGCTTACAAATCAATTTTAAACTCATGGAGAAGAAAGTTAGCTGAAAATTAGACTGTGCTGCAAGATACACTAACAGATCAACAGTTGACCAAGCTCATAATTATACAATCAAGTGCCAAAGACATTCCATTCGTGAGTCTTTCCTTTGTCTGACAGCAACACCCTTCTTCCATCTTTATTTTCTCTTTTTTCCCCACTCTATAACCCAGCCAGAATAGTAACAATACTTGGCAGGGGTTTGCAGACCATGGTCCCCTTCATAATGCAATAACCAGGGTAGGCAAGTCCGGTCCTTGAGAGCTACAGGCAGGTCAGGTTTTAAGATATCCACACTAAATATGCACGAGATAGATTTGCATTTCAAGGAGACAGTGTGGGAAAATCTATCTTATACATATTCATTGTGGATATCCTGAAAACCTGACCTGCCTGTGGCTCTCGAGGACTGGAATTGCCTACCCCCTGCAATATACATATCCCTTGAAGCTCACTCCTAAGGATCATTGTTATGCAATGTTGGAATTCCTGTCCTGTGATGGAAGACTGCACCCTGATCCCTTCCTGCTCATTCCCAGAACTCTCAGTCTCTCCCAGCCCCAGCATCCTCAATCCCTTCCTAGACCTCGGATTCAATCCAATGTTTTCACAGCCTAGGACAGCCCTGGTTACCAAGGTTTAGCTAAGGAGAGTCTGGGCAGGTGCTGAGAGCCGAATTTCACACAGTGCAACTTCATAATGGCTTGTTTCATAGATACTAACTTGCTTTTCTGCTTTTCTCTCTCTTTTTCAGGTGTAAAAATCTAACCGCCTTACTAGAAGGGTAAAGTGGTAAAGTACTTTAATAAAGAAATGGCATGACCTCGGGCAATAAATGTAAAAATATACTATTCCATCATTTCAAATTCTACAAACAGTTCATACAACTTGTCCAGCAAAATCAAAGTACATTATTGTTTTGCCACTAACTTTTTTTAAATTTAAATTAATAAAAAAAGATTCATCATTGTATGAATCCAACCAACAAAGTCTAAGGTTGCCCAGGTAATATTACAGATTATGATTAGTTACATTATAGATGATTGAATGAACTTGATTTCAACACCCTCCCCCCTTTTACAAAACAGCGATGGCGGTTTTTAGCGCAGGCCAGCGTACCGAGTGCTCTACGCTGCTCCCAACACTCATAAACTCTATGAGTGTCGGGAGCAGCGCAGAACATTCAGCGTGCCGGCCTGCGCTAAAAACAGCTGTCGCGGTTTTGTAAAGGGAGGGGGGTATAATTTACAACCCCATCAAGCTGTTTGTGATTGGCTGTACCTTGAATCTGAGTTAACAGCGTATAGTGCCCTAAAAGCCATGAAGAAAGTACATGACATTTATAGAATTCCTTGTAAATAAACAGGGGCCAATTTCTACCCTTTCTGCCTCATAAATCCCTCCTAGGCAAGGTACAGGTGGAAGACCAGAATGTTTGAATCAGCTTCTTAAGATTTAATCTTAAAGTAGAGTTGCAAATGGTTTATGTTTATTATGAGGATTTGATATACCTAACTAGTACAGTAGGTCAAGGGTAACGTTATCGCAGGGGACCTGGTTTGAGGCGCTGTTTTATAAAGATACTGTATAGGTGTCTATGGAGATCTTTTCCTAAAATGCAGTAAGCTTTTGCAGTTGATCAATTTCTTTGCCTTTCTTACACTAAAACATTGCCGTTATAAAAGATTTTGTGATAAAACGTTTGCATTTTGGGCAGGCAAATTGAACAATTGGTTAAGTACAATAATTTCCCGGGCTCAGTCTTATTACACTTTTCGAAAATCTATGAAAACATATCTTTTTGAAAAATTTGCAAATTAAACGTCAGTGATACTGTGTATTCTCTAAGAATGTATTGTCACTGAACTGTTCAGTCTCTCTTGAATGTGAACCGCCTAGAACTAAATGGTATGGCGGTATACAAGAATAAAGTTTATTATTATTAATATAGATTAGGCAAAAGTTAACTTGCAATACACACAAAAGCTTCATAGTATGGATGGGGGATCAGCATCTGCCCTGCATTAACCATATAGGCCTTGCACTATTGGCACTGCAGATAATATAATGCAGCCCTAACTGAAATAAATAGATTATAACACAGCCAAATGCCACTGCAGCACTACCCCACCCACACATTCCCCCATCCAATATCTCCTGCCAACCTCCCCATCTGATCTCCTCCATATCTATTTCTTTATCCTCAACACTCCTGATCCAAATTCCTGACATCCCAACCCACCCTGGATTACAATATTCAAGCCCCCCAATTGCATACCACCCTGATCCCTCTAATTCCCCTACAGAACAGCACAACTCAATAGGGCCTTTCCCTACTCAAAGCCCCCATATGTTGCCTTCCAATTCTTTTCTGCCCTCCTCTGCCTCCTGGTCCCCCCCATCACCTCCAGGCCTTACTCAGAGGTGATCATGAGTGGTAATGTGGACTGTTCTACTTCTGCTCCCAACCATCCAGCTGTAGCTCTCAAAATGGCCCACCATGACCACAAGTTGTACTACTGCTAGGGATTAGCCTTCTATATAAGACGATCTGATTGCATCTATGTTGTAGAGTGCTTGTGTTTCAAATCATTAGGGTGTGCAGGAAGCCCAACTTAGATCATAACCAAGACAATGTTTCCAAAGGAAGCCCTTGGACACAAAGGATTTCATTAGCAGTCAGAATATTTGATCAAATGCATCCCCAATAGTCAATTGTTTCCTTTCATTTGCCGGTGGAAACAATAAGTATTTACAACTTTCCTTTATTCGTAACAACAGCAAAAAAAAAAATACTGCACAAGTACTGCTTTTGTCACCGGAGGGGCAATCAAAGGATCATCAACAGAAATATAGAACATGATGACAGAAAGCATAGGCAGTTTTCCATCCAAACCAACTGTACAGTCTCTACAATCCTTAGCTCCGTCTCAGAGGTCCTCTATGTTTGTTCCCATGCTTTCTTGAACTCACTGTGCTTGTCCCCACAACCTCAGTCACAGATCCAGCAACCTTACTTCAAGGAAATATTTCCATAAATGATTTCTCTCTTACTCTTCCCTATTCTTCACTGAACTTGTTGGGCTGAATTTGTAGAGTGGGTATCATGGAGGCTGAGGAGGCCTAGAAATTAACCCCGGGTCAGCCTCCAGCAGCAGCAGACATGCACTATCAATAATACAGGGTGGGCCACGGAAAAGTAGCCCGCCTCTAATACCGGTGCCAGGAAGATGGCGTTCTCCCTGGAACAGCGAAGAGAGATTGTGGAAGGCTAGGTGCCGACAAGTACCGGGGGACAAAACCACCAGCTAAACATTGCATCCAGAGTCTTGTTCGGAAATGACTGGTTCATCTTGTCATAGTATCGCTGGAGGCGGGCTACTTTTTCGTGGCCCACCCTGTATAAGAGTAAAAGAAAACCCCCAGATTCAACAAGGGACTCATGACCTATCTCAATGCCACTGCAGAACCTTGGAACAAACCACTTTGTGAAGAAGTTTCTTAAAACAAAACATGAAAGGAAGAACATGTGGGTGGAGAACATACCTTAATCAGGCTTATAAATAACATTTTGTGAGAAAAGTATCTAAAAAGTAGTTTTCAGAGGCTTGTAGCTTTTGAACACCGTAATCTTGTAAAGGTGGCGCATCTACCCAGCTCCGCCATGGAAATGACTTCAGCTGGTTTAATTTTGGGTGGGTCAACATGGCACTTATATTAATTCAATTTTTTTTTCTTTGTCTCTCTCTCTCCTTTGTGGGAAAGAGGACGCATCCTTCTTTTTCAATAGACTTTTTTTTTTTTTCTTTTCTTATTTATAAAACAGCCTTTATTGAAGTGTTAATTTCTTAAAGAACAAGCACAGTAATTATTGAAGGATGAAGAAAACACCGAATTCTCTTTTCAGATTTCTTGGTACATGTGAACGAAAACCCTGCAACGATGAGCTGGTAAAGCCTGCAACTCTACTAGCATGTCAGGCCCCCCCCCCCCTTTTGTGTTTACGATCTTGTATGAGTAAAATGAACTAGAATGATTTAAAATATAGGAAAAAAAAAAAACCATTAATAGTTTACAGGGTTCTGTGAGTTTAAATGCCTTATATTTAACAATCATAATTTATGACTAACTTGTAGATATTGTGAGCTCTTATTTAATTATTTTTATAGTTGGTTTTTTTTTCTTTTGCATTTTTAATTATAATTTATTTATTTAGAAATGATACTAATTTTTTTGATAACTCCTATTACCTCATTTTTGCATTGTTTCTGAGAATGGAATGCTTTGCATGCATTGGTACTTTAAAGATTAAAAAAAAAAAAAAAACCAACAAAAAAAAAACTTATCTTGCTTAAAAAATTCAGGGTGTGTGATTACAAAATGTATTACTGTGGTGCTGTTACCTTGGATACATTCCATACAAATGCAAACCTTTGATTCTGTATGCTGTGATAGTGGAAAAACAGCAATATAGTGAACGTGTTTAGCACATAATTATATAAATATTATTTGCACTCATAATCAAACTGAGGTAACCCTTTCACTTGCTTCACTATCAGTTAAAAAGAAAGAAAAATTACCTAATCCTTCTTCAAACCAAATAAACGACAAAGAATGATTATTTCAGAAGGAACCTGTTGGGCAGAGGTCATGCCTACGAGAAATCTTGAGTACTTTCTTTTAAAACCCAGTGTTTTCGGGCCTAGCTAATGGAAACCACTTTGCATTCAAACTGTCTCTAACTGGTGATATGTTTCAAAGGAAAGGAAATTCAACATAATTAATGAAATCCATTCGTAATGACACCCTAGACAAGATGTCATTGTTTTTCCACGAATGGTAGACGTCCTTTCTTTAAAAAGATGGTCAATGTGCATTGGTTCTACCCACACGTAGCATATTTTATGCATAACATGCCAATAGACACGTTACAAGGTTGTGTAACTAAGGCCTACTGCATCCCGTTGTGTTACCGGTGGTCTCACACTGCCCTTGTGTTTCAGAAACCATTTAACCGTACGAGGGATTGCTGGAAAGTTCTCAGCCCAACCAAGAAGAGAATTATACGGAGCCACGAAACCTGCACTCACGCCACGCTTTTCATTTCAACGACACGGCACGAAACGAAAACGTGTCAAGAAAAGTGCGGAATAAAACTCGTACGTTTTCCCGGCTCCACATCATCTTCTCGGCTGGGCTGAGAGCTTTACCGCGGCACCCTCGTGCATGGTGTGGAGCTCAGTTTTATGAGTGTTGCCGAAATAGTGTGGTGGCTGTGTTAAAGGCAAGGAACAGAAATGAAACAACATTTAAAAAAATGATAAGATGATACTTTTTTTTTTTTGGGGGGGGGACTAACTTAGTGCATCTTTTGACTAGCTTTTGAGGGCAACCGCTTCTTCTGTGGGTCAGAATGTGCTTGGAATTTACAACTCTGGGTTCATATCAAGACGTCTGTTGCTGGAAATTCTACGTATCTGGAAGCAGTATTATTTTCAGCTTGTCAACATGTAAGGGCTCCTTGTACTAAGGTGCGCTAGTGTTTTTAGCGCACGCAGCAGATCAGCGCGTGCTAACCCCACGCTGCGCGGCTAGAACTAACACCAGCTCGACGCTGGCGTTAGCGTCTAGCGCGCGTGGCATTGTAGCGTGCGCTACTCTGCACGTTAAAGCCCTAACGCAGCCTAGTAAAAGCAGCCCTAAGTTTGTCCATTGTTGAGGATTTTGAGGGCGTTCTGTTTGTCGGTGGCTTCCATATCTCCGCCTGCCTGCGTCACACCTGCCTGATCGGTCAAGTACCTCATTAGCCTCTTTTAACGTGCTGCTCTTTCCGTCTTCCTTTTGTAAATGTTGATCGCCAGCCTGTGCCTATTTCCTTTTTATTATTACAGTACTTTGCAAATTTTTTAATATGGCCGTCCCTACGGCTTTCCTGAAGAGAAAAAAAAAAAATCCTAGTGGAGTCTATGTGAGAAAAAGGGTAATGGGATGGGGGTGGGGAGGGGGTTTCTATGCAAAATCTATATCATAGAAGAGCAGTATCCTCAGCCTTGAAAGTAGAGAATGACACGGGGACAAATTTTTCCCCGTCCCCGCAGAAACTCAATTTCCCCGTCCCGTCCCCGTGAGTTTTGCCGCTGTAACTGCACAATTCCTGTAAGCTCTGCCTTAACCGCACAAGCCTCAAACCCTTATGATTTTAAAGTGTTTGAGCTTGTGCAGATGAGGATGGAGCTTAGGCATTGGTGGAATGAGGCATTATGACATCACAATCTGAGCTCTGGAATGTTACTACTTAAGATTTTAGAGTGTTTGAGGCTTGTGCAGATGAGGACAGAGCTTAGGCATTGGTGGAATGAGGCATTATGACATCACAATCTGAGCTCTAGAATTTTGCTACTTATTTATTTTAAAGTGTTTGAGGCCTGTGCAGATGAGGACAGAGCTTGCAGGAATGGGGCGGGGACAGGAAAAGGTGCACTGTTAAACTTTAAAAAAAGAACTCCCTATTACCCCATGGAAGAAGCCAGATGTCCCAGATTAACTCTGAATCTCACCAATCAGTTCACCCTGTGGATGTAGCATGCAAAGAGTGATACAGGGTGCAATTTTTTTAACCATTGCTGTTCCCTGGTTGGGTGGGGGCAGAGAATTGGCTTAAGGAACATAACATCAAATAGAACACATAGATTTTTTTTTTTTAAATATTGTACGGATACAAAGTGAGCAAGTTAATGAAAAACGTCAAATGTTGTATCCGAATTGCTTTGATCAGAATTAATTTCTTTTGGCTTTCGGGTGGGGGGTGGGGCCTGCACAGCCAATATTTTCTTAACAGCTATCTATAAGATTTTCTTTGGCACAGAAAGGAAAAATTTCTTTATTGCTTTAAAAGGTTTAGAACATGTAGGAGGAAGAGATGACCTGGAAGTGTCCCATGCTTGCAGTGGAGGGGAAAGAGGGAGAGAGCACTGCAGTGATTTTTCACAACAAATATTTAAGTGTAACAGTTTTATGATAACCTATCAATCCACAGAGGCTCAAACTAAAAAAAATATCAAGCCAAGGTTAAATCCACAAGACAAAATCATGAAACATTTAGGGGCTTTTTACAAAGCCAAACTAAAACGTGGCCTGTGACATAACATAGTAACATAGTAGATGACAGCAGATAAAGACCCGAATGGTCCATCCAGTCTGCCCAATCTGATTCAATTTAAATTTTTTAATTTTTTCTTCTTAGCTATTTCTGGGCAAGAATCCAAAGCTTTACCCGGTACTGTGCTTGGGTTCCAACTGCCAAAATCTCTGTTAAGACTTACTCCAGCCCATCTACACCCTCCCACCCATTGAAGCCCTCCCCAGCCCATCCTCCACCAAACGGCCATATACAGACACAGACCGTCAAGTCTGCCCAGTACTGGCCTTAGTTCAATATTTAATCTTATTTTCTGATTCTAGACCCTTTGTGTTCATCCCACGCTTCTTTGAACTCAGTCACAGTTTTACTCTCCACCACCTCTCTCGGGAGCGCATTCCAGGCATCCACTACCCTCTCCGTAAAGTAGAATTTCCTAATATTGCCTTTGAATTTACCACCCCTCAACCTCAAATTATGTCCTCTGGTTTTACCATTTTCCTTTCTCTGGAAAATATTTTGTTCTACGTTAATACCCTTCAAGTATTTGAATGTCTGAATCATATCTCCCCTGTCCCTCCTTTCCAGTCTAGGGTATACATATTCAGGACTTCCAGTCTCTCCTCATACGTCTTCTGGCGCAAGCCTCCTATCATTTTCGTCGCCCTCCTCTGGACCGCTTCAAGTCTTCTTACGTCCTTCGCCAGATACGGTCTCCAAAACTGAACACAATACTCCAAGTGGGGCCTTACCAATGACCTGTACAGGGGCATCAACACCTTCTTCCTTCTACTGGCTACGCCTCTCTTTATACAGCCCAGCATCCTTCTGGCAGCAGCCACTGCCTTGTCACACTGTTTTTTCACCTTTAGATCTTCGGACATTATCACCTCAAGGTTCCTCTCCCCGTCCGTGCATATCAGCTTCTCTCCTCCTAGCATATACGGTTCCTTCAGATTATTAATCCACAAATGCATTACTCTGCATTTCTTTGCATTGAATTTTAGTTGCCAGGCATTAGACCAGTGGTCTCAAACTCAAACCCTTTGAAGGGCCACATTTTGGATTTGTAGGTACTTGGAGGGCCTCAGAAAAATAGTTAATGTCTTATTAAAGAAATGACAATTTTGCATGCGATAAAACTCTTTATAGTTTATAAATTTTTCCTTTTGGCTAAGTCTTAATAATAATATTGTAATTTATAGCTATAGAGACATATTATCAAGAAACTGTTTTATTTTACTTTTGTGATTATGATAAACATACCGTGGGCCTCAAAATAATACCTGGCGGGCCGCATGTGGCCCCCGGGCCGCGAGTTTGAGACCACTGCATTAGACCATTCCTCTAACTTTTGCAGATCCTATTTCATATTTTCCACTCCCTCTTCGGTGTCTACTCTGTTACAAATCTTGGTATCATCTGCAAAAAGGCACACTTTTCCTTCTAATCCTTCAGCAATGTCACTCACAAGCATATTGAACAGGATCGGCCCCAGCAATGAACCCTGAGGGACTCCACTACTCACCTTTCCTTCCTCCGAGCGAAAGGTGAGTAGTGGAGTCCCTCAGGGTTCAGTGCTATTTTTAGCTCGTGGTTTTCCCCCTGCACCGAGGCCACTTTTTTTTTTTTAGTGCAGCTCTAAAATGGCCGCATTTTGGCTTTCTGCCCTACTGGCCATGCGCTAATTTCAAAAATAGCCTGTGGCCATTAGCCCATTTTTTGTAGGCGGTAAGGCCCAGATTCCGTAAATGGCGCCATTATCAGCTGCCGCCTTACAAACAGCCTCCGATTGTGTATCGTTCATGCAACAGTGCCCTTTACAGAGTTGCGGCTACGCAGAAGGTAGGCGCCAGAAATGTAGGGCGGGGTTTTCAAGGCCTACATTTCCGATGCCTACCTTCCACAAGAATCACATCCGTGGAAGCGACTTACGACATCTAACCCCTTCCGTGGCATTAGGCATCACAAGACCCTTTCGTGGGCATGGAGCAGTGCTCTTTTTGGAGATGCCCTTTTAAAAAATGACATCTTAATTGGTTTTTAATCGGCACAGCCAATTAGCGTGCCAATTAAACCAATTAAGTTAGGCAGCGGTAGGGCGCCTACCACCACCATTTTTTTAAATCGGGCCTTAAGTACTCTCATGCCAATCTTGTGCTAATTAATTGGTAATTCACCAATGCCCAAGCAACTAGTTGATTAGTACACGGCATGCCTACTCTCCGCCCCAAACACTCCCCAATGCTAAAAAAAAAAAAGTATTTTTAGTGTGTGGTTGGTGCATGTCAAGCCCGCAGCTAGCACACGGGTCCTAAGCATGGCCTGCTTCCATGGATATTAAGGGCTCCTTTTACAAAGGTGCGTTAGGGCCTTAACGCGCGGAATAGCGTGCGTTAAAATGCCATGCGCACTAGCTGCTACCGCTTCATTTTAAGCAGGCGGTAATTTCTCGGATAACGCACACTAATCTTGTGCACGCGCTAATACCACTAGCGCACCTTAGTAAAAGAAGCCCTAAGTGACGGTAAGTACATTAGTGCATGTTATCAAAATTATTATTTTTTTTATAAGTCAAGTTTATTAAAAATTGGATGAATCGCTTAATCAAAATTCTAAGCGATGTACAAAAAGTATAATTATAAATTTCAGGGGGGGGGGGGGGACAAAACAGGCAATTTTGACTAACCAGACAGAACAAACCAACCAAAAACTGCAGATTTTGTACACGATGCAGGCAGACTTTATTATGACAAATGAATCTTTGATTAAAAACCTTTTACCAGGTGAGGGACCCACCTGGTAAAAGGTTTTTAATCAAAGATTCATTTGTCATAATAAAGTCTGCCTGCATCGTGTACAAAGTCTGCAGTTTTTGGTTTGTTTGTTCTGGATTGTTTTTCACTGCAGACAGTTGGACCCTGGGTTTTTTCCCCTTGTTTTGGACTAACCAGACAAATGGGAAAGAAATACAGATTGTTGATAATAAATAAGACAAGAACATAAGATTTGCCGCTGCTGGGTCAGACCAGTGGTCCGTCGTGCCCAGCAGTCCGCTCACGCGGCGGCCCTTAGGTCAAAGACCAGTGCCCTATTTGAGTCTAGGAAGGGCAAAAGCGGAAGACTTGAAACAAGTCCGAAAATATAGAGGCTCCTAATCTATCTTTCTAACAGTCACATGCGTCTTTAAAAAGAAAGCGTTTTAACTTGCTCTTGAATCTGTCGAGGTTGCGCTCTGCCCTTACTGTCACTTGGGCCCCCTTTCACAAAGCGGCGCTGGAGAGATGCCCTTTCAATCCCTGTGGGCTTCAGGGCATGTACTGCACCGCCCTATGCTAAAACGTTTTGGAAAAGGGGGGGCCTTAGAAAAAGGAGCCCACATTTTTGTTATTTAAATATCCATGCTGGTGTTCTCCTAGACCACTTTTAAGAACATAAGAACTGCCGCTGCTGGGTCAGACTAGTGGTCCATCTTGCCCAGAAGTCCGCTCACGCAGCGGCCCTCTAATCAAAGACCAGCGCCCTAACTGAGACTAGCCTTACCTGTGTACGTTCCAGTTTAGCAGGAAACTTGTCCAACTTTGTCTTGAATTGCTGGAAGACATGTCCGGGGACATCTGGCAGACTCACCTCATGTGCATTTATGCCATGTAGGTATTTAAATGTCTCTATCATATTTCCCCTCTCCTGCCTTTCCTCCAAAGTATACATATTGAAATCTTTGTCTATCCCCATATGCCTTATGACGAAGACCACTGACCATTTTAGTGGCCTTCCTCTGGACCGACTCAATCCTGTTTATATCTTTTTGAAGGTGCGATCTCCAGAATTGTACACAATATTCTAAATGAGGTCTCACAAGAGTCTTGTACAGGGGCATCAAAACCTTCTTTTCTTACTGGCCATACCTCTCCCTATGCACCCTAACATCCTTCTAGCTTTCGCTGTCAGGCATTTTGACCTGTTTGGCTACCTTAAAATAGTCGCATATTATCACTTTCAAGTCCTGTTCCTCTTTCATGCACCCAAAGTTCTTCACCCCCTAAACTGTACTGTTCCCTCGGGTTTTTGCATTCCAAATTCATGACCTTACATTTCTTAGCATTAAATCTTAGCTGTCAAATATTAGACCATTCTTCAAGCTTCGATAGGTCTTTCTTAATAAGAACATAGGAATTGCAGCTGCTGGGTCAGACCAGTGGTATATTGTGCCGAACAGTCCGCTCACGCGGCGGCCCCCAGGTCAAAGACCAGTGCTCTAAATGAGTCCAGCCTCACCTGCGTACGTTCCAATTTAGCAGGAACTTGTCCAACTTTGACAGATTTCCTCTTAAAAAAAACAGAGGACACCATCCCACCTCCAGCTCTGTCCCGCTCTGTCCCCAGCCCTGCCCCAACACAAACTCCCCAAGCTTGAGGCCACGTCTAAAGGGTCTCTCACAGGTGCAGACGCCGATGTCACATGCATGTGAGTATGATGTCATCCCGTCGACGTCCATGCACGAGCAGAGGCCCTCCAGATGCAGCCCCATGCTCGGGGACTTCCAAAACCTGGACAAACTGCCAGATTTTGGAAATCCCTCTAGGCCTGGACAGTCCTCTAAAAAAAATAAAAAAGGACAGAACTGCCAAGAAAAAAAGTAAGTTTTAAAAGGGAGATTTTTAGTTCATGGTATTCCATGCATCTACGATTTCCTCCCCCTTTTCCCATACTTCTAATGAAATACCTTATTTACCCCCCAGTGACTGGTTGGAAGAAAAACACTAGATGCCACAGTGGACCCAGCCCAGTTAGCAATATTTTAATTCCCACTCAGCTATCCTTGGGCTCGCTCAGCTGTGAAGTGTGGCTGATAAATTTGAATCAAGAGCACAAAAATGATCTTTTCTATGCTTATTTTTAATTTTTTTTTTCTTTCTTTCTAGCCCTGCCATTTCCATCCCCTTTTTCACCTTCTTCCCTCCAACCTGATTCTTTCTCTTCTCAAAACCTTTTTCCCAGCCTCTCTTTGAATCCAACATAGTTCTTTTCCCTGTCCTCGTGTTTCTCTAACTTCAGCCCATCCCTCACCCACTTATCTGTGTGTCACAACCGGTGGCGTCCCTGGCTGGGCAGGAACCCTAGGCGGAGCACCCCACCCTGTGTGCAGCCATTGGCTTTGCCGGTCCCCCCCACCCCGGACCAAGGAGTTGACATCGGGGGGGGGGGGGAGTCAGCGGAGCCGATGGCTGTGCACAGGTGGAATGCAGAGCCACGACCGCTCCAGCACCCCTGAGAATCCTACACTTGGGGAGGACTGCCCCTCCCCCATCGTGTCCTTGGTACGCCACTGATCACAGCCCGTGCCGGTGCTCCCCCCCTAGCTTGCATTCACATTAGATCTGTTTTCTCCTTCACAGACCACATCTACTGGTATTTCCTGTTGACCACACAGTGAAGGACCCTTCTTGTAATTTCTCCTGTGCAGTATTTTCGCATCACTGAGTTGCTGCTGCTCAGCAGAAGGTTGCATGACCTAAACTGGCAATAATGCCAGAACCTGCCCAGTATCAAACTCAAGGAATGGAGGGTTTAAGTGACTTGGCCAAGGTCACAAGGAGCTACCGTGGGATTTCAACCTGGGACCTCTGGGTCTGAACAATAAGGCTACTCCTCTGCTCTATGAGAGCATAGAGTATCCACCGTTTTGTGGGCACTGAGCCAACACACCGTCGCTGCTAACCCAAAGGGCTCCTTTTACTAGGCCTTTAACCCTTTCAGGACCAAGGGACATATTTGTCCCATAACTTTAAAATCCTATAAATTTTGATTGGGATAGTCTACAGTTCTAAATTTGATATGTACGGATTCCATATGATACTGCCTTTATGTAAACAAACTGGTTCCGACATTCATTCATTAGCGTCGTTGCCAGATTGACGAGAAGATTCACTTGCCACACTGTCCATAAGCCAGAAGTGTGATTTTTTTTATTTTAAATAATGATATTTCACAAAAAAAAATCAATTTTTTGGCATCTGCAAGCCCTTTTTACCATAAAAATGTCGTCAAAACCACAAAAATTGGCCTACGATCCTTATGGTCCTGAAAGGGTTAACACTACATTGCCGCGCGCCCTAGACCTTAACGCCAGCATTGAGCTGGCGTTAGTACTAGAAGCGTAGCACGCAGTAATTTCCTGCGTGCACTAAAAACGCTAGCGCACCTTAGTAAAAAGAGCCCAAAGGCACAGACTATGAGGTCACTCCTTTCTGTAGAATTTAATAACAGTCTCCTATTTTCTAGAGCCGATGGCTGGACACCAAAGTTCTTTTTCTTTGCTTTGTTCTACATGGTACTGTAAGCTTTCTGCCGCTCTCAAAGGGGGTTGGGACTTGATATACTGCTTTTTCTGTGTGGTTTGCACGAAGCAATGAAGTGTTAAGTGATTTGCCCAGCGTTACAAGGCGCTGCTATGGGAATCAAACTCACAACCCCAGGCCAGCTGCTCTAACCACTAGGCCACTCCTCCACTCTAACTGAACTCACAAAAGTGCTGTGGCCCGCAAATAGATCAATTCCATCAACCTTTTCAATTTCACCTTGGTACATGACCCCCCAAATACAACCTTCCCTTTCGTATTCTACAAGAATGCATGGGAGATTCTTTTTGGCTACTTGCCTTATTTGTCTGCTGTCCTAAAAAGCTGTTAGGGTGCATCCCAGCTTATTTGCACCCTGAGGTTGTGGGTTCAAACCTACACTGCTCCTTGTGACCATGGGCAAGTCACTTCATCCCTCCCATTGCCCCAGGTATATTAGACAGATAGGGAAAAAAATGCTTGAGTACCTGAATAAATGTGTGTGAACTGTTCTGGGCTCCCCTGGGAGAACGGTATAGAAATTAGAATAAATAGTGTGAAAAGTTTCAGTTTCTGATAACCAGAGCTGATATTGTGACATCATAATGCCTCATTCCACCAATGCCTGAGAGCCAACCTCATCAGTGATGTCATAATGGCTTGACTGTCCTATACTTGGCTCACTTTCACTACATTTTGATTTCTAGAGTGGCGCAGTGGTTGAAGCTACAGCCTCAGCACCCTGAGGTTGTGGGTTCAAACCCACACTGCTCCCTGTGACCCTGGGCAAGTCACTTCATCCCTCCCATTGCCCCAGGTCCATTAGATAGATTGTGAGCCCACCGGGACAGACAGGGAAAAATGCTTGAGTACCTGAATAAATTCATGTAAACCGTTCTAAGCTCTCCTGGGAGAACAATATAGAGCAGGGGTGTCCAACCTGCAGCCCAAGGGCCCATGTGGCCAAGTGAAGTATTTTGTGCGTTCGAGGGCGAATCAGTGTTTTCCTCTGCTACCCCCGGGTGTTTACAGTCTTGCCGGCTCCCTCCTCTGTCTTGCTGTGCGGCCCCAGAAACATTTTTTTTTTCGGCCAATGCAGCCCAGGGAAGCCAAAAGGTTGGACATCCCCGGTATAGAGAATAAACCGTGTGACAAGTTTCAGCCTCTGATCACCAGAGCTGGTATTGTGACATCACAATGCCTCATGCTACCAATGCCTAAGAGCCAACCTCATCAGTGATGTCACAATGGCTTGACTGTCCTATACTTGGCTCACTTTCACTACATTTTGGTTTTTAGAGTGGCGCAGTGGTTGAAGCTATAGCCTCAGTACCCTGAGGTTGTGGGTTCAAACCCACACTGCTCCTTGTGACCCTGGGCAAGTCACATAATCCCCCTGTTGCTCCAGGTCCATTAGATAGATTGTGAGCCTGCCAGGACAGACAGGGAAAAATGCTTGAGTACCTGAAAAAATTCATGTAAACCGTTCTAAGCTCCCTTGGGAATTGAATGAATGAATAAATATTCTACAAAGGTCATGGAGTGCCCTTTCTAGAATACTACGAGGGGCCACTGAAAAGTTCTGAGCCCAACCAACACAGCTGGGGCAGGCTTTGCCGAGGGCTACACACGCAGTCCAGCGATTTTCCGCTTTTTTCGTTCCGTATTTTTTTTTTTCCGACGGACGGAGACTGCCCCAATTTTGATGGTTGGGCTCAGAACCTTTCAGCGGCCCCTCATAGCTTAGAGCGGATCATCCCAGCGCCCAGACTTGGGTGCCATTATCTGAATTCCGTCCTTTCAGTGAGCCCCAGCCCCCAAGTAAGCCCATTCAACCCCTCCCCCCCCCCCAACATAAAGCTCATATCTGTAGCTGGCTATTTGGACGTGCTCTTATTCCCCAGGCAAACATAATAGAGGTGGAAAACCGTTGAAAAACCTGTCAAGTTTTCTCTTCTTTATGCTGGGTTCCTCAACCTTGCTATCCTTCTGAGCCAAAAAATTTACACGAAAACAACTGGAGATTTCCTTCTGAAATTTACGTGCACGTGAGCTGCTCTTGGGCTTCTTTCTTTCGTACTGCAAAGCGTGAGTGGAAAAGTGGGCGACTGCCATAACTGCCTAGTTCTGCCTGCGCATGCTGCCTTGCTTTCTCGCTGCCTTATGTAGGATTCAACCTTCTGCCAGCTTCACGCCCAACACAATGCCCTCTTGCCTCTTTGCTCCGCGCCTCAACCTGCTCTTTCTGAGGGCAGAGGGGAACCATTGCAGCAGTGAACTAACAAGAACAAATTTATTATTTAATAGCATGCATCAGTGAAAGGGTTATCCTCACCTTTTTATTTATTTTTTTTTTTGGTAATCCTACTGCTGTTATGTTGTGCTGTGCAACATTTTGCTACATAGACTATTTTATAGAAAAAGGCTAGAAAATATTTATTATGATTATCGTTATTATTAATATGAAAGCAATAGTGCATTGATGAGATACAGAAACATTAGAATTTGTGTAAATGCTTTAGATTCACTTTTGGTGGATTTTTTTTGTACTTTATTTATAACTAATAAAATGAATTGCATTGCTAACTACATTTATGGTGTGAGCCTAGTCTCTCTGTCTCTCAGGAGTCACTTTACTACGATGCGGTAGAAATAGGCCTTAGCGCATTAGGGCCTTTTTCTCAATGCACATACAAATAAAAAAAAATAAATAAAAATCTCACCTCAATACTGAATATACAGTAAAACTTTGGACTGCAAGTAACTTGGTTTGCAAGTGTTTTGCAAGACAAACAAAACATTTTATTTAAGTTTCAAGTTTATTTAAAATATACCACCCACTTGAGCCTTCTAGACCGTGTACAAAAATGCCATAACAATATACCAATTAAAATATAATTTAATTAAAAACAAACCAAGGGAAAAACAATTTAAGGCCAAAGACGAAAAAGTACAAAAGGAAAGAAGGGATTGGA
Organism: Geotrypetes seraphini; assembly: GCF_902459505.1. Taxonomy (NCBI): domain Eukaryota; kingdom Metazoa; phylum Chordata; class Amphibia; order Gymnophiona; family Dermophiidae; genus Geotrypetes; species Geotrypetes seraphini. The sequence goes on along the minus strand of NC_047084.1, from coordinate 92,873,519 downwards.
ACTACAATTTATAGAAAGAAAAGAAGAGAAAGCACTTAAGGAGATGAACAAAAGGTTGGGGAACTGAAAGTAGAAATACAGTATATCTTAAATCTAAGTGTCGTCCTTAAAAGGACAAAGGCATCGTGGAAAAGGAATGTCTTTAGCTTCACCTTGAAATTGATAAGTGCTGTATTTTCCCGCAAGTAATTAGGGATACTGTTCCAGAGAAAAGGAGAATTAATTTTTAACTTGATAAACAAGCAATGTCTTGCAATACGAGTACACACAGTATACACACATCACAACAGAGCCGATGGTTCTTCTCTCTCTGACGCTGCAAGAGTGTAGTGACTGTTCTCAATGAGCGAGGTCTTGCAATACAAGTACGTATAGTATTTTGTATTAAAGTTTTTGGGTTGTGGAACGAATTGTCTGAGTTTCCATTATTTCTTATGGGGAAATTCGCTCTGATATATGAGTGTTTTGGATTACAAGCATGTTTTCGGAACAAATTGTGCTCGCAAACCAAGGTTTGACTGTATAATAAAATTTGTGAAAGTGCTCCGTCAAAAGATCACCACCATCCCTATTGGCAATGGTATAATCACAAACATCATCGCCCCGCTTGCCTACCTAACCAATATAGCAACAGAGCATATGAAAAATAATTTTTTCTATGTATCTTGATTTATCTCACTGTTGTCCAAGTCTGTTCAGTCATTTACGCCGTCCCGGCAGGAAGTGGCCATTGCCAAATTCATCAGTTCCTCAAAAACAATGCTTTTCACTTGGAAAGGAAACTTAATACCAAATATACCATTCACCCTAGATAATACCCCTCTAGAATCTGTACCCAAACTGAAAATTCTTGGAGTAACAATTGACGTAGATTTATCATTTCATAGCCATATCAGCGAAATAGTCAAATCATGCTTTTATAGACTACGTCTTATTCGTTCGATTTCTACCTTTCTAGAACCCAAATCAATTAATATTCTGGTTCATTCTCTAATCATTTCTAAAATTGATTATTGTAACTCCCTCTTAATTAACACAACTCAGAAAGAAAAAAGACGACTCCAAATAATTCAAAACACCGCAATAAAATTAATTCATAAAGCAAGAAAATACGATCATGTCACCCCATTATTGATCAAATCACACTGGCTTCCCGTTTCTCACCGAATTACTTTTAAAATTATATTTTTGGTTTATAAAACAATACTCTTCAATGAACCTCAATTTATATCTAAAATGATAATTCCATATAACTCTACACGTTCTCTACGATCATCCTCCTCAAATTTATTATCAATCCCTTCTTTGAAAATCATCGGCACAAGAAGAAATGACATATTCTCTGTTGTGGCTCCTATGTTATGGAATTCCCTACCAAATTTTATTAGAAGCGAAAAAGACCTTATTTCATTTAAGAAAATGTTAAAAACTTTTCTATTTCAAGATGCATTTGATACATGAAATGACATACTAAAATTTCCTACATCATATAATAATTTGAAAAAATCTTATTAAATCCCTTCCCTCCTAATTGTTTTTTCCCTTTTATGTAAAATTTCAACAAATAACGACATTGTAACTTTTCCCCCTCCTCCCTACTAATTCATGTCTGTCTAGATTTTAACAATTTTTAACTTAATTTAAGTTACTTTGACTTTTTCTGTCAATTTTAATAATATTATTAGTAAATTGTTTGTTCTATGTCTAACCTGTCTAAATTGTATGTTAAACCACCGTCTGGTGGTTTTTTACTATGTACATCGCTTAGATATTGTGATAAGCGATTCATCAAATGCCAATAAACTTGAAACCCCCTCCTTTACCAACACGTAGCGTGGGTTTTAGCGCCGGCAGTGGCGGTAACTACTCTGACGCTCATAGGAATACTATGAGCGTCAGAGCAGTTACCGCTGCTGCCGGTGCTAAAACCCATGTTACGCATTAGTAAAGAAGTGGGGGGTCAGTGTATATCTCCAGTGAAACCACGACCCCCCCAATCCAAAGAACCAACACTATTCAAACAATCCAAGTACAAACAGATCCTTAAGTTACTCAATGTGTCTTCCTGTACATGATTTTGTGTTTCACATCCAGCTTCTTTAGGAGGAAGAACTCACTCCAAGTGGAAGAAAACCACAGGTCAAACAGCTGCCCTCCTTCCTCATGAAGAACAGGGGAGGAGGGAGGGGATTCCTTGATGTAAATGTTGGTTATATTATTGCATTGCTACTGATTGAATTTAAGTGCTTAATTGTTGTTATTACTGAAGAATATTGTATTGCACTTTTTGTTGTTATGGAAAATCAATAAAGATTTATTAAAAAGAAAAAAAAAAAAAAAGAACAGGATCTGTCTGCCGTTTTCTCAATGGCCATAAAATTCTATTCTATTTATCATATTTGTTTACCATCTCTGTCCTCTAGTGAGAACCCAAAAGGGATTCACAATATCTCGCAACAAAATTTTAAAAAGTGAATATTAATTCAGAGGTCTAGAAATGTATAAAGTTTAAAGACAGCGATGAAATAATAATTTTAAAAAAAAAGATCGCAAGCCATGAATTTCCACTGATAAATGATTCCAGATCGAGAGCGCCATAAATGAGAAGTGGTGTTCAAATATCTTTTTAAAACGAACAGATTTGGTAGAACCTTGATTTTCTTTTTTCACGAATGGGCATGTGCGAATGTTGCCATTAATGCACAGCCATTTTTAAAAAGGTATCGCAAAAGCACATACCACCTCCTAGTTTTTTTAAGTACGATGGCCTGGATTCTTTATACATCGCTGGGTTTATAGACACCAGTGGGTACCCATGCTCAGTGAAAAATGCAGTTTAAACAACATTTTTCACAGATTTGCAAGGCGCCTAAAAATTCGGCGCCAGAATCCTACCTCCTTAGGCACTTAACGTCATCTAATGCCAATGTAGGCATGGCTAACGTCGTGAAGCACCTATGGAAGCGCAATTTACATCAAAGTTAGGCACCAGAAATTTAGGCCTGAAAAACCCCGGCCTACACATTTCCAACGCCTATCTTTCGCCATAGTTTTAATGTGGTAGTTTTTCCAGAGGTATTTATTTATTCATTTCGTTTTCTATCCCATTCTCCTTGCTGGGCGACCCATTCACTAAAGGCTCCCCATGCAAACCACCTAATCGTAAATACGGCCACAAGCAATCCCACGGATTACTGAAGACTGATTGCGACAAATGCGCAGACCATCATTGATGGCTGTATGTGCGATCCCGCATGCACCGTTATCCTGCGCCAGCGGAAGAAGAGGGAAGAGTTGGGGAAGTAATGGCAGGCAGGCAAGGCAAAGGCGGACTCGCTGCAGACTCTAGAAGCAGAGGAGGGGGGAGGGGGGGACAGCCAGACTACGGAACTGAACACGAAACCCACCCTGACTCTGCTGCCCTTCCCAGCAGTGCGAGCCCGTGGTTTTAAAGCAGGACTGCACTGCGGGGAATGGCGGCAGAGAGCAGGAGAGTCGGGGCAGCAATCAGCAGGCTCACAAGTACGAGACTGAGCTTGTAACCAGGGCAGGATTCATTCTTTGAGGGCCCCTAGGCACACAAGTATACTGGGCCCCCTAGCCCTGCCCCGCCCACATCCCACCCATGCCCCGCCCACATCCCACCCATGCCCCACCCCCCTGCCCCGCCCAAGTTTATTTACCTGTTTTCTTATTTAATTCTTTATTTCCACTTCTATTTCTTTTTCCTTTTATTATAAAATTCAAAGCAAATAACAAAGATTACCATACCAATGCCAGTGTACAGTTTTAGTTCTATGCAAATCCCAAACATCTCTGAACAAAACCCCCCTTCCTTCCTTTCCCACCTACTTGCCCAGGACTTTAACTCTAAACCCTTTCCATACGTATATAAAAGTGTTCAAATGCATTGTAAGGCAATAATACTATCCGAAACATAAGTCTATATTAATAATCAAGTTTGAAACTCCTCTCAACTGCCTCACTCTATGTCGTCCAACTGTAACCCATATGTATGTATAAAAATGCATACATATGGGTAACTCCTCTAGTATGTTCCACTCTGTGTATGTTAATTTGTAACAAAACAAGGCAAGCAAAGAATTCAACGTGGAACAAAAGAAGATCGGCAGCCAGTAAGAACATAAGAATTGCCTCTGCTGGGTCAGACCAGTGGTCCATCGTGTCCAGCAGTCCGCTCACGCGGCGGCCCTCCGGTTAAAGACTAGCGCCCTAAGACTAGTCCTACCTGCATGCATTCCGGTTCAGCAGGAACTTGTCTAACTTTGTCTTGAATCCCTGGAGGGTGTTTTCTCCTATGACAGACTCCGGAAGAGCGTTCCAGTTTTCTACCAATCTCTGGGTGAAGAAGAACTTTCTTACATTCATACGGAATCTATCCCCTTTCAATTTTAGAGAGTTCCCTCGTTCTCCCTATCAATCTGCCTGCATACTTCTTCTAGACTGACCGTCAACCTCGTCAGTTTCCCATATTCGCCTCCAGCGTATAGCCTGTCGGGTTCCGTTATGTTACCAAAGAGGACATACACAACATACCGGAACCCGATAGGCTATATGCTGGAGGCGAAGACGGGAAACTGACAAGGTTGACGGTCAGTCTAGAAGAAGTATGCAGGCAGATTGATAGGCTTAAGAGCGATAAATCCCCAGGACCGGATGGCATCCATCCGAGGGTCATTAAGGAACTGAAAGGGACTATAGCTGAACTGCTTTAACTAATAGCCAATCTGTCGATTAGATCGGGAAGGATTACGGAAGACTGGAAGGTGGCAAATGTTACGCCGATCTTCAAAAAAGGTTCGAGAGGAGATCCGGGAAACTACAGACCAGTGAGTCTGACTTCGGTACTGGGAAAGATGGTAGAGGCGCTGATAAAAGACCACATCATTGATCACCTTGACGGACACAAACTGATGAGGACCAGTCAGCACGGCTTCAGCAAAGGATGATCTTGTTTGACAAACTTGCTGCACTTTTTCGATGGGGTAAACAAGCAGATAGACAAGGGTGACCCAGTCGACATTGTATATCTGGATTTTCAGAAGGCATTCGACAAGGTTCCGCACGAACGACTACTTCGAAAACTTGAGAGCCATGGAATAGAGGGTGAAATACTCACGTAGATTAAAAACTGGCTAGCAGATAGGAAACAGAGAGTGGGGGTAAATGGACAATACTCGGACTGGAAGAACATCACCAGTGGGGTGCCGCAGGGCTCGGTGCTTGGACCTGTGCTCTTCAACATATTCATAAACAATCTGGAAATGGGTACAAGTGAGGTGATTAAATTTGCAGACGATACGAAGTTATACAGAGTAGTGAAGATGCAGGGGGATTGTGAAGATCTGCAACGTGACATAACCATGCTCGAGAAATGGGCAGCGACATGGCAAATGAGGTTCAACGTGGATAAGTGTAAGGTAATGCATGTTGGTATCAAAAATCCCACACACGAATACAAGATGTCCGGGGCAGTACTAGGAGAGACCCCCCAGGAAAGAGAACTGGGAGTACTGGCTGACAAGTCAATGAAGCCATCTGCCCAATGCGCAGCGGCAGTCAAAAGGGCGAACAGAATGCTAGGAATGATTAAGAAGGGGATCACGAACAGTTCGGAGAGGGTTATCATGCTGCTGTACTGGGCTATGGTACGCCCTTACCTGGAATACGGCGTCCAGCACTGGTCGCCATACATGAAGAAGGACATGGTACTACTCGAAAGGGTCCAGAGAAGAGCGATTAAAATGGTTTGGGGGTTGGAGGAGTTGCCGTACAGTGAGAGATTAGAGAAGCTGGGCCTGTTCTCCCTTGAAAAGGGGAGACTGAGAGGAGACATGATCAAAACATTCAAGATAATGAAGGGGGATAGACTTAGTGGATAAAGACAGGTTGTTCACCCTCTCCAAGGTAGAGAGAACAAATGAACACTCTCTAAAGTTAAAAGGGGATAGATACTGTACCAACGTAAGGAAGTTCTTCTTCACCCAGAGAGTGGTGGAGAACTGGAATGCTCTCCCGGAGTCTGTAATAAGGGAAAACACGCTCTGGGGATTCAAGACAAGGTTGGACAAGTTCCTGCTGAACTGGAACGAACGCAGGCAGGGCTGGTCTCGGTTAGGGGGCCACCGCGTGAGTGGACTGCTGGGCGCGATGGACCACTGGTTTGACCCAGCAGTGGCAATTCTTATGTACTAAGTCTATTCCCTTCAGTACTTTGAATGTTTCAATCATGTCCCCTCTCAATCTCCTCTGTTTGAGGGAGAAGACAGAGTTTCTCTAATCTTTCGCTGTACGGCAACTCCTCCAGCCCCTTAACCATTTTAGATGCTCTTCTCTGGACCCTCTCGAGTAGTACCGTGTCTTTCTTCATGTACGGCGACCAGTGCTGAATGTAGTATTCCAGGTGAGGGCGCACCATGGCCCCGTACAGCGGCATGACAACCCTCTCTGACCTGTTAGTAATCCCCTTATTTATCATTCCTAGCATTCTGTTCGCCCTTTTTGCCGCCACCGCCGCACATTGCGCGGACGGCTTTATCGACTTGTTGGTCAGAACTCCCAAGTCTCTTTCCTGGGAGGTCTCTCCAAGTACTGCCCCAGACATCCTGTATTCGTGCATGAGATTTTTGTTACCGACATGCATCACTTTACACTTATCCACGTTGAACCTCATCTGCCATGCCGATGCCCATTCCTCGAGCCTGATTATGTCATGTTGCAGATCTTCGCAATCCCCCTGTGTCTTCACTACTCTGAATAACTTCATATCGTCCACAGATTTAATCACCTCACTCGTCGTATCTATGTCCAGATTGTTTATAAAGATGTTGAAGAGCACGGGTCCAAGCACCGAGCCCTGCGGCACCCCACTAGTGATGTTCTTCCAGTCCGAGTATTATCTATTTACTCCCACTCTCTGTTTCCTATGCTCCAGTCAGTTTTTAATCCACGTGAGTATTTCACCCTCGATTCCATGGCTCGCAGTTTTCCTAAGATAAATTTTATCCTTAGTATGATCCCACGTTTATTTCCAACTTTGTTTTACAAAAACGATTGACAAACATATTTCATCCTTTCTATGGAGTCAAAAACCACCGAAAATTGCCCTTAAAAAACTTAAGGCTCCCAAAACTGCAGCAGGTGTATTACTACCTGATTTTCTGACATACCACAAGGCTTTTATTCTACAACAATCTAGCCAATGGTTTTCATTGTCATCTGACTATTGTCCTCTCTGGCTACAGTTGGAACACTTCCTCTGTATTTTCTCTCCGTCGCTAATTGCACTGCTGACATCCCACTCAAAAAACTTCACGAGTACAACCATATCATCTCCCAATCTGTTTCTTGTCTACTTGAGCTAGATAAACTACTTGAAATTTCTATTTGTACCTCTTCTTTAACTTCACTATGGTTCAAACAATCTATTTTTGGTTTCAGTCAGTGCTTCTTCAACATAAACTTGAAATGTTGATTTCCACTTATACACCCATGTCTTCCAAGGCTCGTCTAAAATGGTCTGCCTTCATAGACTATCTTAACCTTCTTTGATTCTCTCTTCTAGCTTTCTCTTCTTCTCTTTCTTCTCCTTTCTTTCCTTGACCTCTGAGGGATTTTCTTTCTTCTTTTCTTCCCTTTCCTTCCCCTTTCTTTCCTTTGTTGAGCCTCTCCTCCCCTCCCTTTTCTACTCTTTTCTCTCCCTTCTTTTACTTTTCTTTCCCTCACCCCCCTTGTCTTCTCTTCCTACCACTTTTACCTTCCCTTTTTATGTAACATAATTGGACATGCTTGACCATCGTACTGTATTATATTATCTATTATCATTAATCCCTGGTTTCTTTGATATTGCCTTTATATGATTGTCCTTGATTGTTCTTATGACCCTTGTACACCTTTTTTCTTTTTGTATTTTACTAAAACTCAATAAAATTTCAAGTAAAAAAAAACCAACAACAATTTGAAGTGTCTGTATAGAAATGCTAGAAGCCTAAAAAATAAAATAGGAGAGCTAGAGTATATAGCACTGAATGATGAGGTAGATATAATAAGCACCTCAGAGACATACACAGCACTGTACATCAAAACATAGAGAAACAGTCCCTGTTCAAAAGAGCTTACAATCTAGTCAAGACAGACAATTACCTGGGTACAAATTATATTGTAAGGATAGGGTAGATCAAATTGGAGTAGGGTTGTGCTATATGTTAAAGAGGGAATCGAATCAAACAAAATAAACATTCTTGCATGACATAGATAACAGTTTGGATTCCACATGGATAGAAATCCCATATATGAAGGGAAGAACTATAAAGATAGGATTATACTACCATCCCCTGGGACAGAATGAGTAGACAGATGAAGAAATGCTTTCAGAGATTAGAAAAGCTGGCAAATTGGGCAACAGTATAATAGGTGATTTCAATTACCTTATATATCAAGAGAGCACAGGACAATAATCACTGAAAAAAAAAATAAAAAATGTTCTACTACTTGTGAAAGAAGAGAAAACCCCTAAATAAAAAAAATAACTAACTTGTGGAACGACCTCAGTAAAATAATAAGGGTCTCATAATAAAAAAAAGTCTAAAAAGTGGTCTAAATGAGTACTTGGACGATCAAAAAGCCTGATCTTCCAAGTACCCATAACCAAAGCTGGTTTTAGACGTATCTAAAACCAGCTTAGGCCTGTCCCCTGCCTCTAAACGCATAGAGTGAAAAGAGGCATTTTTAGAGGAGGGGAAAAGGCGGAAGGTGGGCTGGAGGTGGGCCGACCTACACCTAGGCGTACAGCAGGTATAACCAAACCTTTTGATAGGTTGCCTAGTCGGCACTTATATGTTTTGACTTAGACCAAGTCAAAAAAGGTATAAGTTCCTAAAAAGGACCCGCTGAGCTGATGGAGGCTGGCGCGATCAGCTCAGCAGCCCAACAACCAACCAACCCCCTCACCGCAACCATCATGGCAAGAGAGATGGCTCATCTCCCCTGCCATGATGCGATCACCCCTCTACCTGAACTGCCGTGACCCACGGCAGGAGAGATGCCCAATCTCTCTTACCGCGGTTTGTGGCAGTTTGGGTAGAGGGGTGATCGCATCACGGTAGGGGAGATAGCCAATCTCTCCTGCTGCAATAACGATCCCGAAGTGCCGTCAACCGTGGCACTTCAGATCATTATCGCAGCAAGAGAGATTAGCTATCTTCCCTGCCGCGATGTGATTACCCCCCCTCGACAAGATCGGGCAAGAGGGAGGCCAAGCCCTCCTGCACCGGCAAGCCGCGACCCCCCCCGACAAGATCGGGGCAAGAGGGAGCCCAAGCTCTCTTGCTCTGGTGAGCCATGACCCCCCCTGACAAGATCGGGGCAAGAGGGAGCCCAATCCCTCCTGCCCCGGCGAGCAGCGACCCCCCTGACAAGATCGGGGCAAGAGGGAGCCCAAGCCCTCTTGCCCCGGCGAGCCATGACCTCCCCCCAACAAGATTGTGGCAAGAGGGAGCCCAAGCCTTCCTGGCCAGGCGACCCCCCTACCCCCCACCTCCACTAAGATACGGGCAGGAAGTATCCCAGGCCCTCCTGTCCTCGACGAACCCCCCTCCCTCAATCGCCCCCTTGAACCCCCGATCGGCCCCCTGCCGACCCGCAAGATTATCTCCACCAACCCCTCGACCCCCTCACTCCCAATCCCCCTCCCCATACTTGTACAACAAGTTGGCCAAACAGACGGGTCCCAATCCCGTCCATCTGGCAGGCCAGCCATCCCTCGAATGGCGAGCCTTAGGGCCTGATTGGCCCAGGTGGCTCAAACCCTGTCCACAACACTGACTGGAAAATATTACATCAGGAAGTGTTAAGAACATAAGAACATAAGAACTGCCTTCTCCGGATCAGACCTTCGGTCCATCAAGTCCGGCGATCCGCACACGCGGAGGCCCTGCCAGGTGTACACCTGGCTTAATTTATAGTCCACCATATCCTTATATGCCTCTCTTAAGGAGATATGCATCTAGTTTGCTCTTGAAGCCTAGGACGGTCGATTCCGTCATAATCTCCTCTGGGAGGGCATTCCAGGTGTCAACCACTCTCTGAGTGAAGCAGAACTTCCTGACATTAGTCCTGAACCTGTCCCCCCTTAGCTTCATTACATGCCCTCTAGTCCGTGTCAAATTGGACAATGTAAATAATCTTCTCTGCTCTATTTTGTCGATTCCTTTCAGTATTTTGAAGGTCTCGATCATATCCCCACGCAGTCTCCTTTTTTCAAGGGAGAACAATCCTAGTGTTATAAGTCTGTCCTCGTATTCCAGTTTCTCCATACCCTTCACCAGTTTTGTTGCTCGTCTCTTTTGTTAGGGAGGTAAAATTCCTAGACGTCATAAATGACTGCTTTCTGGAGCAACTGCTTCAGGAACTGATAAGAGGGGGAACTACTTTAGATTTGGTCCTTAGTGGAATGCAACAGGCGGCAACTGTGTTGGGTCCGCTGGGTAACAGTGATCATAATGTGATCAAATTTGAGCTGATGTCTGGAGCAACATTGCTAAAGAAAACTACTCTAGTGGCATTTAATTTTCGAAAGGGCAATTGCAATAAGATGAGGAAAATGGTTAAAAAGAAGCTAATAGGATCAATTGCAAATGTTATGAGTGTAAACCAGGTGTGGATGTTATTTAAAAATACCATTGTGGAAGCCCAGACAAGGTGTATTCTGCGTATTAACAAAGGTGGAAGAAGAGAAAAAGAGAGCTGCCATGGTTAAAGGATAAAGTGAAAGAGGCTACTAGAGCAAAAAAATATCCTTTAAAGAATGGAAAAAGGATCCAAATGAGGAAAATAAGAAGAAACATAAACACTGGCAAGTTAGATGCAAAGCATTGATTAAAAAAAAAAACTTTAAAAGAATATGAAGAGAAACTTGCCAAAGATGCAAAAATTCATAGTAACAATTTTTTTTAGGAACATCAGAAGCAGAAAACCTGTGAGGGAATCTTTGAGACTGTTGGATGATCAAGGAGCACAAGGAGTACTCAGGGAGGATAAGGCCATAGTGGAGGGACTGAATGAATTCTTTGCTTTGGTCTTTACAAAAGAAGATGCAAGGGATCTACCTGAACCAGAATTTTTTTCTTTTTTTTTCCTTTTTTGTTTAAATCTTTATTGATTTTCAAACTTTGTTAGTGCAATACAATTGGTAAATCATAAATATTGCATAGAACGCACTAACTATAAAATTATTACATTAAACAATCATTTACTCCCATCCTCATCTTAATTATCTGTAATAATAAAATGCTAAGCGCGCATGCGCACTCTTACCCCGTGTTCCCTGAGTCCTGATCTGTCGGGCTGTGGCCACAAGAGTGCGCATGCGCGCTTACCATGCATCTCTCTCTTTCTCTCGCAGCGGGCTTCCCGGCTCCGGCCTGACTCACAGCAGGTAACATGCCACGACTCCTCCCCCCCCCGGCACCGACCCTACCCAGCACACACGAAACCCCCGTTGACTCTCCCAGCCGCACCTCCCACCGCGAGACGAGCACAAGCCTCCCGGCTCCAGCAGCGTCCAGGCACAGTAAACACGCTGCTTCGTGTCCTTCTACTGGCCTGATTTCCTCTGCCGCGTCCCTGATGACATCATCAGAGACGTGGCAGAGGAAATTAGGGCAGTAGAAGGCCCGAAGCAGCGTGTTTACTGTGCCTCGGATGCTGCTGGAGCTGGGAGGTTTGTCGTCCCTCTAGCGATGGGAGAGTCAGCTGGGAGAGTCAACGGGGGTTTCAGGTGTGCTGGGTAGGAGGGGGGGAGTCTCTCCCCCTCTGCTCCCTTTCCTCCTTCTGTCACCCAAGGCCTGGTGTCCAGAACTTCATCGGGCAGCAGCATCATTCACAATTCACTGCTGTTGCTCGCTTCAGGCCTTCCTCTCTGTTGGGTCCTGTCTTCATGAAAACAGGAAGTAGGCAGGACCCAACAGAAAGGAAGGCCTGAAGCGGGCAACAGCAGTGAATTGTGAATGCTGCTGCTGCCGCCCGATGAAATTCAGGACATCTGGCCTTGGGTGACAGAAGGAGGAAAGGGAGGAGAATTGGGGGAAGGGGAAAGAATTGGGGGAGGGGGAGAGAATTGGGGGAGGGGGAGAGAATTGGGGGAGAGTGTTGCTGTACCCAACTGGAGGGAATGAAAGGTGATGCCAGGGCTTGGAGGGAAGAAGAAACGCCAGGGCATGGAGGGAAGGAGGAAGGTATGCCAGATCAAGGGAAAAGGAAGGGGGAAAGGAAGGAGGAGATGTCAGAGCATGGAGGGGGAGGGAGAGATGGAAGAAAAGGAAAGGAGAGAGATGCCGGAAATCAGGGAAGGGATGATGCCAGACTGTGAGGTGGGAAGGAAAGAAAGGAGAAGAGAGAGATGCCAGAACATAGGGGAGGGGGGGGTGACAGAGAGAGAAAAACGGAGAGATGACAGAGTTGAAATAAATCATGTACAAAAGAGAGAAGGGGCACGGGATAGAAAGTTTATGGAAGGAGCATAGAAAGAGGGAAGATGCCATATGGAAGAGAGAGAGAGGATGCACACTGGATAGAAAGAGCACAGAGGGCAGTGAATGGAAGGGGCGAGATAGAGGGCAGTGAATGGAAGGGGCGAGATAGAGGGTGAACAGTAGATGAAAGGGGTAGAGAGAGGGAAACAGACACTGAATGGAATTGTGGGGGAGAGGAAGGACAGCTGCTGAATGGAAGTGTGAGGGAAAGGGGGAGCAGATGCTGGAAGGAAGTGGGGAGGAGAAAGAAAAAAAAAGGGCACATGCAGGATTGAGGGAAGAGGATAGACTTAGTTACTGGAAGGGGTGAGGGAAAGAGGTGGCAAACTATAGGTGGACACAGTGAAAGAGGGAAATTGAGGACTGAATAGTAAAAAAGAATTTAGACAGAGGCAGAAAATAAATTGAGAAGGAAGACCAGGGAAGAACAGGAGGAAGGGAGCAGAGAGAGAGATGCCAGAGCAGGGGGGAAGGAGAGGAGACAGATACCAGACCAATGGGGGTGAAAGGAGAGATGGAAGGGGGAGGCATACAGTTTCTGGAAGGGGCATAGAAGGAGAGAAAATGCCATATAGGGACAGAGAGATGGCAGACAGTGGATGGAAGGAAGAGAGTAACAAGAAGATGAGGAAAGCAGAAACCAGAGAAGACAAAGTTAGAACAAAAATTTTCTATTTATTTATTGCTTTAGGAGACATGTGTCACTGTTTCTGTGGTATTGCATTGTATGCAGAGTCCAGCTTCTTGCTGGTTCAATTTAACTTTTGTCTATGTATTTCTATTTTATCCCCCCTTTTACAAAACTGTGGAGCGTTTTTTAGCTCAGAATTCTATGAGCGTCAGAGCTGTTACCACCGTGGCTAAAATCCACACTACAGTTTTGTAAAAGGGGGAGGGGTAAGTTTGTGATGACATATTCCATACTAGGCGAAGGTGTTTCCTGTGCTCTGTGTGTTCGAAAGATATGATTTTCTGTTAGGATTAACTGCAGGATTGATCTGTACTAGTCTGGCTTGTTTAGTTTTTACAATGGGTGTATTGCTGTTGTACTTCTCACTGCAGTATGTAAGATGCTGCCTTTTCCTAAGTACTCAAGTGTGACGTGTGGCTTGTTACTAAAAATCATGTTTTTCGTACGGATGGGGAGGAGGGTGCCAAAAAATGATGGGTCCTGGGTGTCACACATGCTAGGTACGCCACTGCCTGGAGGAAAAGTCCATAGGCTATTATTGAGAAAGACATGGGGGAAGCCACTGCTTGCCCTGGATCGGTAGCTACTTCTTGGGTTTTGGCCAGGTACTAGAGACCTGGATTGGCTACCATGAGAATGGGCTACTGGGCTTGATGAACTATTGGTCTGACCCAGTAAGCCTAATCTTATGTTCTTATATCCGCAGCCTACGTTCGATGAAAATCGCATCCATAGAGGCACCTATTGTCATCTACATGCACTTACAGTGTATACCATGCCTACTTTAGATACAGGTATCTCTATAGGCACCTCTATGGATGGGAGTTGGATTCCGTCGTTTGTAGTTGCTTGCAAGTGCCTATATTTTTTTAAAATTAGACTTTAATTGGTTTCAAACAACGTGGTCAATTACCACGCCATTTATCACCAATTAAAACAAACAAGTTAGACGGTGGTAGGGCGCACTGTAGAGAATTTGGGCCTTAAGATATAGAGACCAGCAGCTATTGAGCAGCACTCTATTGGAGGGATTGGGGGTGGGGTAAAGGTTGCCCCCTTAATCCCTTACTGGTTTTTGGCCTCCGAAATGCCAAAACGGCAAAGCTAACAGGTCACTGTGACAGCATCGGGAACATAACTGGTTGTGTTTTTAACACTGCAAAGATAACGTGTTATCTCCCCGCTCCTGCCAAGCTCCACTGGCTTCTGATAATCGCCAGGGTCCACTATAAATGCGCCTGTTTAACTTTCAAAATCCTATATGGTATCCTCCCTCCCTTTATCCCTCTTTCTTGGAATTCCTCAAACCCTAATACCACCAAATCCTCCCACAAATTAAAACTATCCTTCCCCTCGCTAAAAGGCATTTCCCACACAGGAAAGCTAGGGACCTCCCTCCACTTCAAAATCACTGAGCTCTGGAACAACCTTACCTCCCCTCTTCGGAACTTGAGCTCTCTCCAAGTTTTCCGCAAACATCTGAAAACCTGGCTTTTCTCAAAAAATGTAAGTCTCCCTCCAACTTAGGAATCAAGGAAACTCTTATATCTTGGCATCCCAAGTCCTCTAAATTTTCTTCACACTTCTACCTCTAACCCTCTGTTGTAGTTCCTTCCTATTTCTCCTACTGTAAACCGCGTCGAGCTCTACGAACGTGGAGATGATGCGGTATACAAACCTAAGGATTAGATTAGATTAGATAATAATAATAATAACTTTATTTTGTATACCGCCATACCCAGAGTTCTAGGCAGTTCACAAAAGTTAATAAGATTACAAACGAAGATAACATTGGAATTAACAATTTTTGGAATGTACATGTCATTGAAGTTGACAGGAATTTACAATTTTTGAAGTGTACAGGTCCATGAAGTTGACAGAATATACAATATGGTACAATAGGAATATACAAGAGTGTACTATAGGAGGCTAGCTTATTTTTTTTTTTTTAAACAGGGAAAAAAGTACCGGTCAGTGAAGTTAATTGGTTTGGAGGGTACATTAGGGGGGGGAAGGTGGAGGTTCATGTGTATTGAAGGGAGTAGAAGAAGCGAGTGGGAGTGTTAGGGATTCTGTCCGTGGAATAAGTGAGTTTTGAGTTTTTTTTCTGAAGTCCAGGTAAATGGGGGCGTCACGTATAATTTGGCCGCCTGGAAGGGACATAGCCAGTTATCTTTGCAGTCTTAAAAACATAACTAGTTATGTGCTGACATACTAAACATCTATTTTCTATTCGTTTGTTTGTTTTAATGGATATTTATGTTGCATGCACCTGGCCCACTAAAGTCCATTTCCCCGTATTTTAGACCAGGCTCTGTGTCAGCAGATTCTGTTCTTAAAGACAGGTGGAAAATGAGATATACTATCCTGTATGTCTCAATTCCTACCTCTATGAGTGGTGTAGATATGATAGTGTTTCTATCTATATATATAAAATCGGAGGTATGTATGTGTGTATGTGTGTATGTGCCGCGATCACGCAAAAACGGCTTGTCTGATTTGAACGAAACTTGGTATGCAGATCCCTCACTACCTGGGGTGATATGTTCTGGGGGTCTCGCGGCCCACCTGCACACGTGGGCGGAGCTACAAACAGAAAATCACATTTCACCCATTCATGTCAATGGAAAAAATGTAAAAAGCTGCCATTCTCACAGTAAATCTAAAACGGCTTGACCGATTTGAACGAAACTTGGTATGCAGATCCCTCACTAACTGGGGTGATATGTTCTGGGGGTCTCTTCACCCAAGAATTTATATGTTCTTGCTCCTGGAGGTGAAACTAAAAATGTTGTTTATAATCAAGTTTTGTGTTAGTTGTATTGTATTCATTTTGTCAAATATTTCACATTATAATTTGAATATTGCACTTTTTATAAAGCTGTAAAAAAATAATTTCATTCACCACTATAAAGTATCTTTATTTGAATCCATTTACAGTGTTATTGCTATAATTAAATACCCGTGCAACGCCGGGGCATCAGCTAGTATTCTATAAGAAGCTTCATTGGTTGCCCATAGAGAAATGTAGAATTTAAAACTGTCTGATTCAGGCAGAGGCTTCTGATCATCTCATTGTGTTCTTTTCACGTTTGAATTTTTCATTTAATAGATTGAGTAATACATTTTTATTGCAGTTTTCCCCTTCTAGAGGTACACTTCCCCCTCCGTATTCGCGGGGGTTAGAGGCAGAGCCGACCTGCGAATATGGAAAAACCGTGAATAATGTTCGGGCCGGTTCTGCCCTTATCCCCTGCTTCCCCCGGCTATTTTTAGCCCTGTAAGCCCCCCCCCTTAAGCCTTACCTGGTGGTCTAGCGGGTTTTCAGGTAGGAGCGATCTTCCCACGCTCCTGCCCCGTGCAGATCGCTCACAGGAAATGGCTACCTTGAGCTCCCGTAGTCTCTTGAGCCATTTCCTGTCAGCGATCTTCATGGGGCAGGAGCCTGGGAATATCGCTACTGCCTGAAAACCTGCTAGACCACCAGGTAAGGCTTAAGGGGCAGGGGGAGGGGGTGCTTACAGGGCTAAAAATAGCCCGAAAAATGTAAATATTTATTTTTTGGTCAAAAATCACAAATAACCGAATCCTTAGATATGGAATTCACGAATACGGAGGGGGGAAGTGCTTAAGTTTTGGGGGATTTTTTGGAAAAATATCTTTATTGGTGCAACAAAAAGACATCTCCACAAACAGCAGAATTCCACAATATCTTAGCTGCACTGGGCAGGACAACATACCAACAGTAATACCAATATATTTTTAAACGTCAATTTAATTCTTTTCTATATGCTGCTATTGCTATTTGGAATGATTTACCTATACAAATAAGGACAGAAGTTAGTTATTGGAAATTTTGTAGAATGTTGAAAAAACATTTTATATGATAGATTGTAAAGTTAGGGCTCCTTTTGCTAAGCTGTAATAGCAGTTTTAGTGCACTCTTTGTGTGCGCTGAATTGCCACTTGCGCTAGACCTTAACGCCAGCATTGAGCTGGCGTTAGTTCTAGCCGCATAGCGTGGGTTTAGCGTGCTAAAAACGCTATCGCAGCTTAGTAAAAGGAGCCCTTAGTATTTTTAGTTAAAGAATTTTAAGGATATCTTTTTATTCAAGGAATTGTATTTTTTCATAGAATTATTATGGCTTCTTTTTGATGTAAATCGCCATAACTAAATGGTTAGAGTGATTCAGAAATCTTGTATTAGATTAGATTAGTACAAATGGATCGATTTTTTTTTTTTTTTTTACTCCATCAAAAATTACATAGACTAGGGGACACAGGAAAATACTTTTAAAACCAATAGAAGGAAAATCATTTTTTCACTCAGAGAAAATAATTAAGCTCTGGAATGCATTGCCAGAGGTTGAGGTAAGAGCAGGTAGCGTAGCTGGTTTTTAGAAAGGTTTGGACAATTTCCTGGAGGAAATGTTCATGAAGGGGCATTTTCGATAGTGTGTCTAAGTTTGACTTGGCACATATCCCGCAAGATGCCCAAATATGGGGGCAGAGAAACATCCATTTTTAAAACCGCTAGTTGTCCAAATTTTTTTTATAAAATGACCTATTTGGACATCTTGCCCCTTCTTCTACTAAACCGCACTAGCGGTATTTAGCACGAGGAGCTGCGCTGAGCGTCGGGAGCAGTGCAGGCCATTCAGCGCGGCTCCCCGTGCTAAAAAACATTAGCGCGGTTTTGTAGAACTTTTTGGGTCATTTTCAAATACAAAAATGTCCATGTTCAAAACGTCCTAATCTAAAGTTCTGTTTAAATTCGCCTGAATCTGTTTAACAACCGTAACTGGCTTGGCTCCAATCTACCTTTCCTCTCACTTTGAGCTGGCTCATACCATCAAGTCTACCCTACATTAAAATCTTGTCGTTACAAGAGATTCTTGGATAGAACACTTTCATTTCAAGCTGGCAAAATGAATGGAGAAATTAGGTTCTTACCTGCTAATTTACTTTCTTTTAGCTTCTCCAGAACAATAGAGGTCCCCACCCTGTCTGTTGTCGCTGTTGTGTTGTTGGGGCTGTTTCGCGGGCAGTTTTTGTTTTTTGCTGCGGGTTCTAGTATTTTTCTAGGGCCGGAGAGAATTAAAGAACAGCGGCTGTGGCTCGGCTGGCTTAGCTGGCGAGCTGTGGGGGACATTTTCCTTCTGGTATTTCTCCTCTGCATTTTCCAACAGCATTTGGGTATGTTAGTTGTTACTCCTGTTCGGAGTATTGTTTTCTTTCTGTTTTCCAGTTCTTGGTTCTGCTTGGCTATTCGGCAGACTGAGGTAAATAGAGAAGGGAGTATATTATATACTGTCCCACAGTTTTGTTTTCAGTCTCCACCTGCTGGTCATGATTGGATATATACCCCATTCGTAAAGATTAACCTCTACTGGTCTGGAGAGTGCTAAAGAAGCCTGGTTAAGTGAAATCATTTCGTAAGCTTTGTCCTATTACTCTTTTAAGAAAATTAGTACGCTGCTCCCTCCGTATGCGCTGTGATAGGTGATTAACAAAACTGCATATAACTTTTTCATATGTTATTCGCTGTTTTCTATTAAAAACCATCATGAATATAACCGCGAATAACATGGTGGGAGACCTGGCCTGTTCCTGAAGGAGAGGCAAAACACGGTGAAGAAAGTGCTGGGAATGGGTGATTTTCTCTGTAAATGCTTGGAATCAGCGATTTCTCTATGCAAGCTGATGTAATTTGGGGGGAGGAGCCAGCAAGCTAACAACCGTGAATAATCGAAACTGTGAATACTGAAACCGTGAATACGGAGGGAGAAGTGGCCGTGGCCAGGAGGGTTTGGGCTCCCTTCTGGCCCGATATTGTCGGGAAGTCGGCGGTCCTTCGGGGTGGGGGTGCGAGTGGTCCTGCCGGGGGGGGGGATGTATCGGACGTCGGGGAGTCGGCCGGGCAAGAGGGCTTGGGCTCCCTCTTGCTCCGATCGTGGATGCGGGTGCGGGTGGGAGCGCGTGCGAGCGGTCGTTCGGGGTGGGGGTGCGAGCGGTCCTGCTGGGGGGGTGAATCGGGCGTCGGGCGGGGTGGGAATTATGTTTAAAAACTTTTGTATACCGCGCTCAGGCATATAACGCGCGAGGGGTATGCGCGGTAGGTAAAAACGCGTATAACGCGCGCGTTATATCCGCGAAAATACGGTAAGTTCTGTCCAGGACGTCTTGCAAAACATTCAGTTATCACTGCAAGACGTCCAAGTCTAACCCGCCCGTATGCATGCCCAAAACCTGCCCATAACCCACCTCTGCCACTCCCATTTTGAGCTTTGGACACTCAGATGCTGGGACACCTCGCAAGATATCCAGAAAAGTGGTTTTGTCGGTACTTGGACGTCCTGGTGAATAGGATGTCCAAGTGCCGATTTAGGATGCTTTTTAGATGTTTATATTTTTTGAGCCCCCATAGTCTGTTATTGAGGCAGACATGGGGGAAGCCACTGCTTGCCCTGGATCGGTAGCATGGAATGTTGCTACTCTTTGGGGTTCCGGAATCTTGCTATTCTACAGGATTCTGAATGGAATGTTGCCACTCCTTGGGTTCCGGAATCTTTTGTTACTCTTTGGGATTCCAGAATCTTTAGGATTCTGAATGGAATGTTGCTACTCTTTGGGGTTTTGCCAGGTACTAGTGACCTGGGTTGGCCATCGTGAGGATGGGCTACTGATCTAGATGGACAATTGGTCTGACCCAGTAAGGCTATTCTTAGATTCTTATCTAAAAATGCTCCTGCATACAGTACTAGAAAAAGATTCAAAGATTTTGGAAAATGTTCTAGTACAAGTACTCACAATTATGTTCACCAAATTTACAGTTATAGTGCCTACCCATAATCAGACAGTTAAAACTACAGTTATTGTTAAGATTGTTCGGTTTTTGTCCTCCTTAGAAGTTAGAGAGAAAGGTCCACTTTGTAACTGTTGGTATAGGTTTTGAATAAAGATTACAGTTTAATAAAATATTGCTTCTATAATAGTAATGAGTAAAAGACCCTCTTTCTTTCATACTTCTACCAATGCTGCATGATTGCACATCTCCAAAGTTTTATGGACTAAGGACCCTTTTACAAAGCCATGGTAACGAGTCTCCTACTGTAAATGCACCCCTACCATAACGAACCTTGAAATAAACTCCATCTCATATCCCATACAACCCCATCTAAAATTACTAGGGGTGACAATAGACAGAGGCTATACCACGCAACTACATATCAACAAAACAGTCCAGAAAGCCTTCACAATCATGCATAACATAAGACAAATCTGAAAATTTTCGATAGAACACAATTCAGACTCCTGGTCCAGGCACTAATACTAGACCTACTAGACTACTGCAATATCATTTACCTACCTTACCCTGTCACCATGATAAAACAACTACAAACAGTGCAAAACACAGCCCTCAGACTGATCTACTCACCGATGAAGTTTGACTATATCACTACCGCATTCCAAGACACATACTGGCTACCTATACAAGCACGAATACTTTTAAAATTCTACTGCATGCTCTTCAAAACCCAACTTGG
The DNA here is from genome assembly GCF_902459505.1 of Geotrypetes seraphini. Classification (NCBI taxonomy): domain Eukaryota; kingdom Metazoa; phylum Chordata; class Amphibia; order Gymnophiona; family Dermophiidae; genus Geotrypetes; species Geotrypetes seraphini. The sequence continues at coordinate 92,852,730 of NC_047084.1, read as the reverse complement.
CAATGGACCATCTTACCTGAACACTTACCTAACTTGGAACAACTCTTTCAGACCAAGGAGAACTTGGACACCCTTCACCCACCCCCCAATCAAAGGCATTCGGCATAAAAAATACACGACGGGCTACTCGCCATGCAAGCAGCAAAACTAGACAGCCTCATCTCCAATTTACTGATTTTTAGCACCAAACTGCAGAACCTTCAGGAGGGACATAAAAACCAGGTTCAAGAAATGTCAAGTCAAGCTCCTGATATAACCAATATCCTCGCACCATCACCAGACTCCAAGGGGTCCTTTTATCAAGCCATGCTAGCCGGGTTAGCGCGTCGGACATTTCATCACGCGCTAACCCCCGCGGCCGGCTAAAAAACTAACACCTGCTCAATGCAGACGTTAGCGGCTAGCGCGGCAGGCGGTTTAACGTGCAGTATTACGTGCGCTAAACCCCTAACGCAGCTTGATAAAAGGACCCCCAAATGTTTCAAGCAATAGCTTCCCTGTAATCTTCTGGAAATGACCAGAATCTCTTCCTTTTGTAATCCGCCTAGAACCGCAAGGTATTGGCGGAATTAAAGAAACTAATGTAATATAATGAAGCTTCGGCTTCGGTGCATTTGCCTTGGGAGAATCGCTATCGTGGCTTCGTAAACGGAGCCCTAAGTTCTGCAGGACAATAACAATTTCATCTATGAATAAAACTACAACATTTTAATAAAATAAAAAGGTTTGTTTATTAGCAAATAAGGCATACATCAGGAAGGAAAGTGGACTTGTTATTTCAGTCCACAGAGCCATCATTGTTGCTTGAAAAAAAAAAATGTGTCTATGCTGTTAAAAAAAAATTACATGAATTTCCTTTTCTTAATATAAAATGACGAATGCTGAAAATAATTCTTCTCTCATCATATATATATATATAACTTTTAATTATAAAACACAGAAACTTTCACTGTTTTAAATACAACTGCAAAGTTTTATAAAATCATATCACAGGTAAATAAGAAAATATATCTGAAAAAAGTAGGCCTGTGCTGTTTTCTTAAGGTAATTTTTTGAAGCATCGATGGAAGGAGTTTTTTTAATACTTGGGATAAATCTCTCTCCAGGTTTCCCCATCACCCTTCTTCTTGTCCAGCCACTTGCCACAAGGGAACACAGTGGTCACGCCGTTGGCAGTGTTGGTAATCTCCACCCGCTCCAGTAGCCAGCCAGGAGCTAAACCACTGTTGTCGTGCTCAGCTTTCACTCTTTTCAGTTCTCCCAAGTCCAGGGTTTCCAAGTAAAATCTGTTTGTTTTCCCTCGTTCAAACAGGTTTTTCGCCTTCTGCTTGAGGGCGTGCTTGCCAGAGTCACCGTTTGAGCCAAAAATAGTGATGAAGACATTGGCATCGGTTCCAGACCCTTTCTCATACCCGGTGACCACAATAACCTCATATTTAACTGGTACCAAGCTGCGGGCTTTGCTGGCAAAGCTCTCGATGATCTTGGCACATTCAAACACTTTGTAATCGTCCCTTTTGTTGCGGAGCTGAACTTTTGCACTGCAGTTGAAAACATACCTGAAAAAGAAAACCGTTTATGGTCAGAAGTCAATAAATACTGTACAACTTTGTCTTTTTTTTTCTGTCTGTAGATTTTGACTCGCTCTTTCATGCACTTTCATTCTCCAAAATTCTAGTAGAAAGAAACTGTCTTATATTCCACTACTACTATTTATTACTTACAACAAGATCGAAAGAGGTCATCCTGCCATTGTATGGGACAATGGTGCACCCGCATCTGGAGTACTGCGTCCAATATTGGTCGCCGTACCTTAAGAAGGATATGGCGATACTCGAGAGGATTCCGAAAAGAGTGACGCGATTGATAAGAGGTATGGAAAACCTTTCATATGCTGAGAGATTGGAGAAACTGGGGCTTTTTTCTCTGGAAAAGCGGAGACTTAGAGGGGACATGATAGAGACTTACAAGATCATGAAGGGCATAGAGAAAGTGGAGAGGGACAGATTCTTCAAACTTTCAAGAACTACAAGAACGAGAGGGCATTCGGAAAAATTAAGAGGGGACAGATTCAGAACCAAGTTCTTCTTTACCCAAAGGGTGGTAGATGCCGGAATGCGCTTCCAGAGAGTGTGGTAGGACAGGGTACGGTATCAGGGTTCAAGAAAGGTTTGGATGAATTCCTGAAGAAAAAATGGATAGAAGGGTATAGATAGAGATCACTATACAGGTCCTGGACATAGAAACATAGAGTATGACAGCAGAAAAGGGCTGGCGGCCCAACAAGTCTGCCCACTCAAGAACCCTCCCTCAGCAAATTTTCCCACTCTAGAATCCCCTCTCCCATTAGAATCCATCTTTTAAGCATAACTCTGTAGTAACTCCACTTGTTTGTCCCAATGTCTCTTGAAGTCGAGCACGTTACTGGCCTCGACTACTTGGCATGGAAGACCATTCCATCGATCAATCACCCTTTCGGTGAAGAAGTATTTCCTGGTGTCACCGTGAAATCTTCCTCCTTTAAGTTATAGTGGATGCCCTCTTGTCGCCGTGGGACCTTTGAGAAAAAAGATTTCTTCCTCCACTTCGATGCGGCCCGTGATGTATTTGAATGTTTCTATCATGTTCCCCCTTTCTCTGCACTCCTCGAGAGAATACAAGCACAGTTTGGTCAGACGTTCCTCATAAGTGAGATCCCTGAGTCCCGAGACCATCCTAGTGGCCGTTCTCTGGATCGACTCCATTCTCTTCACATCTTTTTGATAATGTGGCCTCCAGAACTGGACACAGTACTCCAGGTGAGGTCTCACCTTGGATCTGTACAATGGCAGTATGACTTCAGGCTTTCGGCTGATAAAGCTCCTTCTGATGCAACCCAGCATTTGTCTAGCTTTTGCTGAAGCTTTCTCCACTTGATTTGCAGCTTTCATATCGTCCTGGATGAGTACTCCTAAGTCCCTTTCTGCAGTAGTTCTTGTTAAGCTTTCACCATTCAAGGTGTATGTTCTGCATGGATTACTGTTTCCAAGATGCATTACTTTTCATTTTTTGGCATTAAAGTTTAGTTGCCAAGTACTGGACCATTTTTCCAGCAGAAGAAGGTCCTGCTCCATAGTGTTGGGCCTGGTAGCGCTGGGCGATGAGCCGCCGCATGAGCAGACTGCTGGGCAGGATGGACCCCTGGTTTGACCCAGCAGAGGCACTGCTTATGTTCTTATGTACACTTCTCCCTCCGTATTCACGGTTTCTACACTCGTGATTTCAATTATTAGCGTCTTTTGTTTCGATGTTTTTCCCCGGTTTTTGTTTTGGTGGCTTTCCCCCGCCCCGGTCCTGCGCCCAAAACAATCAACTTACTTTTCCCTGGCCTGGCTGTCGGACGGCATGCCGTTACTCTTGCCTTTGGCTTGCAGAAAGCTCCGATTGTCAAGCACCTGCCAAGTACCTCTTCTGATTGGCCAGCACCCGTCCCTGGCACCGCCCCCTTTGTCATGGTAACCCACTTGATGGACAGGTTTCTCCTGGAACACACAGCGAAGCTTCCTCCCTCCCCCTCCCTCCCTTTCTCCCCTTTCGCGGCACAGGGTGGGAATTAGAAACAGTCCTCGGATTTTTAAACAGCTGCTGGCAGTCTCCAAAACTGAACACAATACTCCAAGTGGGGCCTTACCAATGACCTGTACAGGGGCATCAACACCTTCTTCCTTCTACTGGCTACGCCTCTCTTTATACAGCCCAGCATCCTTCTGACAGCAGCCACCACCTTGTCACACTGTTTTTTCGCCTTTAAATCTTCGGACACTATCACTCCAAGGTCCCTCTCCCCGTCCGTGCATATCAGCTTCTCTCCTCCCAGCATATACAGTTCCTTCCTATTATTAAACCCCAAATGCATTACTCTGCATTTCTTTGCATTGAATTTTAGTTGCCAGGCATTAGACCATTCCTCTAACTTTTGCAGATCCTTTTTCATATTTTCCACTCCCTCTTCGGTGTCTACTCTGTTACAAATCTTGGTATCATCTGCAAAAAGGCACACTTTTCCTTCTAACCCATCAGCAATGTCACTCACAAACATATTAAACAGGATTGGCCCCAGCACCGAACCCTGAGGGACTCCACTAGTCACCTTTCCTTCCTTCAAGCGACTTCCATTAACCACGACCTTCTGGCGTCTGTCCAACAGCCAGTTTCTGACCCAGTTCACCACTTTGGGTCCTAACTTCAGCCCTTCAAGTTTGTTCAACAGCCTCCTATGAGGAACTGTATCAAAGGCTTTGCTGAAATCCAAGTAAATTACATCTAGCATATGTCCTCGATCCAGGTCTTTGGTCACCCAATTAAAAAATTCAATCAGGTTCGTTTGGCACGATTTACCTTTTGTAAAGCCATGTTGTCTCAGATCCTGTAACCCATTAGATTCAAGGAAGTACACTATCCTTTCTTTCAGCAACACTTCCATTATTTTTCCAACAACTGAAGTGAGGCTCACCTGCCTGTAGTTTCCTGCTTCATCCCTGTGACCACTTTTATGAATAGGGGCCACATCCGCTCTCCTCCAATCCCCAGGAATCACTCCCGTCTCCAGAGATTTGTTGAACAAGTCTTTAATAGGACTCGCCAGAACCTCTCTGAGCTCCCTTCTTCAGGTACTCTCCCATTGCATTAAAGTCCGTACGTTTGAAATCTAGGACTTTAAGTATCGTGCAGCCGCTCTCCACTTTAGCCGTTATATCAAACCAAACCGTTTGATGATCGCTACTTCCCAGGTGAGCACCCACTCGATCATTAGAGATACTCTCTCCATTTGTGAGGACCAGATCCAATATCACTTTTTCCCTAGTGGGTTCCATCACCATTTGTCTGAGCAGAGCCTCTTGAAAGGCATCCACAATCTCCCTACTTCTTTCCGATTCCGCAGATGGAACATTCCAGTCCGCATCCAGCAGGTTGAAATCTCCCAACAGCAGAACCTCCTCTTTCCTTCCAAACTTTTGGATATCCACAATCAAATCCTTATCAATTTGCTGCGATTGAGTCGGAGGTCTGTAGACTACACCCACGTAGATAGAAGTTCCATCTTCTCTTTTTAGAGCAATCCGTATTGCTTCTTCCTCTCCCCAAGTCCCTTGCATTTCGGTTGCTTGGATATTGATCTTTACATAGAGAGCTACTCCACCTTTTTGACCATCTCTGTCCTTCCTAAAAAGATGATATCCCGGTATGTTTGCATCCCATCCATGTGATTCACTGAACCATGTCTCTGTGATAGCGACAAAATCTAGATCTGCCTCTAACATCAGGGCTTGCAGATCATGAACTTTGTTGCTTAGACTGCAAGCATTTGTGGTCATCGCTTTCCAGCTATTTTTCAGCAATAATCTCCTTTTTTGTGTGGATTTTTGTTTCGTTTCACTTTCCGTTGCAATACTAAGAAATGAGTTGCTGATATTGTTTATATTGCAGTCTTTACTACTATCACATCTTTTCTTTTGCCGGGGGTGGTCTCTATAATTGTCCTTCGTAAATGCACCACCTTCACCTTCTAGTTTAAATGCCTAGAAAAATATTGCCTAAATTTCTCTGCAAGGTTTCTGTAGTAATATGTAGCCCATCAGTGCAATATAGCTTCTTGTCCTTCCATGTATTTCCCCATCCTCCTATGTACCTGAAGTCTTCTTGATGACTCCAGGCTCTGAGCCATCTATTAAAGTCCTCTGTGTTTTTCACTCTTTGCTCTCCCTTTCCATATGCAGGCAGTATTTCAGAAAAAGCTAAAGTCTTTACAAAAGGTTTCAAGCCCTTACCGAGCTCCCGAAAAGCTTTCTGTGCTGCAAGTGTGGAGTTGTTGGCCAGGTCATTTGTTCCCAGATGGATAACAACATCAGTGTTAAAATCCTTCTATTTATTTTAAAAATGTGCACATTGCCTAACTACCTAGACGGTTCACAAGGCACAATATATAATAAAATAAACATATAAAAAGAAATTATAGTTTCACTGTTGTTACAATTACCCATACATAGCTTAAAGAACTTTAAATAAATAACTCCCCAATTTAATTTTTGTTGGTTTTGCAATTTTATCATTTAAATGATAATGTGCCACGAAAAACATTTGCTCCGTTTAGTATGCCGGAGCTAAAAACGTTTGAGAGACGCTGGGCTCCTTTTACAAAGGTGCGCTAGCGTTTTTAGCGCACGCTAGCCGAAAAATTACCGCCTGCTTAAAAGTAGGCAGCAGCGGCTAGCGCGCGGGGCATTTTAGCGTGAGCTCGGTGCGTGCTAAAACCGCTAGTGCACCTTTGCAAAAGGAGCCCACTGTTTAGTAACTGACGTCACACAAGCAGCTCTGCCTGTTAGAGAAGAAGTCATGAGGCTCAGGTTATCGGGAAATGCCTCAGAGCAGGGCTCGATGAAAATGCCTCATTAGACACCCTCTTTCCCTATTCAGCTCTTACAGCGGCAGCAAAGAAAGCAAACAGGATGTTGGGCATGATAAAGAAGGGGATCACTAGCAGATCGGCGGACGTCATAATGCCGCTTTACAGAGCGATGGTCAGACCACACTTGGAATACTGTATCCAACACTGGTCTCCCTATCTAAAGAAGGATATAACCCTACTGGAGAGGGTACAGAGGGCCACGAAACTAGTAAAAGGTATGGAGAATCTGAGCTACAAGGAACGACTCGGAAAACTGGGTTTGTTCACCCTCGAAAAGAGAAGACTGCGAGGGGATATGATAGAGACTTTTAAAATACTAAAAGGATTCGACAAAATAGAGCAAGAAACATCGTTATTCACATTGTCAAATGTGACATGGACAAGAGGTCATGGACTGAAACTGAGGGGCATCAGGCTCAGGACAAATGTCAGGAAGTTCTGTTTCACACAGTGAGTGGTAGATGCTTGGAATGCTCTCCCAGAAGAGGTTGTGATGGAGACCACCATTCTAGGATTCAAGGGCAAGTTGGATGCACACCTTCTTGCAAATCACATTGAGGGATACGGGTAAACAAGGTCTTCATCAGGGAACACCTAGCTTAGCCTCCGCGTGTGCGGGTTGCCGGACTAGATGGACCTATGGTCTGATCCGGTGAAGGCATTTCTTATGTTCTTATGTACATAATCTGTTCTCCCACTCTGAATAGGAAATATTTTTATTTGCTGTCTTGCCTAAGAATTTATTTTGGTGTATTTTCTAATTGCAAATTAGATGAATGATTCTCCCCCCCCCTACTAATCCAAATAAACAAATCAATCTAACAGTTTAAATCAGCTAGGCCTGATTCTCCATATTGATGGAGAGGACGCCTCTTACAAATTTGATTGGTAGAGCATTTACTTTTTTCCCAACAATGAATGCACTGACAACCCCGCAGTGGTACCATGATTGAAGCCCTCTGTGCAAAACAGCATAACTCATTACAATATCTCAGGAAATATCACTGAGAATTACAAAGTGGGATCGGGGAAACATCACTGATTGACAGTATAGTGAATTGTATTGCGGTGGGTAATAATTATGGTACTGGCTCTCCAATGTGGGCACATTGCACCTCAGTCCAAAGAAAGAAAACAGACACCCCCCAGCGAGCTAAGGCGAGGAGATAGCTAGAACAAAGAGGCAATAGAGCAGTGGTCTCAAACTCAAACCCTTTGCGGGGCCACATTTTGGATTTGTAGGTACTTGAAGGGCCGCAGAAAAAATAGTTAATGTCTTATTAAAGAAATGACAATTTTGCATGAGGTAAAACTCTTTATAGTTTATAAAACTTTCCTTTAACAGTTAAAAGGAAAGATATATAAACTATAAAGAGTTTTACCTCATGCAAAATTGTCATTTCTTTAATAAGACATTAACTATTTTTTCTGCGGACCTCCAAGAACTCTATTTTTTTCTGCAGCACTCACATTTAAAGTTCAATATCTTTTCTTTCTCAAAACTGGCACATTTCAATCACTAAATTGAAAATAAAATCATTTTCCTACCTTTGTTTGGTAATTTCATCAGTCTCTGGTTGCACTTTATTCTTCTGACTGTGCATCCAATACTTCTTCCCTTCTTTCAGCCTCCTGTATGCTTCCTCTCCTCCAGACCTCATTCCCTCCCCCAACTTTTTCTTTCTTTCTCTGTCTGTCTTTTTCTGAATCCGTGCCCCATTTTTTGCTTTGTTTCTGGTTCCCTGTCCCCCCTCCTTCTTTCTTCCTTCCTCCGTGCCCCATTTTTTGCTTTTTTTTCTGGCTCCCTGTCCCCACCCCACCTTCTTTCTTTCTTTCTTCCTTCCTTCCTGCCCTCCCCCATGCCACCGCCGCCGTGGAATAGGCTGCTGCCGCTGCCGCTATCAGGAACAGGCAGAGATCTCCCTGCTTCTCTTCTGTACCGGGCCGACCAACTCTCGCCGCCCGACGTCAATTCTAACGTCGGAAAGGACGTTCCGGGCAGCCAGGCAGCGATTGGCTAGCCAGAACGTCCTCTCGACGTCAGAATTGACATCGGGCCGCGAGAGTTGGTCGGCCCGCAGGGAAGAGAAGTAGGGAGATCAAAGAACAAGGTGCCGGCCTGATCCCCGATGGCAGCAGTGAGAAGGGAAGGGAAGCAGGCTGGGCACCACTGCTCTAGACGAGCCGCAAGCCGCACTCTAGGGAGAACAGTGGACCACTCCCCCCTTGGTACGCCACTGGAGCAGCAGCGTGTCTGGCCGGCTCGTTCGTTCAAAGCTGCGGGTGGTGGCTCCTTGCGAGATCCGTGCCTGCATCTGAAGCCTCTCTGATGTTGTGACATCAGAGAGACTTCCAATGCAGGAGTCGATAGCGCAAGGAGCCGCCAACCCGCGGCTTTGAACGCACGAGCCAGCTGCTGCTCCAAAAGGAAGAGAATGATGCCTCCAGACCGCGGGCTGCAAATAAAACCTGGAGAGCCACATGTGGCCCGTGGGCCGCGTGTTTGAGACCGCTGCAATAGAGTGTCCCCGGTACCACAGAAAAGGTAGGAAGAAAGACAGCAATCCCCACAACCCCCTATGGGGGGGAAGGGAGACGGAAAAGACATCTCCTGTCACCCAGCCGACTCTTTACAAAATGATTACAAAGAAAGGAAGTTTTTAGAGAAAGAACAAAGAGAGTGGGAGATAAGAAAAAGATTAGACGAAGCAGCCTAAAATCCTTTGCTCCTGATCTCACAGACAGAAACCATCAGAACAGACAGAGACTTTGGGGCCTACCCCGATAGACTTTAGAGCACTCACTTGTTGCCAAGCTCCATTTCAGTAATGACAACCTCCTTAACGTGCCAGAACATATCAGGTTTGGGAGAGAACTTCCTTCCGTCTTTTGGACAGTGCCCAACACAGATGGCTGCAATATCGCCAACATTTTTGGAAGGAAACTGAAATTTGTCTGCCGCTCCTCTGCCAGAGACAAACAATGGGAGAGAATTTCATTAAATCTGAGATGGATTATGCCTTAACTTTTCCGTCTTTAAAATAAATTGTTAACATTATGGATAAACATTGACAGGTAAATTCTGCAAAGGGCGTCTACAATTAGGCGCCTCTTAGGTGCCTAACCTACCCCCTCTTTTACAAAGGCGCGTTAGCTGTTTTAGTGCACGCTAAACGCTAACGTGTCCATAGACTTATAATGGGCGCGCTAGTGTTTAGCGCACACTAAAATGCATAGCGCATCTTAGTAAAAGGAGCCCTTAATTGGCAAAACACCCTTCATAGGCTCAATACTTGAAATAAATTTATTTATTTTAAAAATTTCTTCCCCGCTTACCACCTAAGCGGGTTACAGTAGAAAACATACATATTCATTCACTGCCAGTTTTAGCAGCCGCTACTCGAAATCGTGATTGTTTCTTCTCCTCACCCGCGCTTATCTTTCTCTTGATAAGGAGACGTTTGAAACACGATTCGTGTTGAGGGAGTTGAATGTTACGAACTGATATTTTAAGAATTTGCACTCGTCACTTTTGAAATGGATTTACACTTGCACTTCATGACTGATTTTTGATCGCCTGAGATATGAGAACAGATGAGCACGTGAGCTTCCAGAAGGACTTCACCGAAATCAACTTTCTACCTGCCTCTATTGGATCTTAATCAGCTTCAACGGATATTGGGTATTGGATCTTCTGTTGGTTCTGGGACTGGTTCCAGATAAGTTTATATTTTATCTATTTTGAAATATTTGTTTACTCACAGGTACTAGGGGTCACTCAGAGAAACTGAAAGGGGACAAGTTTAAAACAAATGCTAGGAAGTTCTTTTTTACCCAGAGGGTGGTGGACACATGGAACGCGCTTCCGGAGGTTGTGATAGGCCAGAATACAGGGATTCAAGGAAGGTTTAGATAGGTTCCTAAAGGTTAAGGGGATTGAGGGGTACAGATAGGAGTAGAGGTAGGTTATAAAAATGGTCAGGAACTACTTCACAGGTCATGGACCTGATGGGCCGCCACGGGAGTGGACCGCTGGGCGCGATGGACCTCTGGTCTGACCCAGTGGAGGCAACTTCTTATGTTCTTATGATTGGGTGGATTTCCAGAGTCCTCTAGAGACTGATTTTACACATTTAGCCCTCTGGATTTCATATATGTATGTATGTTTATTTTATTTATCATTATTATGTTAGAAATAAAAAAATTTTTGTTGAATAATATGGGGCTCATAATCGAAAGAGAAAAACGTCCAACAGCCGGCCTAAGTCGGCACTTGGACGAACATTTCTCAAAAAAAGTCCAAGCGCCGAAAATAAAAACGGGTTTTGGACGTATTTCTAAACGACCTAGGCCTTCATAGTGCCGCTCAATGTCCAAAGCTAAACGGGGCATTTCAGGAGGCGTGTCGAGGGCGGGACGTGGGCTGGCTTAGACTTAGTCATACAGCATGTATAACCGAAAGTTATACAGCCAAGGATCGACGGAACTTGGACATTGTGACTTAGACCATGTCACAAAAACCCACCTAAACTCACCAGATAAGCACTGCAAACGCATAACATAGACCACCACACACTACCCCAGTGATCACCAACTCCCCCCCACCCCCATAAAAATTTTATTCACAACTTTAAATTTCAGCTTCTAGACCATCATCACCTGGCCGCCTGGCATAGGAAAGCCTAGTCGTCCAGCCCAGAGGCAGCTTAAGTCGTCTTGGGGATGGACCATAGAGACCCATAGGGACCCATAGAGAGGAGGACCCATGCCCATAAGCCCCTGCAATCATTGCATTGATAATTAAACATGTGCACTGCCCTATACACCCCCTAAACCCTTTTTTACTGGCATATAAATGGCTCCTGCAGCCATAAGGGCTATTGGGGTGGTAGATAAGTGGGTCTAGGGGATTCTGGAGGTGGTTTGGGGGGGCTCACCATCACCTATAAGGGAGCTGTAGTGAGGAGAAGCCATGGCACCCTTTTTGTGAAGTTCACAGCAGTGTCCTGTAAGGTACCCCACTATTTAGGTGCCATGTCTGGGTGTGCAGTCCATCACTTTGCAGACCCCTCCCACGTCCAACAGGGCTTGTTCTAGGCGTTTTGGACTTGGACGGAAAGTTGGACGGAAATGTGGTATAAAGATGGACGATTTAGTGGCTTGGACGATCAGATCGGCAGGACGTATAATTAGACGATTTTCGAAAGTAAAAAAAGTTGGACGTATCTTTCGAAAATGTGTCTTAGGCTCTTTTTAACTTTGGACGACTTGCGAGATGGATGTAAACGGACTTAGACGTCCCTTTCGATTATGCCCCTCCACATTTATTAGAAATTGTGCTTTATAATGGATTCTCATTTGTAATTAATATTCAAACATCTTTCAACATATACATCTTATCCTATATTTCCATATGATATATGCATCCTATCCTATTCTTCCGTAGATAATAGCTCAAACTAGCCTAATACTTCCACATATACTCGCTAAAACTAGCAAATGCTATAGGCATCTGTTTGATTCTATAAAAAATAGGTGCCTATCGCATGATGCTTAGCGGCGCCTAACGCCTAAGTGGGCATTTTTATGGGTGGGGCGTGACTCAGGTGCCGCTAAGTGCAATTCTCCAAAAAATGTAGGCGCCTGAAAATAGTAGGCCTTTAAAACTCTCGTCTACATTTAAGGTGCCTAAGTTTTTACATAGGCGCCGGTGGCTACGATTCTGTAAACGGTGCCTAAGTGTGATTGACATGTGGCCGGCCCCTATTTTTTTCGGCACTGGCCGATTTAGGTGCCATTTATAGAATTAGCCTCCGATCGCATAAATTCAGGCCAACCCATAATTAGCCTAGGACTGACGTAGCAGCGGCTATCTGAAAACGTTCGCCTAGTTTTACAATGTTCGTATTTTGAGCTACATTAAAAAGAGGCATTCTGAGGGAGAAGGGGTGAGCCGTTCAGGGACCTGGCTGCAAGCTACGCACATACAGGGGTAAATTATAAATATGGTGCCCAAATTCAGGGTGCATTGGGCTGAGCACCCTTTGTGGAATAGTGCTTAGAGTAAATTCCCGCACCCGACTTATTCACGAGGACTTACGCCTACTAAAACATTACATTACATTAGTGATTTTTATTCCACCATTACCTTACAGTTCAAGGCGGATTACAGAAGAGGATTTCTGGACATGTCCAGAGGTGTTCACAGTAGAGCTTCAGAGGATTGAAATGTTTCATACGGTGTTAGTTAGTCTTCATGGATTTTATGAATAGCAGGGTTTTTATTTCATTTCTGAAAGCTTTGTAGTCTGGGGTTGCGATTAGTAGATTGGAGAGTTGGTGGTCTAGTTTTGCTGCCTGTGTGGCTAGAAGGCCATCGTACAGTTTGATGTCTTTTATTGGAGGGTATGTAAATGGTGTCTGGGTTCTCCTGTGTCTGGTTGTGGTAGCTTGGATTAGGCGGTTGTTCAAGTAGGCTGGGCTGTCACCATTTATTAAATAATAGACAGTAGAATTTAAATAGTATCCTTGTTTGAATTGGGAGCCAGTGTGAGTCAAGGTATGCCTTGGTGATGTGGTCGTGTTTTCTTAGTGAATAGATTAGTCTCAGGGCTGTGTTTTGTACTGTTTGTAGTTGTTTTATCATTGTTTCAGGGCAGGGGAGATATAGGATGTTGCAGTAGTCAAGGAGACCTAGGACTAGGGACTGGACCATGAGCTGGAATTGTTTTCTGTTGAAGAATTTTCGAACTCGCCTGAGGTTTCTCATGACCGCGAATGATTTCTGTATTGTTTTGTTGATTTGTGGTTGCATGGTGCAGCATCTGTTTATCGTCATTCCCAGAAGTTTTAGAGTTGGTTGAATGGGGTATGTGATTGAGTTTATTACTAGGTTTGTTATGGTTGGGGTTTTATTTTTTTTTTGAGAAGTGTGAATTTTGTTTTGTCTGGGTTCAGTTTTAGTTTGTGGTCTTTCATCCATGTTGCCACTGTTTCTAGAGTTCTGTGTCGTGTGTTTGTCATGGCGGGCGTTGGCTGATCAAAAGGAAGGAGAATGGTATAAATACTGGCATGCAAGTTGGGAGCGCAACCCCAGTATTCTATAAGATTGCACCTAAATTATTGGAATGCCTCTGACCTTCCTGTGCCCCTCCCATGGCCATGCCCTCTTTTCTATAGCTTGCTATGGTATTTGGGTAACCAGTGTTATGGAACAGTGCATAAAAGTCAATCTTATCTTTTGCAGTAATTAATGCCAATAATTGACTAATTACTCTACATGCGCATTTGGGCTCTGCACCAAACTTTGATGACCTACAGATATATAGAATCGAGGGGACATTACATTTGAGTTTTTAAAATGAAAGGCTTTGCAAATCTTTGTGAGGCCTCCAGAATTGTACACAGTATTCCAGATGGGGGTCTCACCATGGATCTATACAATGGCATAATGACTTCAGGCTTATGATTGACGAAACCCCTACGTATACACCCTATGATTTGTCTAGCCTTAGATGAAGCCTGCTCCACTTGATTGGCAGTCTTCATGTCTTCACTGATGATCACCCCTAAGTCCCGTTCTGCTACAGTCCTTAATGGCGAGATCCTAGCAAGGACTGTAGCAGAACGGGACTTAGGGGTGATCATCAGTGAAGACATGAAGACTGCCAATCAAGTGGAGCAGGCTTCATCTAAGGCTAGACAAATCATAGGGTGTATACGTAGGGGTTTCGTCAGTTGTAAGCCTGAAGTCATTATGCCATTGTATAGATCCATGGTGAGACCCCATCTGGAATACTGTGTACAATTCTGGAGGCCTCATTACCGCAAAGATGTGCTGAGACTGGAGTAGGTCCAGCGAATGGCCACCCGGATGGTCTCTGGACTTAAGGACCTCCCGTATGAGGAACGGCTGGATAAGCTGCGGCTATACTCTCTCGAGGAACGCAGAGAGAGGGGAGACATGATCGAGACGTTCAAATATCTCACGGGCCGTATCAAGGTGGAAGAAGATATCTTCTTTTTCAAGGGTCCCACGGCTACAAGAGGTGGAAAATCAGGGGAGGGAAGCTGCACGGTGACACCAGAAAGTACTTTTTCACCGAGAGAGTGGTAGATCGCTGGAATGGTCTTCCACTTCAGGTGATTGAGGCCAGCAGCGTGCCCGATTTTAAGACAAAATGGGATCGTCACGTGGGTTCTCTTCACAGAGAAAGGTAGGGGAGGGTCATTAAGGTGGGCAGACTAGATGGGCCATGGCCCTTATCTGCCGTCTATTTCTATGTTTCTACATGGGAGGGGAGGGATGCTGGTCAAAAACAGAAGGTTCTTGTAAGCTAATCTGCCTAAGATGGTGCAGCGCAGTGTAGGAATTTGCCAAAAACCATCCTGTGCTGGAATATTGGTTTTGTGTAGGCTGAAGAGAAGGTGACTAGGTTTAAAGTTTGGAGCTCTATTGAAAATATACCCTAGTTCAGCTTTCTAACTAAACCTGAACTAGCTGAACTTAACACTATTGTACTGGAACAGATTTGGGTTTTTTTCAATGACGAAATAAATGATAGTAACCTAGCAAATCACAGCAGATAAAGCCCAGTATAGATCATCTAGTCTACCCAGTAAGGTGACTAGAGTGACATCTGCCACTCTACGCAGGTCCCACCCCTCTGTTATGTTAAAGACAGTACAATATCCGATTCATCCAACCGTTAAAATTTTGGGGGTTACCATTGATCAAAACCTAACTATGGGCTAGATTCATAAAGCAAACCGATCGTGTACCGATCGGTTTGCGACCCCTTTATGACAAGATTTCCCTCAGGCCTGATTCACTAACCTCTCCTGCGATCCGATTCGAATCCGTGCATGCAAATGAGGAGAAATGCATGCAAAGTAGGCAGAGACAAGATTCACAACACAAAATTCACGAACCGACTGGGCTGGCCGATCAACTCAAGAAGCAACTGCTGGGGACCAGTTGAAAACGTCTTTCTGACTCTCCTGCTCTATTGAAGCCCTGATCTCTGCCCTGTCAACCCCGATCTCCTGCAGCTCTGATCTGCCTGCCGCTACCCTGATCTGCCTGCCGCTGCCCCGATCAGCTTGCCGCTGCCCCGATCTGCCTGCCGCTGCGCTGATCTGCTTGCTGCTGCCTTGATCTGTCTGCCCTGATCTGCCTGCTGCTGCCCCGATCTGCCTGCTGCTGCCCTGATCTGCCTGGCTCGAACGTCGGTTTTCTCCTGCCCTTCCCCGCCCTGTGAGCCCGTGGTTATAACCCGTGGGTTAAAACCATGGGCTCGCAGGGCTAAAAACTATAATTTAAAAAAAGTTTTTTAAAAATGGTCGAAGCTCGGACGGGCATGTGCAGACCACCTACAGATGGTCTGCTCATGTGCGGGGATCGCACAACAGTGATCCGTGCCGGCAGATGGGAGCGTTCCTCCAACCACCCCCATCTGCATATTTTAATTTGAAGAATTCGTCGAACCTGCCTGGATCGGGCCCGATCAGGCAGGTTCGTGAATCCAGCCCTACGTGTAATCAAGTATCTCCGGTAGTTCATAAAGGTTTTCACATTCTCTGGAAATTGTGCATTCTTAGGGCTTATTTCAATTTTTCGGCCTTCAAATTGCTGGTACAATCTTTGGTATTGAGCCATTTGGACTATTGCAATATAGTATATTTGGCTGGAACTAAGAAAAATCTCTCAAGATTGAAAATTATTCAAAGCACCGCCGTACGGCTTATTTATTTTGTATAGAAAAAGTATGGGTAACACGATGTCTGTGTGAGACTTTATGTGTAAGAACTTTTTTTTTTTTTTTTTTAGTTCAAGAAGTTTTATTGATTTTATAAAAGATGAAATACAAAGCCAACAATATGCGTGCTCCAACAAGGAGCACATTATAACAATGTCATTAACAAATGTGAAGTGCATCCATAGTGGAATAATAGTCATAAAGGATTGAATGCATCAGAAATAAAATAGAAGTTGAAAAGGGTGTCAGGTCAAAAGCGCGCCGGGACAAAGGCGCGCCCAGACAATTGAGCACAGTGTGCGCCGCCGCACCGCTCTAAATTACTGTTTACTAAATTACCGCTATGTAAAATCAGTAAGTAAACGGCGAAGGAACAATAAGCCACAGTGGTTTACTGCGGAGATCTCAGACCTGATCAAGGAGAAGAAAAAAGCATTCATCTCTTACAAACAATCAGGGAAGCAGGACTCTAGAGCAGACTACCTGGCCAAATCAAAAGCCGTCAAAACAGCAGTCAGGGAGGCTAAATTCCTCATGGAGGAGTCTCTAGCAAAGAACATCCAGAAGGGAGATAAATCCTTCTTCAGGTATATCAGTGATAGAAGAAAAAACTCAGGCGGGATTGTACGTCTTAGGAAACCAGATGGAGACTATGTGGAAAAGGATTCGGAAAAAGCCCAACTATTAAAATGAATACTTCTGCTCAGTCTTCACCCGAGAAGCGCCAGGGCTCGGCCCTCAGCTACAGACAAGGGTTGGCTCAGTTGACCCGTTTAGTAACTTTGAGTTTACGCCCAGCAGTGTCTACGGTGAGCTGTCAAAGCTCAAGGTTAACAAAGCAATGGGGCCGGACAACCTGCACCCCAGGGTGCTTAGGGAGCTGAGTGATGTCTTGGCGGAGCCACTGTCCGCGCTCTTCAACCTCTCCCTTAGTAAAGGCAGCGTCCCGTTGGACTGGAGGACGGCTAACGTCATTCCACTCCACAAGAAAGGCTCAAAGATGGAGACAGCAAACTACAGACCAGTGAGTCTAACATCGATAGTGAGCAAACTAATGGAAACTCTAATCAAACACCAATTAGATAAGATCCTGGATGAGGAGAATCTACGGGATCCCCGACAACATGGATTTACTAAGGGGAGATCCTGCCAATCCAACCTGATCAGCTTCTTTGACTGGGTGACGGGGAAGCTGGATATTGGGGAGTCCCTGGACATCGTGTACCTGGACTTTAGCAAAGCATTCGATAGCGTACCACACCTCAGGTTACTGAGCAAGATGAGTTCTATAGGATTAGGTAACACATTGATGAAATGGGTTGGGAGCTGGCTTGGAGGTAGGCTCCAAAGGGTGGTGGTGAACGGCACCCCCTCCGAAATGACGGAGGTGATTAGTGGAGTACCACAGGGCTCAGTCTTGGGCCCAATCCTATTCAACATCTTTATAAGAGACTTGGCAGAAGGGCTTCGAGGTAAAATAACATTATTCGCCGATGACGCCAAACTGAGTAATGTAGTGGGCAAATGCACAACAGACGAAGATTCAGTGCCCGACAACATGATGCACGACCTACTCCTACTGGAGCGATGGTCTAGGACATGGCAACTCAACTTCAATGCCAAAAAATGCAAAGTTATGCACCTGGGCAGCCAGAATCCATGTAAGTCTTATACCATTAATGGCGAGATCCTAGCAAAAACGGTAGCAGAACGAGACTTGGGGGTAATCGTCAGTGAGGACATGAAGTCTGCCAATCAAGTGGAGCAGGCTTCGTCCAAGGCAAGACAAATCATGGGCTGCATACGAAGGGGTTTCGTCAGTCATAAGGCGGAAGTCATTATGCCATTGTATAGATCCATGGTGAGGCCCCACCTGGAATACTGTGTGCAATTCTGGAGGCCGCATTATCGCAAGGATGTGCTGAGACTGGAGTAGAGAATGACACGGGGAGCGATCCCCGCAGGGGGCTGCGGTTTGGCTGCGGGTTATGGAGACTCCAAAGCCAAATCACCGCAGACACGGGGACAAAAGTTTTCACCGCCCGCAAAAACGGTGAAAAGATTTGTCCCCACAGGCCAATGTACCCCCTTCTAGGAACCGCTATTTACCTGTGTTTCACCGTGTTCGTGACCGGGTGTTTGATGTCTCCGCCATGTTGTCTGTCTCCTCCAACTCTCGATCCAACTTGCACGTTGCCGCATTGACTCCGCCCCCCAATATACTGGCTCCTCATTTGTCAGATCAACCCTTCCTGCCAATAGAACCCCCCCCCCCCGACGATCGCCGGCAGGAAGGTGCTCAGCCCTTCATGCCGACAGAACCAGCCCTCCCCAACGATCGCGGCAGGAGGGTACCCATCCCCTCCTGCCGGCCCCCCCAACGGCCCCCTATATCGCCAATAGGAGGGTGCCCAACCCCTCCTGCCGGACCCTCCCCCAACAAACCCCGCCATCCCGAAACACCACCCTTAGTCTTACTTTCCAAGTTGGACCGGACAGCTCCTCGCTCGTCTGGCCAGCAGGCCTGCCTCCGTCCAAATGAGGCGGGCCCGCCCCTCCCCTCCCCTGCCTAACCCACAGGATCCTAGGGCCTGATTGGCCCAAGCACCTAAGGCCCCTCCTATAGCGGGAGTGGCTTTAGGTGCCTAGACCAATCAGGCCCTAGGATCCTGTGGGTTGGGCAGGGTAGGGGCGGGCCCGCCTCATTTGGACGGAGGCAAGCCTGCTGGCCATATGTGTGAGGAGCCGTCCGGTCCAACTTGGAAAGTAAGACTAAGGGGGTTCCGGGGTGGGAGGGTTCGTTGGGGGGGATCCAGCAGGAGGGGTTGGGTACCCTCCTGCCGGCGATCTTAGGGGAGGCCATTGGGAGGACCGGCAGGAGGGGTTGGGTACCCTTCTGCTGCGATTGTCGGGAGGGCCGTAAGCATTAAAAGTACATGTCGTGTTTGTTTTTGTATAGTTATTAACTAATATTTAACTAAGTTTTAAAGTTTTAAAGTTTTAAAGAATGTTTCCTTTATACGTAAATAAAGAAAAGTATATAAAATCGTACCCGTTTGAGGCTTTTATGTATGCAGCGGTGACGGTTACGGGGCGGTGAATGGGGATGCAGTGGCGGTGACGGGGCGGTGAATGGGGTGGCAGTGGCGGTGACGGGGCGGTGAAGGGAATGGCGGTGACGGGGCGGTGCAGAGGATGGTGAGACGGGGACGGGGCGGTGACGGGGACCAATTTTTTCACCGTGTCATTCTCTAGACTGGAGTCGGTGCAAAGAATGGCCACCCGGATGGTCTCGGGACTCAAGGATCTACCATACGAAAAACGGCTTGAAAAATTACAGCTATAGTCGCTCGAGGAGCGCAGAGAGAGGGGGGACATGATCGAGACGTTCAAGTATCTTACGGGCCGCATCGAGGCGGAGGAAGATATCTTCTTTTTCAAGGGTCCCACGACAACAAGAGGGCATCCGTTGAAAATCAGGGGCGGGAAACTACGAGGTGACACCAGGAAATTCTTTTTCACTGAAAGAGTGGTTGATCGCTGAAATAGTCTTCCACTACAGGTGATTGAGGCCAGCAGCGTGCCTGATTTTAAGGCCAAATGGGATCGGCACATGGGATCTATTCACAGGGCAAAGGTAGGGGAGGGACATTAGGGTGGGCAGACTAGATGGGCCGTGGGCCCTTATCTGCCGTCTATTTCTATGTTTCTATGTTTCTATGTTTTTAGTGCTCTGACGGGGGGGCGGGGGGGAACCCCCCCACTTTACTTAATAGACATCGCGCCACGTTGTGGGGGCATTGTGGGGGTTGGGGGGGTTGTAACCCCCCACATTTTACTGAAAACTTCACTTTTTCCCTATTTTTAGGGAAAAAGTTCAGTTTACAGTAAAATGTGGAGGGTTACAACCCCCCCCAAACCCCCCAAAACGCCGGCGCGATGTCTATTAAGTAAACTGGGGGGGGTTCCCCAACAAAAACCCCCGTCGGAGCCCCTAAAAACTGTAATTTAGAGCGGTGCAGCGGCGTGCGCTGCGCTCAATTGTCGGCGCGCACTTTTGTCTTTCGCGCCATTGTCTATGAACCGTTGAAAAGACAGCTTTGATTCTATTTCACACAAATTCTAGCGGAGTTTATCAAAAAGTCATTATCCATCAATTAAGTAAAGTTTCCATCTAAGAAGTCTATATAAAATTCTCACCAGGGAACGGAGGTGAGCATATCAAAACATGTTGAATAATCAGATCAGTTTGATGTTGTAATCATTTCTGCTCTGACCCTCCTTCCCACCATTTTAGTGGATTATCCACAAGTGCTAAAAATATTAACTATCTATGCAAAACCTCTTTTTTTGTGTATTATGTATGAAAAAGTACGATCACGTATCTCATTTCTCACGAGAATTGCACTGGTTGCCAGTGGAGATGCGGGTTATCTTTAAACTTAGCTATACAGTAAGTATTACAAAGGGCACCGGATTAGCGCGCGCTACTTGAAAAACTGCCGACTGCTCAAGAGGAGGCGGTGGAAGCTAGCGGGCACGGCATTTTTGCGCGCGCTATTCTGTGTATTAAGGCCCTAATGCACCTTTGTATAAGGAGACCAAAGTTTTAGCTAGTGATGCTCATTTGAATTACAGTGGTACCTCGGTTTACGAGTGCACCGGTTTGCGAGTGTTTTGCAAGACGAGCAAAACATTTGCAAAATCGGTGCCTCGGAAACCGAGCATGGCTCGATTTACGAGCACCACCCCCCGCGATCCGGCACCCCCCCTGCGATCCGGCACCCCCTTGCCTCAGTCCGAACCCCCCCCCCCCGACACGATTGGGCACCCCCCGCCACGATCCGACCCCCCCGACACGATTGGGCACCCCCCGACACGATCCGACCCCCCCACAACACAATTGGGCACCCCCCCCGCCGTTTCTTACCCTCATCTGGGCACTCTTGAAGATAGGCCCTCGTCTGCTGGGCCTTGAGCATCTGAGCATGCTCAAGGCCTGCGAGTTCACGTTCTGAACGTGAACTCGCAGGCCTTAAGCATGCTCAGATGCTCAAGGCCCAGCAGACGAGGAGTCCGATCTTCTAGAGTGCCCAGATGAGGGTAAGAAACGGCGGGGGTGGGGGGTGCCCAATTGTGTTGGGGGGGGGGTCAGATCGTGTTTATCCAGAACAGAACTGGTCCTTTCTATGACTGGGGCATGGTTTTCCTCGTAAGCAGGGCATTCCCACTTACCTTGCAAATCTTCTTTTCTTTGACGAATTCTCCAGGAGTAGTTCTTTAGATCGACCCCTTCTTCCTTCTAAAATAATCCAGATATTCTCCTTGGTTTCAGCATTCTCTCTGTCACTTGTCACTGTCACGATCTCATAAGCTTTAAGGACAACAGAAGACATTCGGGAATATGACCACAGTGGCGATGCATCATTATTGGAGAAATACTCAAAACTACCCTCACTGCTGCAGGGTTTCTACCAACAATTGAAACAACAGTTTGGGGTGGCTTTTTCCCCTCATTATTGCACGTGGAGAATTTACATGCACAGAATGCATCTGTTTTTTTCCTTCGTGTAGTTTTTCCATCAGAAACAAAACATGAATACCGTATTTTCACGCATATAACACGCGCGTTATACACGATTTTACAAACCGTGCATAACGCATTATGACATCAGAGAAAGGGCGGGACCGCCGGAAGAGGAAGCAGCGCAGACGCAGGGCTCAGAGAAGGGGCGGGACCGCCGGCAGAGGAAGCAGCAGGACAACGGTAGGCAGCTTCTCCTTGATGGGGGGGGTGGGGAGGCTGTGGGGGTGCGAGCGGTCCTTCGGGGTGGGGATGCGAGCGGTCCTGCGGGGGGGGGGGGGGTGAATCGGACGACGGGGGGTGCATCAGGCTTTCAGGGTGGGGACAGGACTTCAAGGGGGGACAGGACTTCAAGGGGGAGAGGAGAGTCGGGGCGGGCGAAAGGAGAGTCGGGGTGGCCAGAGGAGAGTCGGGGCGGGCGAAAGGAGAGTTGGGCGGCGACGGGAGAGTCAGGGCTGCATGCGCGGTATACGGGTGTGCGCGGTATATAAAAATTTCTTTACATAAATTACAGTTTCCTGCACGCTATACCCGTGCGCGCGTTTTACACGGGTGCGCGGTATATGAGTGAAAATACGGTAATATGAGTACAAATCCAACCCGTCAATTCAAAATTTTTAAATATATCTCAATATCACAAATGAGCCTTTAGCAGCACCTCTTTTCACACAAACATACAGGCTTTTTTATTCTTTTATTTATAATTATTCATTTATTACATAAAAATAATAAAATTGAATACAGGAAATAATATATTCTAAACAATATTGTATTAAATCAAGCCAACATTATTGGGGCTGCTTTGATAAGTAACCAATATATCCATTAGGAAATCAAAGTTAGCTCTTCAACAAATCTTACAAGCAGGCAAAAATAAACTTTTTATTCACCTTTATCCTCAACTTCTACAAATACTTTTTCAGAAATTGTTTGAAGTACATTTTTATCTTGAGGAAACAACTCCAAATTGAGTAGGAAGTCAACCAAGCATTTGCAAGGAAACTTAGGGCTCCTTTTACGAAGGTGCGCTAGCGTTTTTAGCGCACGCACCGGATTAGCGCGTGCTATAGCGCGCGCTAGCCGAAAAACTAGCGCCTGCTCAAGAGGAGGCGGTAGGGGCTAGCGCACGCAGCATTTTAGCGCATACTATTCCGCTCGTTTAGGCCCTAACACGCCTTCGTAAAAGGAGCCCTTAAGGAAGAATGAAGCTCCTGATCGCTAAAGTTCTAGACTTCAGCTGTAGGAATTGCTTTCTACGTAATTGCGTCTGCCTGGCTACATCAGGGAATATCATCAATTGCTGTCCACAAAACAATGCCTGCTTCTTTGTGAAATATAACTTCAAAACATCACTTTTTTGTAACTCATTTTGAAAGGTAACCAGCAACGTAGCTCTCTTAGCTATATTATCTTTAGAAGATTCCAAAAA
Source organism: Geotrypetes seraphini (assembly GCF_902459505.1). Taxonomy (NCBI): domain Eukaryota; kingdom Metazoa; phylum Chordata; class Amphibia; order Gymnophiona; family Dermophiidae; genus Geotrypetes; species Geotrypetes seraphini. Next base: position 92,829,514 of record NC_047084.1, on the reverse strand, counting down.
TTGTGAAATATTTCAACTACAGTGGAACCTTGGTTTACGAGCATAGTTCGTTCCAGAAGTATGCTCGTAAACCAAATTGCTCAGAATCTCGGAGAGCGCGAGACCAGAAGGCCTTGAGTATGTGCAAATGCTCAAGCCCCAGTCCAGTCCAGCACAGGCAAGAGGGAGGATCTCCGACGCACCGCCCGGCCCAGAAGAGGGAGGATCTTCAGGCACCGGCACTGGCATGTCCTTGCGTTGGTGCTGGTGCCGGTGCCCAATCAGGGTAAGGGATTTCGTTTTGGTGCTGGGGTGGGATGTAGGTTTGCGGAGGGGGGGTGGGGGACGACACGAGCCCGGGGGGATGCCGGATCGCGGGGGGTGGCACTTGTAAATCGAGTCAAACTCGGTTTCCGAGGCGCCGATTTTGCCAATGTTTTGCTCGTCTTGCAAAACACTCGCAAACCGGTGCACTCGTAAACCGAGGTTTGACTTTATCTGGAGATACCAAATGGTCTATTTCCCCTTCCTCACTCACAAGCACACCAGCTTGTGGCTCGCTGGTGCTCATTGTTGGCTATGAATATCTCTGCATTTCAAAACTTTCACTTGCACACTGTGCACCTAAGCCTAAATTTCATCGTATTTAAACTAAAGCTTAACTTTATATACCGGGTCATCAACCTAAGGAAGCTCGACTCGGTTTACAACAATTAAATAAAAACTAAGGAAAGTAAAAACAAAGGTTTCAAAAGAAATTAGTTTTCAAAATGTTTGGCAAATAGAAAAGTTTTTAAGAAATTTACGGAAAGATTGGAAAGATCTGGGGCTCCTCAGAATTAAGAGGAGCTCATTCCATAGTTGAGAAAGTTTAAAAGCCAAAGATTGACTGAAGATCTTAACTCCTTTTCTAGAAGGAAGGGAGAGTTTGAATTCTTGGATGCCTCTTGCAAAGGAAAATCTGTAAACATTCCATAATAAGGTAACGAGGGGAATAAAAATAATAATAATAATAACTTTATTTTTATATACTGCCATACCACAAACAGTTCTAAGCGGTTTACAAGGGAAGAGGCTGTATACAGACAGCGTCATTACAGTGAACTTTCGAATTTACATTGGCTTGTTAAGTTTAGTCAGGTTTATTTGGAAGTGTAATACCATATAAAATCCAAACAGTGAATGGAACGCTTGTATTTACCCACCAGTCAGTTCTTACATATCCTTAGAATTTGTTCTGCTGAAGAGCAATTTGTCATTCACGCTCCTGAGCTATATAGTAGGTTTTTAATGAGGGGATATCCTAAAGGTGTACATCGTAAAGCTTTTTTGAGGGATAAGTGCTCAGTGTCAAGTCTTATTACAATATAAAAATTTTTTTTTTTTAAAATCTCTATACTGTTTTAATCCAAAACGGTTTACAAAAATGTTCCATACATAAAATTTTACGACAAATAAAATAAATGAACACAAATGATCAAACCCTTCGGAAGATCATCAAACAGGGACAATCATTACTTAAAGAAACACGTTTACAAACAATTGTGTTTTAAGTAGTTTTCTAAGGGCTCCTTTTACTAAGCTGCGATAGCGTTTTTAGCGCACGCAGAATTTTAGCACACGCTAAACCCGCGCTACGCACAACAAAATGTCATTACGTTGGTTTCCACGTATTTTGGATTAACATTCGCTTTCAGCAACGCCGAGTTTTCAAGCGCAATGATCTTTTCAGTTGGTAACTGGTCATCTTGTTCTTAAAGAATTCAGGGATTGTACCGTATAAGAATTGATGACAAATCCTCACTGCTTTATACTGTCAAAGATAAGGTGTAATATGTTCATAGGGATCCTTTTACTAAGCTTTGGTAACAAATGACCTAAGTACATTACCGGTGAGTCAATCGGACTCACCGGTAATGTATTGAAATGGTTCCAAGGTTTCCTGACTAAACGATCGTACCGAGTCCATAGGGATAACAATCAATCCTCCTGCTGGGTAAACCCATGCGGAGTCTCAAAGGACTCCCCCCTATCCCCCACCCTGTTCAACATTTACCTAGCCTCATTGGCGACCCTACTACAAAAATGAAAAATAAAATTTTATATCTATGCTGATGACATCACCATAGTCCATCCTCTAACAAACCTGACTCCCGAAACAAAGAAACATCTAGCATCAACATTAAAACAAATTGAGTCATGGATGACCGAGTTCAAACTGAAACTGAACTCTGAAAAAAACAAATTCTTGCCTGAATGACAAAATCAAAGACACTTCAATTTCCCTGAACGAACAGACCTTCCCTATCGTTGATTCCATAAAAATCCTGGGAGTGACACTAGACTGTTACCTCACTCTAGAGATTCATACAGAGTCACTGATCAAAAAAGGCTTCTCGACACTATGGAAACTTAGAATCATCAGAAAGTACTTTGACGCAGCATCCTTTCACCTACTGGTACAATCCTCCATCTTAAGCCTGCTTGACTACTTTAATATTATCTATCTGGGGTCCCTCAAGAAAACCATTCAAAGACTCCATATCATACAAAATTCAGCAGTGCGACTGATTTTCGGCATTAAAAAATGGGATCACATAACCCGTCTGATAAAAGGTATGGAAAACCTTTCATATGCTGAGAGATTGGAGAAACTGGGACTCTTTTCCCTGGAGAAGAGGAGACTTAGAGGGGATATGATAGAGACTTACAAGATCATGAAGGGCATAGAGAGAGTAGAGAGGGACAGATTCTTCAAACTTTTGAAAAATAGGAGAACAAGAGGGCATTTGGAAAAGTTGAAAGGGGACAGATTCAAAACGAATGCTAGGAAGTTTTTCTTTACCCAACGTGTGGTGGATACCTGGAATACGCTTCCAGAGGGCATAATAGGGCAGAGTACGGTACTGGGGTTCAAGAAAGGACTGGACAATTTCCTGCTGGAAAAAGGGATAGAGGGGTATAGATAGAGGATTACTGCACAGGTCCTGGACCTGTTGGGCCACCACGTGAGTGGGCTGCTGGGCACGATGGACCTCAGGTCTGACCCACTGGATGCATTGCTTATGTTCTTATGTTCTTACTATCAAAAACTCCATTGGCTGCCACTAGAAGCAAGAGTGCTGCCTTTGTTTCAAATCTGTTCTTGGCATGGCCCCCCTATACCTGGTCTCCCATTTTAAATTGGATTGTTCCACCAGGCTTACACGCAGAATACATATGTTCAGCCACCCTTCAATAAAAACCTGCCAATACAAAAGATTCCTTGACAGAACGCTAGCCTTCCAAGCAAGTCAACAGAATGGCTGGCTAGGCAACATCGTAAAACACACCTTTTCCTATCTTAACTTCAGAAAACTAGTTAAAACCAACCTGTTTAACCGATTTGTAACCAAGAGCTCTTAAACCTTCCCCTGTACGGTTATCACATGTACTTGATTTCTCTACATTGTGACTTCATGTATCCAAAGTCTTCATTGTTATTTTTTTTCGCTGACTGTCCAGCTCTTCTTGTTGTAAACCGTCTCAAACTACTATGGCTTTGGCGGTATATAAAAATAAAATTATTATTATTAAATGTTCCCTTACGCAGGTCTTTCCTGCATGCTAAGGCCATTTTCCTGCATGCTAACCCCAATTTTCTATTTTCTATTTTTTAAATCTTTATTGATTTTCAAATATTGACAGTACAATACACATGTAACTGAACATATAACAAATCAAGAAAAGCACTTTGAACTTACAAATATTTGAAAGTAATCTTTTCCCCCGCCCCTTTTACTTAATCAATAATATAAATGCAATTATCCTTCCAATAACCTACTTTTATTTAAAGTAGCAATACATTCCCACCCTGGATGTGTAAGGAAATCAGACAAAAATTAAGGAGAAATGACAACTATAAAGAAACAATAAAAGATGCCAATGGGCTCCACACCAAGTTAAATACATTACTATGCCCCAAGATTTCAGCATTCATTATTCATATTTGTAGCTAGAGCATAAGTTTGCCCACCAGAAAGGAAAGTTAAGTTGATCATAGTTCTTCCAATTGCATGTTATCATCTGCATGGCTATTCCCATCATAAGTAAGAAAAGCCAACAATTATAACGATCCATAGGGGGTATAACATGTAGTAGTGTCTCACATATTATGACTTCATAAGTCAATGGGATTGATGACTCAAGTACAACATTAATTTGACCCCATATTGACTTCCAAAAATTAAGTATCAAAGGACAATAGAATAACAGATGATCCAAAGAACCTATATCAAGATGACAATGCCAGCATCTATTAGATTTAGAACTGTCTATCTTTTGCAAATGAACTGGGGTCCAAAAAATCCTATGCAACAAAAAAAACCATATTTGTCTCATAGACGCTGACGCTGTACACCTCATCCTTCAAGTCCAAATTTGTGGCCATCGAGACGCAGAAATATACTGCTTTATCTCAATGCTCCAAATGTCTCTGTGACACGAATGTGAAACGTATGGTATGAAAGAATTATTAATATTGAGTGACACTGCCTAGGATCCATGATAGCTGTTACAGGGAAACACAAGTACTATGAGAAGAGCAAGGCCAGGAATTTTCAGCACCTACTGATAATTATGAGAGCAGGTCATTGTCAGCTCAGACAGGCTAGGAGTTTCTAACACATACTGATTGGTAAACATCCTCCACAAGGAAGGGGATGGGAAATCAGCTCATGAGGCAGGCTAGGAGTTTCTAGCTCAATCCACAAGCATTCAGTTAGCTCAATCCATAAAGGGGGGATGTGTAATCAGATTGGTAAATATCCTCCACAAGGAAGGGGATGGGAAATTAACTCACGAAGCAGGCTAGGAGTTTCTAACACATACTGATTGGTAAACATTCCCCCCCCCCTCTGGCATTCAGTTACAAGGAGGGGATGTATATAAATATTGCCTTCTTAGAAAGAAGAAAGGGGACATTTCCATTGCTGACGAGCTATGTGATGACATTCTGAATAAGCCTCCTAATTGTGGTCCCCCGATGGAGTGATGATAACCGGTAATGTATTGATTCAAACTCTGTACTTAATCAATGATTATGGCTAGAAATATTGTATATATGTAATAAAACTTAATTTGTATACTATTTTGATTTCCTGGCATTCTGTCCAGTGTGGAAAGTGACTGAAGGTCTTTGGTAAGCCTTTTTAAATAGTAATACATCCACTACCACCCCTTGCCTGCTCCCCCTGTCCATTCTCCCTTCCTTTTACCTCCCCTGTGTCCTCCACCACCCCATCACTGCTCACCTGATCCAGCAGAAGCCCTTCTCCCTTTGTTTTACCTCCCCCTGTCCATCATCACCTCCTTCCTGTTCCCCCTGTCTTCATTTTTCTGCCCCCCTCCCTGTTCATCAGCACCTGTTCCCCTGTCCATCAATCTCTTTTCTGCCCCTCCATTTCTGTGTGTTGCAGCATTTCCCTCCCACCCCACTTCCCTGTGTAGTATTATCCTCCCCCCCATACCTTCCTGCTGAACTCCATGCCCTACTTATGTTAACGGCCTGCAGCCGCCGACAGCCGCCGCGGCCAGCAGCCGCCACGGCTGACATCCGCCTCGGCCTGCCACAGTCGACATCCGCCTGGGGGGGGTAGGAAGAGAGAGAGCGAGCTTCGGGCGGCCAGCAGCCGCCGCAGCCGACATCCGCCTCGGGCCGCCAGAGAGAGAGCAAGCTTCGGGCGGCCAGCAGCCGCCGCGGTCGACATCCGCCTGGAGGGGGGAGGAAGAGAGAGAGCAAGCTTCGGGCGGCCAGCAGCCGCCGCGGTCGACATCCACCTGGAGGGGGGAGGAAGAGAGAGAGCAAGCTTCGGGCGGCCAGCAGCCGCCGCGGCCGATATCAACTTGTCTTGCCTTGTGAGGCCAGACCGTAAGCCGCGCATTCGCACTTCCTATGAGTCGCTACAGCTCACGGAAAATGGACGCACGCATAGGAAGTGCGCATGCGCGGCTTACCGTTTTATTATATTAGATTCAGAAATTAATTTATACCACCGGGCGGCCTGATGTCCTAAAAAATATGTCTGGAAGTATAGGATCTGCAAGCTATAATGAGTTTTTAAGTTTCGCCACTCAGGGGACCTGCTCTGAATGGCCTGCTTCAACTGCATCCACCTATAATTTTGAGACTTTGAAATACCGAATGATTGTTTTCAATTTTCAATTTTTGTCATTAATGGTTGCGCTGGGAGCAACGTTTTACAGCTAAGTCTTTTTCAATCTGTTTTGGACTGTTTTTTTGAAATTGTGTCTTTTGTTTTTTGCATATTGTTTGGTTTATTTTATGGATATTGACAGTGTGGAAATTAGAGATTTAACTGAAAGATACTGAAGCCTTTGCAACTGGTCTGAGCTCTTGTTACAGCAAAAGCAGGATTCAGTGGGCGTGTCTGCAGTGCTGGAGAGCGGAAAAGACCAACCGCTGGGAGAAGCATCTTACAGCTAAGTCCTTTTCAATCTGTTTTGGACTGGGTTTTTAAAAAAAAATTTTATTTTTTGGATATTGCTTTGTCCATTTTATGATACTGACAGTGGGGAAATTACAGATTGAATTTCAAAGATATTGAACTGCACTGCATTGAGCCTGTCCTGCGTTTGTAGGGCTGTATAGTTCAAGTTTCAAGTTTCAAGTTTATTAAAATTTGATAAATCGCTTATTACATACTAAGCGAGTAACATTAAAATATAAGATAGATCAAGAGTTAATTATACAATTTTAAAAGGGGTTAAAAACAAACTGACAAAACAAACAGACTCAGATACATAAGGGAAGGAAAGGAAGAGAAGACAGTTACAATATTGATATTTTTCATAATTGGGAAGAAAAGAAAAACCAAATAAGGGAAAAACATGAGGAATGGGATTAGGATTGTTAGAAATGAATTATTTAAACATTAAATGCATCTCTAAATAGAAAAGTTTTTAAATTATTTTTGAATCTGCTGAGATCTTTGACTTCTCTTATACAGTTTCATGAACAGATGAATATTTTTTTTGTCCTTATATGAAGATTTGCGCCAGTTGTGGGGACATTTGTTGTATGCAACGTTATGAATTATTCCCATGCTGTTAGGACATGTTAGAGTTTTGAATTCTGCACCTACGCATTATTTCCATCACAGGCCTAGATTCACTAAACTTGCCGATCTGGATCGTTGTGAGGCGATTCTTGGCTAAGTTTTGCCAAGCGACCGATTCACTACAGATTCTTCACGCAAATGATCTGATCGGATGCACGCCCTGTAGAGTGATCAAGACGCATGCGCAGATTATCCATGTTGGCTGTAGATGCGATTTGTGCATGCGCTTGCTCTTTGCACAAGCGAGCTCAAAATAAATGGGGGAGGGGGGGGCTGCAGTTTACTTGCTGGCCGTACGAGTGGACATTTTAAAGGGAATCATTTCACTTTGTGCAGCCAGATTATGGAACAGAACACACTTTAAACCCGCGGATTAGAACCCCGGGCTCGCACTGCACTTTTTGCAGAATATATAAAAAGGGAGTTCCTATGCTTATGTACAGTTTTATTTTTCATGTTGATGGTTGTTTTGTAACCTCGAAACTGGGATTTCAGGGCGGCAGAGAGCAATAGAGTCGGCAAGGACAGTAAGTGACTGGTCCTCAGTCTCTTCATTTCGGATCGGCAAACCCAATCGGTGTTTCTTCTTCTGTTTAGTGAATCGATCGATGGCTTCCTACTTATGAATGCCATTTCCCCTCATTCGCATGGGCGGATCGGATCGGGTGGGAGATTAATCGGGCAGAAGGTTAGTGAATCGGGTCGGGGTCGGGGAACGATCGCAAGCTGGTCGGGACACGATGGGTGAGTTCAGTGAATCTAGGCCTAAGTTCCCAAAAGTCATGTTGTGTGCAGTTTTTTCTGACCTAGGATTAGTGCATGCCCTCGTGACTATAGTGGCTTTTGCCTCTTTAAGAGGTGCGCTGTGAGCACCGAGGTCTTTTTTCTCCACATTATTAAAGTTGTTGGAGCAGATTCATTCTCGCATCTCCTGAAGAGCGCAGTGTGTTGTATATTTATATTGTACACTGATATTGCCCTGATCACACAGCCGTTTAAAAAATAATTACCATGGCAGCTGTTGCCACCACTGGTACTGTAGATACACTAATTAGTTAGCACAGAAATGCCCCTCTCTGCCCCTGACATGACCCTTCAAAAAATACCACAAAAAAATTTAGCACGCAGCACGTGAACACGGCAAAACTAACAGGTTACGTTCAAGTTCAAGTTTATTAATTTTAATATACCGACCATCGAAGAATACCTGGCCGGTTTACAATGTTAAAAAAAAATTAAAAAATTAAAATTAAATTATTATGAGGGGAAGGGAAGTGTAAACATTAAATGGACAGATTACAAAAACGAATGCGAGTTTGGGGGTAAAGGGAGAAGGGAAAGTTAATAATTACATCGTTAAAAATAAAAAGCAAATTAAAAAGAGCGGAAGAGAGGGGAAGGACATAATATCAGGAAAGGGGATCGCTTCTTTAAAAGCGGTTCGTATTTAGTTTGCTCGCTGTTGGAGAGGAAATATTTAAATGCTATGGTAAGTGTCTTTGAATAGGAATGTTTTTAGTTTAATCCTAAATTTGTCAAGTGATTTTTCAAGGCGGAGTTGAGGTGGCATGGCGTTCCATAGAGTAGGAGCTATGACAGAGAAGTTAGTTTTCCTTGTGTAATAGAATTCTGTGATGGTCAGTAGATTCTGATCGGCCGATCTAAGAGTCCAACAAGGGCAAGAAGGGATGAAAAGTTTATTGAGAAAAGATGGAAGACCTGAAAGTTTGATTTTATAGACCAGCAGTAGAGTTTTATAGGTGATATGATGGATAATGGGGAGCCAGTGAGCTTCTCGCAGAAGAGGAGTAACGTGATCATATTTCCCAACCTTTTTTTTTTTTTTTCAAAATTGTATTTTTTCTTTCTTCCCCCTTTCCTAATGTTGCATGTGGATTGTTTACCCCAGTTTGTTTTTCTTTTCTTTTTTTGCTTTTTTAATTTAAAGTAGGTAATTTTAATTACAATGTATTTGTGATTTTAGAAATCCAATTTTATTTCTTTGTAAAACGCTGAAAAGCGTTTAATCAAATAATATAATAAACTTGAAACTTGAAACTTATAGATAAGCTTAATTGCCGCGTTTTGAATGAGCTGCAGGTTAGGGCCTTTTTTGCTGCATTAGGCACGGGTTAGCACCTAACACAGCTCACTAGAAGGGCCTCGCAGTGAATGACAACAAAAATAAAGAGAGGCGGAGTTTCGGCAGGACTGCTGAGAAAAAGCACAAAATCATTCTAAAACAAGGTACTTCTCCGGAGTCACCAAAATGAGCTTTAAAAAAAAAAAAAAAATTAATAAAGTTTCATTTTAATGTAAAAATTGTAATGTAAATGGTAAAACCAGAGGACATAATTTGAGGTTGAGGGGTGGTAGATTCAGGGGCAATGTTAGGAAATTCTACTTTACGGAGAGGGTAGTGGATGCCTGGAATGCGCTCCCGAGAGAGGTGGTGGAGAGTAAAACTGTGACTGAGTTCAAAGAAGCGTGGGATGAACACAGAAGATTTAGAATCAGAAAATAATATTAAAGATTGAACTAGGCCAGTTACTGGGCAGACTTGCCCGGTCTGTGTCTGTGTATGGCCGTTTGGTGGAGGATGGGCAGGGGAGGACTTCAATGGCTGGGAGGGTGTAGATGGGCTGGAGTAAGTCTTAACAGAGATTTTGGCAGTTGGAACCCAAGCACAGTACCGGGTAAAGCTTTGGATTCTTGCCCAGAAATAGCTAAGAAGAAAAAAATTTTAAAAATTTAAATTGAATCAGGTTGGGCAGACTGGATGGACCATTCGGGTCTTTATCTGCCATCATTTACTATGCATGTTACTATGTTAATAACAGATTATGAGTGATCACTTGGATTTTTTTCTTAACAAATCTCTTATTGAATGGAAAGTTTTAGATTCTTTGCGCTACGGGTTCTCTGAAGCAGCAGTGGCGAAACACGTCGGAACCCAAAAGAACCTCAAAGGAATTCAAAGACAAGGGGAGCAGATAAGTGAATTCGTTATCATATACAGTGGCAGAGCGAGGGTGAGCGCCCCTGACCCGCCCTCTTCCCCCACCCCCTCTGCCGTGTGTGCACGCCCCTTCCCCGTACCTTTCTAACTTGAGCGCGAGCAGCCGCCAACTTGCTGCCCACGTCGGCCTTGGCGCTCTCTCTGACGTCACTTTCTAGGCACAGTTTCCCAGACGTGATGTCAGAAGGGCACCGAAGCCGATGCGGCCAGCCAGTTGGCGGCTGCTCGCGCTGAAGTTAAAAAGATACAGGGGAAGGGGTGTGCGCACGGCAGGAGGAGGAATGTGAAGGGTGGCAGAGAGAAGGAAGGGTGGACCGCCCCCTGCCTCCCCCCTTATTACACTACTGATCAAATATACTATTAGGGCTGTGGGAAAAATTGAACATGACGCGGTAGAGGGAGGAGAAAGCCGCGAAGTAGCCGACGCTACTGGAGGGAGATTTTCTGCTCACGCTGGGAGGGTGGGAGTGTGATAGGGACCGGGCCGGCTGTGCACCCCTCCTAAGGCTGCACCCGGGGCGGACTGCCCCCCCCCGCCCCCCCGTTGGTACACCACTGATAAGAGATTCTGTGATCTGATTCTCGTGTCACTATGATGTCCTTCTCCTTTATCATGACCATTATCATATTTAAGAGGAAAATTAACAGTCAATTTCTATTTTACAATTTATCATATATTTGTCTTTTGCACTATTGTTGTACGGCGTACAAAAGATCCTACAGCCATTTCCTACCTCAGCTATGGAACTGACTACCCACACAGATCAGGTCTCTAGACTCACTAATGACCTTCTGCCACTAATGACCTTCTGCCAATCGGGCCATTAAAACTGCCTCCTCAATATACTTCTCCTAGTACTCTTCACTATGACCAGTCTGGTCTCTAGAATAAGTTCTGTTATTGTCTACTGTATCCTATTTGTTGTCATGACTAGTCTGTTTTCAAACGATTGTGAATGTCTACTTGTAACCCGTTCTGAGAAATCGAAATAAATAAATAAATAAAACAAAAGAAAAAAAATACGAGAAAAGCATTTCTCTAATTCATCAATTTTTTATATAAGGGAAGTTTGTCACGGACATTAATATCGTAGGCAATAGTATTACTTATACAACACATTAACAATTTTTTTGAGCTCTGCAGTTAAAACATATTAAAACCCACATTAAACCCATAACCTGGCTTAATGACCCTCCAAAACCTGTGACATCTAAAGTACTATAAACTTACAGGTGCGATCTTTTAACTCCAGCACATCGTTGTTAGAACAGGCAAGTTCTCTCATGACCTGGCCATCATCTTTGTTCTTCGCAAGCCACCGGTCACAGTCAAATCGGAATGTCTTGTTCAGAGACTCATCTTTTATTTCAATAAATTCCAAATGCCAGCCAGGTGCAATACCTTTGGGGGGGGGGGGGGGAGGGAACAGAACAGAACACATATCCTAAGCAAAGCATTTGAACACAGATGTGGTAATTTGGTGAGATATTCATAGAGCCAAGATGCTATGACTTGCAATACTAATGCCTCCACTCATTTATGCTCAGTAATAACATACATACAATTTCTAAAGCAGATAGAATTTTTAGGACCAGAACCTCAGAACACCACTCCATAATAATAATAATAATTCATTTCTTATATACCGCTATACCGTGAAGTTCGAAGCGGTTTACAATAAAGATACATATTTGACAGTACATGGGATAGAAACGGTTTACAATAAAGATACGTTTAGTCAGTACATGGGATGCAAGTGGTTTACATTAAAGATTCATTTTGTCAGTACATGGGATACATAGCCTTAAGCTTGATTTGTCTGTTCCTCACTGGTTCTGTTGTTAACGTGCAAAATGTTTATATATAAACTAGTCTTTAAGCCAGTTACATTAACGGGTGCTAGAATAAATGTGTCTATCTGTCTTTCTTTCTGTCTCTCTCTCTCCTTGGCCGCTGTCTGTCTGTCTTTCTTTCTCCTTGCCCGCTGTCTATGTATCTTTCTGTCTCTTTTTCTCTCTCTCGTTGGCCGCTGTCTGTCTGTCTTTCTGTCTCTTTCGCTCTCTCCTTGGCCGCTGTCTGTGTCTCTGTCTGCCTTTCTGTCTCTTTCTCTCCTTGGCCGCTGTCTGTGTGTCTTTCTGTCTGTCTCTCTCTCTCCTTGGCCGCTGTCTGTGTGTCTTTCTGTCTTGTTCTGTCTCTCCCCTTGGCCGCTGTCTGTGTCTGTCTGTCTTTCTGTCTCTTTCCCTCCCTCCCCCCCCTGCGGCAGCACCACCAGCTTCCAGCGCAAATAAATAAATGCTCATCCTCAACTCGCCCAACGAACAAATTCAGAGGTAAGGGGTGTTGGTTCGCCGCCAGGCAGGCAGAGAGTGCGACTCCTGCGAGCTGCAACGATGCTCTGACCCAGAGGGGAGAGTGGAGGCAGAGGAGAAGGCCATGCGACCAGGGAGCGGCAGTGGTTGTGGCCTTCCCTCCCCTAGCTCCTTAGCTCAGTCGCCGCTACCTCCTTCTCTCCCTGATGTCAGCCCCAAACGTGCACACGCACGCGCCGCCTCCTTTAACATTCTGCTGGCCATTGAGCTACAGACGCATGGAGCCACGAAAATTGAAGTGCGCATGCGCACTAAGGGAATTATTATAGGGGATACTTCAATAGCTGAAATCATAAAGCTTATTTTTTCAAATGTTGTACTTAGCTTAGTATACGATGTGGTCCAAAGTAAATTGGGATTATCTTGCCGACATGTTTCGCTGGCAACTACCATCTTTTCTGTAATAAAGTATTTCCTTAAGATTTACTCTAGAGCCTATCATCTCTTAATTTCATCCTATGCCCTCTCATCCAGTGCTTCCTTAACTCAACATAGTACCATGTTTCAGAGAAAAGTGCACCTTCTTCAGGGGTTAACAATTATAATCCAATGCTGTATGATAGGTGCTATCAACTACATGAACATCATCAAGTTTTTGTGGCTGAATACAGAAGTAGATTGTCGGGCCTTCCTTCTGCGCAGTATTAATTCGATGTTGTTGTATCAAATGCGATCCTCCGCCTCCAACACTGCCCACCTGCTGCTGCCCAGGTGGGTGGTATATCATTAGTCTGACATCTCTGCTGAAAACTGTCTGTCTTGGGAGGCCCCACTGGTAGTGAAACTACCGACGGCATAGTTTTCAGCTTCTCAGATGCGTGGAAGCTCCAGTGGCACGACAAGCCCATGTACAATGACTGCACTGGTATACAACTGAATATATTCAAATAAGCCTAGATGAATCTATCAGACATGATCAACCACAAAACTACAGCTGGCGTCCTCTGGAAAAGTGTCAGAACGTGGTACTATGTTGGGTTATGGATTTATATACGATAATACATTAAACTGGAAAGATGATACAATAAACTTAAATTGTTGGATACTTCACCCAGAAGTAAAGTCATCTTCTGGATCCTACTCTTCTCTTGTTTTTTATGTGGACATACATAAGGCCATTGTTTTGGGTTTTTTCTGCTTTTTTTCATGAATGGTATAGGCCGTGGTTAACAAACTTCCTGGTTTGTACTTCACATGATATCACATGAAGCTCTCCTAGTTGACATGCCACTCTTCCCTAACTGCCCCACCTATGAGCATTTTCGAGTTTCATGGGTCAGTGGCACTAATTTAGCAATGTACAGATGGTCCATGATTTTAAAATTGCTCATGGTCCTGGAATTTGAGAGAGAATAGCATGCTGGGATGTTTCTTTGTGGGAGACTCCATCCAGCATGGCTATTTCTCCTGTCCTCTGGACACATTTGCTTCTAATGGAACAGACAATTAAAGGCAGTTCAGAAAATAGCAACAGAGCGCACAAAGGAGCTGAATTTTTCTCATTGCATTTTTTATTCTTATTATTATTTAACATAGAAACATAGAAACATAGAAATAGACGGCAGATAAGGGCCAAGGCCCATCCAGTCTGCCCACCCTAATGTCCCTCCCCTACCATTGCCCTGTGAATAGATCCCTCCTCTTCTTTTGCCCTGTGAATAGATCCCACGTGACGATCCCATCTGGCCTTAAAATCAGGCACGCTGCTGGCCTCGATCACATGTAGTGGAAGACTATTCCAGCGATCAACCACCCTTTCTGTGAAAAAGAATTTCCTGGTGTCAGCTCGTAGTTTCCCTCCCCTAATTTTCCACGGATGCCCTCTTGTTATCGTGGGACCCTTGAAGAGGAAGATATCTTCCTCCGTCTCTATGCGGCCCGAGAGATACTTGAACGTCTCGATCATGTCCCCCCTCTCTCTGCGCTCCTCGAGTGAGTATAGCTGCAATTTGTTTAACCGTTCCTCGTATGGGAGATCCTTGAGTCCTGAGACCATCCGAGTGGCCATTCTCTGAACCGACTCCAGTCTCAGCACATCCTTACGATAATGCGGTCTCCAGAATTGCACACAGTATTCCAGGTGGGGCCTCACCATGGATCTATACAATGGCATAATGACTTCCGGCTTTCGGCTGACGAAGCCTCTGCGTATGCAACCCATGACTTGTCTTGCTTTGGATGAAGTTTGCTCCACTTGATTGGCAGCCTTCATGTCCTCACTGACGATCACCCCTAGGTCACGTTCTGCTTCAGTTCTTGTAAGGATCTCGCCATTTAGGGTGTAAGTCTTGCATGGATTTTGGCTGCCCAGGTGCATAACTTTGCATTTTTTGGCATTGAAGCTGAGTTGCCAGGACCTAGACCAGCGCTCCAGTAGGAGTAGGTCGTGCATCATGTTGTCGGGCATTGAAACATCATCTATTGTGCATTTGCCCACTACATTACTTAGTTTGGCGTCATCGGCGAATAATGTTATTTTACCCCTAAGCCCTTCTGCCAAGTCCCTTATAAAGATGTTGAATAGGATTGGGCCCAAGACCGAGCCCTGTGGCACTCCACTGATCACCTCCGTCATTTTAGAGGGTGTGCCGTTCACCACCACCCTTTGAAGCCTACCTCCAAGCCAGTTCCCAACCCATTTCGTCAATGTGTCACCTAATCCTATAGAACTCATCTTGTTCAGCAACCTGCGGTGTGGTACGCTATCAAATGCTTTGCTAAAGTCCAGGTACACGATGTCCAGGGACTCCCCAATATCTAGCTTCCCCGTCACCCAGTCAAAGAAGCTGATCAAGTTGGATTGGCACGATCTCCCTTTTGTAAATCCATGTTGACGGGGATCCCGTAGATTCTCCTCATCTAGGATCTTATCCAATTGGTGTTTTATCAGAGTTTCCATTAGTTTGCATACTATCGATGTTAGACTTACTGGTCTGTAGTTTGCTGTCTCCATCTTGGAGCCTTTCTTGTGGAGTGGAATGACGTTAGCCGTCCTCCAGTCCGACGGAACGCTGCCTTTGCTAAGGGAGAGGTTGAAGAGCTTGGACAGTGGCTCCGCCAGGACATCACACAGCTCCCTTAGCACCCTGGGGTGTAGGTTGTCAGGCCCCATTGCCTTGTTAACCTTGATCCTAGATAGCTCACTGTAGACACTGCTTGGCGTAAACTCGAAGCTACTGAACGGATCAACTGAGTCAACCCTTGTCTGTAGCTGAGGGCCAAGCCCCGGCGCTTCTCGGGTGAAGACTGAGCTGAAGTATTCATTTAATAGTTGGGCTTTTTCCGAATCCTTTTCCACATAGTCTCCGTCTGGTTTCCTAAGACGTACAATCCCGCTTGAGTTTTTGCTTCGGTCACTGATATACCTAAAGAAGGATTTATCTCCCTTCTTGATGTTTTTTGCCAGAGACTCCTCCATGAGAAACTTAGCCTCCCTGACTGCCGTTTTGACGGCTTTTGATTTGGTCAAGTAGTCTGCTCTAGAGACCTGTTTCCCTGATTGTTTGTAAGAGATGAATGCTTTTTTCTTCTCCTTGATAAGGGCCGAGATCTCTGTAGTGAACCACTTCGGCTTATTGTTCCTTCGTTGTTTACTTACTAATTTAACATAGCGGTTTGTCGCTTCCTGTATGGTGGTTTTCAAAGTTGACCACATTTCTTCCACGCTATCTGTTTCTGCTTGTTCTTGTAGCGCCTGGTGAACGAAGTCTCCCATTTCTTTGAAGTTTGTGTCCTTGAATTTGAGGATCTTGGTCAGTGTGGTAGATTTAGTGAAACCTTTCCTAAGATTGAACCATACCATGTTGTGGTCACTGGAGGCCAATGTGTCGCCCACCGAGACCTCTGTGACACTTTCTCCATTGGTAAGTAATAGGTCCAGTATTGCCTGATCCCTTGTTGGGTCCAACACCAGTTGCTTGAGACCAGCTCCCTTCATAGCATTTAATAGCCTCCTGCTGCTGCCGGAAGCAGAGGTAAGTTTATCCCAATCCACATCAGGCATGTTGAAGTCACCTAACACTACTGTGTCCCCACGCAAGGTGATATTTTCTATATCACTGATTATTTCCATATCCAGGTCATCATGTTGTCTTGGGGGTCTGTAAATTACGCCAAGATACAAGCATTTGTCCTTCCCTCTGGCCAAATTAACCCAAAGGGATTCCCCAGTGTACTGGACATCTGCGATTCTTGTGACCATAATGTCATCTTTAGTATATAATGCTACACCTCCCCCTATTCTGCCCTCCCTGTCCCGGCGAAGCAAGTTGTAACCTGGTAAGACCATGTCCCACCTGTGGGAGTCTGTGAGCCAGGTCTCAGATATTGCCACCACATCCAGGTCGGCATTCCTTATTTCCGTTTCTAATTCCAGGATCTTGTTTCCCAAACTGTGTGCGTTGACGTACATAGCCCTCCACGTTGTATTTTTATTACGACTCAGTGGGGGTGTTCCTGCTTGAGCTACTTGAACACCTTTAGCATTGTTTTTATTCTCCCTAGACTCATAACTACAATGTGTACTCCTCTTGGACCCAGAATTACAATGTGTGCTCCCTCTAGACCCAAAATTACAATGTGACCCATAATTGTCATATGAACATACCCCCGATTCGAAAGTTTTCGTACTCGTCCCTGACCCAGAATTATGGTGACTACTTTCTTCAGCCCCAAAAAAGTATTGGCAGTTTAGTTCGCCAGGTATGTTGTATGTGCCTGTACCCTCCCCCGACTTACCTAGTTTAAAGCCCTGTGAAGTAGGCGGGCTAGACGGTGTCCAAGGACATTCTTTCCTCTTCCGGTCAGGTGTAGCCCGTCGTGTCCCTGTAGTCCTTGCAAAGCTTCTCCATGGTGTAGAAACCCGAAGTTCATCTCCTTGCACCATCCTCGCAGCCAGTCGTTCGCCTTCTGTATTCGATCCTCTCTGGCTCTGCCCTTGCCCCTCACTGGGAGAATCGAGGAGAAGACTACCTGCGCATCCATCCTCCTCAGCTTCTCCCCCAGGGCTTTGAAGTCCTCAGATATGCTGTCCGGGGTGCTCCTGGCGGTGTCGTTGGTTCCAACGTGGATTAGAATCATGGGGAAGTGGTCTCGGGGCTTGATGAGTCTGTCAAGGCAAGCGGTTACATCCCGGATCCTGGCCCCTGGCAAACAGCAGACCTCTCTTGATTGTAGGTCTGATCTGCAAATTGGTCCCTCGGTGCCCCTCAGCAGCGAATCTCCGATGACCACTACTCTGCGCTTCTTTGGGGTGGGTCTTACTGTTGATTTCGGAGCTGGAACCGTCTGCCGAACAACGAAGGTGTATCTTGGGGCAGGTGCAAAAGTAGAAGTTAATATTTTTGCATAGACATGGCTTCCAACTGTAAACTGGAAAGTCTGCCTCTAAGTTTTTGGCGTGTCCAGACCATGTCCCCTGCCATCCTCTGCCACACTTCATTTGAATTTTTGTGTAGAGGGGCTAGCATTATTTGCTCATGTCTGTTATGTACACATGTAAATTTTCTCATTGACATGTATGAATCTTCTAAAATCCTTAACTATTTCTTCTATGGGATGCAACTCACTGTAAACCTTAATTGCATATACAAATATCTAGTATATGACATTAACTCATATTCTGCTCACAAATCAACAACAACAAAAAAAATCACAAGATATCCTCATTCAAAGCTGATAAAGGTATTTAAAATTCCTACCCTCCCACAATGCCATGTCTGTAATACGCCTCTCTTTATACAGCCCAGCATCCTTCTGGCAGCAGCCACTGCCTTGTCACACAAGCAGTATTTCAGAAAAAGCTAAAGTCTTTACAAAAGGTTTCAAGCCCTCACCAAGCTCTGAAAAAGCTTTCTGTGCTGCAAGTGTGGAGTTGTTGGCCAGGTCATTTGTTCCCAGATGGATAACATCGGTGTTAAAATCCTTAGTTTCTTCCTTAATTATAGTCTGTATTTGTCTGGAACTCCTGGTTATGAACTGTTCTCTATATGGTTTATGGATTATTGACTTGATATACTGCCTTGCAATTTTCTGAATCCTAAGAGCTCCTGAGCCAGTTGTCAGCAATGTAAGGAAGTTCTTCTTCACCCAGAGAGTGGTAGAAATCTGGAACGCTCTTCCAGAGGCTGTTATAGGGGAAAACACCCTCCAGGGATTCAAGAAAAGGTTAGATAAGTTCCTGCTGAACCAGACTCAAATAAGGCACCGGTCTTTGACCTAGGGGCCGCCGTGTGAGCGGACTGCTGAGCACAGTGGACCACTGGTCTGACCCAGCAGCGGCAATTTTTATGTTCTTATGTACCTGGGTCCATTCTTTCTGACTGAAAAACTTCCAGCAACACCCAATTTCCAATAAGACCATTCCTCAGACAGCCTTTGAAAAAGGCCAGTTTAGCTACCCAGTAGTAGTACTGGAAGTCAAGATGTGACTCTTTGGGCTGGCAAAGAGACTGCATGTTAATCTGAGGAACCTTATTGTGCCAGATGAAACGAGAAACATGCTTTTGAGATTAGCAAAGACTCTAGGGCAGGGGTGTCCAACCTCAGCCCTTGCCCAGTTGGGCATGAAAATAGATCTCATGCATATTCATTGGGGAAATCCTGAAAACCCTACAGAGTTGCAGCCAGTGGCGTAGTGAGGAGGGGGGAGGATTGCCCTGGGTGCCATCTTGGTGGGGACGCTGGCACCTCTTCACCCCATGCCACGCTGGCACCCCTCTTCCCCCCCCTCCCCGTATCTATTTAAATCTTCACCAGTGTGAGCAATTTCTCCGGCCTGTTGCTCGAGCTGGCCTGGCTTCCCTCTGAAATCACTTCTGGGTTGTGGGGCCAGGAAGTGACAACAGAGGGAAAGCCAACACCAGTGTGAGCAGCAGGCACGAGTGTGGCTTGGGGAGCAGGGGGCACAGAGAGAGTGGGGGAGAGAGGAGGGTGCAGGGTGCGTCACCACATCGGGCGCCTCCTACTCTTCTTACACCACTGGTTGCGGCTCTCAAAAACCAACACTGGACACCCCTGCTCTAGGGGAAATTTAACATGGTGGGTGTAATTCTATAATACTCTGACCACTTTTAGGCAGCAAGAACAATCATATGTGCAAATGAGCGATTTATAGTTATCCTGTAAGTATATGCCAAGATGCAATGGTACGTACTTTAAAGGTGGGCATTCACATGAGTTGAGGTTGGGCAGCGTATGGGCAAGATGCATGCTTACATACATAGATTATAAAATCTTACAGTCTTTTGCAATCCAAGTGCAAACATTTACACCTGTGTTTGTACCTTCTGTAGTATGTCTTGTTACTATTGTCCATGGCCCAAAAACATCTAGACCCATGTACATAAATGGTGGTTCAGTGCCGAGTTCATCTGCTGGCAAATCCGCCATCTTTTGTTCTTGGAGCTTTCCCCTGAGTCTGTGACACTTTATGCAGCAGTGAATTACAGAAACAATGCTGCGTTTTTCTCCCATGATCCACAATCCTGCTGCTCTCACAGATCCTTTCGTAAAGTGTCTGCCTTGGTGTTTAACTTGCTCGTGATAGCGTCACACAAGCAAGGTTGCAATGTGGTGTCGACCCGGAAAAAATAAGTGGATTCTTCTCACCCCTTTCTATTTCTGCTTGGGTGAGGAGACCTCCAACTCTCAGGAGACCTTCTTTATCAATGAAGGGGTTCAACTTTAGAAGGGAGCTGTCTCTTGGAAGGTTCACTCCCTTCCTGAGGCAAGTAATCTCTTTCACATACATTTTTTGCTTTACGCAGTATATGTTGGTGCTCTCTGCTTGAATGATCTCATTTACTGATAGAGGTTTTATGCAGACCAGTGCTGGCATGTGTCAGGTTTTTTATTAACTGGCTGATGCATTGAAGTTACAATGTGGATCAAGCTTGCTATGGCTCTTCTAAGTCAGTGGTTCTCAACCCTGTCCTGGAGGACCACCAGGCCAATCGGGTTTTCAGGCTAGCCCTAATGAATATGCATGAGAGAGATTTGCATGTAATGGAAGTGAGAGGCATGCAAATCTGCTCCATGCATATTCATTAGGGCTAGCCCGAAAACCCAATTGGCCTGGTGGTCCTCCAGGACAGGGTTGGGAACCACTGTTCTAAGTGGACCAGCTTGAAAAATAAGAAAACTGGTGAGCTCCTAAGTTGCTTTCAGTTGCAATCCTTGTGGCAAGAACAGTCCTATCTGGACAAATCTCTGCATCAAACTCAAGGTCTTTGAGCTCAAAAGGGTTCTCTTCAGTTGACATTGGATGACCAGGTTTCAGGACAAATTCTGGCCCTTTAAGCCAGGTAGTTTCTATTAGCTGGGATTTTGGCACAGTTCTGGTTGTCCAATCAGCTGAATTTTGATTCGTTGGCACGTAATGCCACTGCTCTGGTCGTGTTGACTTTCTTATTCATTCAACTCTGTTGCTGACGTATACATAAAATCTCCTGGTTTGGTTATGGATATAACCCAGGACAACTTTACTGTCAATGTAGAAGTTGATTGCATTCACTTGACTATCAAGTACTTTTAGTACCATATCTGCTATTTCTACAGATGGTACTGCTCCATATGTGGAATGGTATGACTTGGTTGTGGCAACAATTTGGCTTTCCCAAAAATGAATTCAACCTGGGGCACTCCATTTACATCTGTTGTTTTCAAGTAGGCTACCACTGCTATGGCCTTCTCTGAAGCATTCAAGAAGATGCAGATTTCTTTTTGACAGTGCTGTAGAAACATAAGTATGTGAGATATGCAGTTGTTCAAGAGTCTTTAAAAAATATTTTGATCTCTCCCACTCTTGTTACATTTCTGTTGGCAATGGATCATCCCACTTATTAGTGCTTTGAGTCAGCTTTCTTAATAGGGTTCTCCCTTGGATGGTGACTGGAGCTACAAAGCCCAGTAGATCGTTCAGACTATTAACTGTCGATAAGACACCTCTTGAGTAGACACTTGAAATGTAAAAATGTCTCTTTTTAAGTCCCAAATGCAGACCATGACTTCTCTGAAGTGGAGGGGTGTCTACTCTGAGATCTAGATCTTTTAGATCCTTGGCATGATTTTCTTGAGGAAATGCAGCCATTACTTCTGGACAGTTAGATGCGATTTTGTGAAGTCTGAGATTGGCTTCTGCTAACATTGCTTTCATTTTAGATCAATTGCCTCTCCAGCTGTGGGCAGAGATTTCAAACTGTCATCTACAGAAAAGTCCTTTTCAATGACGTGTCTGGCATCTGTGCCATACGCTCTCACTCCCTCTTGGGCTGTCTTTCTATGCCCATATGTTGCCACTGAAGGTGATGGACTATTGCCAGCCAAAGACATGAACTTTCATTCTATATTCTACAACCTCCTGATTGAGGTCATGATTGCGATGCCACAGGAATCTCAAATAGTTTCTGTAGAACATTTGCTGGATGTCTGCTGTTATGGCGATAGGTTCCTTTCTAAAGCGAACCAGGACTCCTAGCAAGCGGTTGATCATATCAGGCCCAGAAAGTAGCACATTGTTGAGGGAGACTCCTTGGAATTGAGCACTGGAGTTAAACACAATCCTGATCTGGCCTAGCTTTTGTGAATGGTACATGCCAAAGATAGGTAAGTAACAGCATTCCTCATTATCTGTCAGTGGTGGAGCTGGTTATGCATGGTCATTGTTCATCATATACTACATGAATGTTATAAAGTGCTGTTTTGTTTCTGGTTTCTTCTGCAAACTTCTCTGCAGTGAAGTGAGTCAAGATAGAGCTTGCTCTCTATTGTTTGGAAGCCGTGTTCTGAGTGTCCGAAAGAGTAAAATAGCTACCTCCCCCTATGCGCTCTCTCATGAACTCCATCGGGTAAGTCACTCCTATCCATACCCTTCTCCACCGCTGCCAACTCCAGACTCCATCCCTTCTATCTTGCTGCGCCATATGCCTGGAACAGACTGCCTGAGTCATTACATCAAGCTCCATTTCTAGCAGTATTCAAATCCAAGCTAAAAGCTCACATTTCAAAGGCTGCTTTTAACTCCTAACTCCCACTCACTATAATAATAATAATAACAACAGCTTATATATCGCGATACCGTGAAGTTCTATGCGGTTTACAAAGATTAAGCAAAGGTACAAATTGATTGACTTTAAGAGGGGAGGAAGAAAGAGGGTTAATAGGACAGGAAATCCATTTTTGAGGAGAGAGTGATCAATAGAACAACTATAAGATACCTATGCCCACCTTACCATTCTCTCTGTGAGAAACTCCCCAACCCATATATGTCCTGTTTGTCTGTCTAAATTAGATTGTAAACTCTTCTGAGCAGGGACCATCTATTACATGTTACATGTACAGCGCTGCATATGCCTTTCAGCGCTTTAGAAATGATGAATAGTAGTAGTACAGTAGAAGAATATGATTTTTTCATGTGCAGGAATAGCATAATGGTAAAGCAGTGAGTTGAGAACCGGGGATGTTCTTCTGATCATGGCCCAAGTAACCGAACCCTCCATTGTACAAATTTAGAGGCTCTTTAACTAAACCACATTATGCAAAATGGTCTAAATCAGTGGTTCCCAACCCTGTCCTGGAGGACCACCAACCAGTCAAGGTTTTCAGGATAGCCCTAATGAATATGCATGGAGCAGATTTGCATGCCTGTCGCATCCATTATATGCAAATCTCTCTCATGCATATTCACTAGGGTTATTCTGAAAACCCGACTGGCTGGTGGTCCTCGAGGATAGGGTTGGGAACCACTGGTCTAAATTACAGGGAATGTGGTAAGAAAGTCCAGGTGCGAGTGGATAGTCGGTGGCCAGATGTATTATAGGCATCCGGTAAATCACAGAAATAACAGTACACATCGGCATAACATCACACCAAGCAGGCATGCTGATGTTCTTAATCATTGTTAATTAAAGTGCTGAGGTTTCTAACATGTGACTCAATCGATTGGAATACAAAATGTACTTTTACTTACAGAGAGGCCTGTTCAATAGTCAGTGAAGCGTAAACCTTGCTTTCAGACAGTGAAGCTCTGTTAGTACTGAACACGATAAGTCAGCATAAAAATGAAATGAAAATTGACCTTAGCAGATCTGACAATCGGCGGCTGAAATGATTGATAACAAGTGAGCCATTTCACCGTTCAGCTACCACACCAGGGGTGCATTTGCTTAAGGTTATACTTGAATTCTGTCACCCTTAAATGTTAGTAAGGCTGAAATGGAGGAGAAAATATTAGGTAAGCTTATTTTTGTCATGATTTAATAGAGTTGGTAGAACAGGGGTGTCAATGTCCCTCCTCAAGGGCCGCAATCCAGTTGGGTTTTCAGGATTTCCCCAATGAATATGCAAGAGATCTATTTGCATGCACTGCTTTCATTGTATGCTAATAGATCTCATGCATATTCATTGGGGAAATCCTGAAAACCCGACTGGATTCCGGCCCTCTATTTGCATGCACTGCTTTCATTGTATGCTAATAGATCTCATGCATATTCATTGGGGAAATCCTGAAAACCCGACTGGATTCCGGCCCTCTATTTGCATGCACTGCTTTCATTGTATGCTAATAGATCTCATGCATATTCATTGGGGAAATCCTGAAAACCCGACTGGATTCCGGCCCTCTATTTGCATGCACTGCTTTCATTGTATGCTAATAGATCTCATGCATATTCATTGGGGAAATCCTGAAAACCCGACTGGATTCCGGCCCTCGAGGAGGGACTTTGACACCCCTGGGGTAGAACATGATGGAACTCTATGCTCCCTTCCCAGCAGCACTTTAACCTTCTACCAGGTTCAGAGATGAAGCTGGGGGAACAGCAAGTCTTCAGCAGTGCTTCAACTTATCCACCACAGGCCTAGTACTAATTTGTTGATAGTTTGCTAAAGTTAATCTTTGTCGCTTTCATGAATACAGTCCTTCCTCCTCTCTAGGGTTACCAAATTTTGGAAAAAGAAAACCCCAGACACATAACCCCACCCCGTTCCGCATCTAGCCTTACCCCATTCCACCTCTGTTGCTGCCCCATTTCGTCCCCCGTCCCCCAGCAAGCCTCCTCTCTTCTTTTTTTTTTTTTAAGTTCAAAATTTTTATTGAATTTTAAAAGTACAGACAATGGTCTATAGTAAAATGCAAAATATAACAAACAAAAGATGCATGGAGATGAACAAGATTGTATATATGCATCTGGGAGAGAATAAAGCTCTGCCATAATAAAAGTATACAAATAACCCAGTAGCAAGGTAGGGTGAAAGGAAAAGAGAGAAAAGAAATAGAGGGGAAGAAAAGTGTAGGTGAGAAGTATATGAGTCAGCGAAAGTCGGAACAGTCAAAGGAGAGATAGAGATTGAGATTGTATAAAGGTGTCTATGGGCTGTAGTTTTATTTAAACTCCAGCTGCAGAGATTTTTAAAAAAATAAAAATCTAGATATTCAGCACCACTATTTGAACAGTGACAGTGCTGAGTATCTGGCTAAGACGGTCAGAGCCATAACTTAGCTGGATCGTGGTAATCAGCCTGCTATCCAGATAACTTATCCAGACCACTTAGGACAGCCTACTAAATGTTCTAAGTTATCTTCAAATGCCATTTAGCAAACTGAATGGGTGAAATATTTTTATTTATTTTATTGTCTGCACGGGAACGGGGATCGCAGGAATCCCGCGGGTCCCGCGGGAATCCCCCCCTAACCCAAGGGACTCCCACGGGGACCCCCTTCTAGCCAACGGGACTCCCACGGGGATGGAAAGCTTTGGAAGCAGGGTTCGTCCATATAATATAATGGACACGTCAGTAAAAGAGGGGGTTTATAAGTTAATTATCTGAACAGAAAATAAAAAAAGGGTTCCACCAAAGAGATTCCACAAGGAAAACAGCAGCGCAAACACATAAGAAACTGTGGAATTGATGATCCTGTCAGAAGTAATTGCTGCTTTTTATGGAAACGGGCAGGGATGGAGGTAATTCCTTGCGGGGACAGGTGGGGACGGAGAGGATCCTAGCGGGAACGGGTGGGGATGGAGAGGATCCTGGCGGGGACGGGTGGGGATAGAGAGGATCCTGGCGGGGATGGGTTGGATTTCTGTCCCCGTGCAACTCTCTATTGTAAACCTCCTTGATGTTGATTCATAAGGCAGTATATTAAAACTAATACACCATAAAGCCGTGGAGGGGCATAATCAAAAGAAACGTCTAAGTCCGTTTTGGTCTGTCATCGATAATCAGACACGGGAAAAGGTCCATTTTTGAAAAGTACATCCAGCATATTTATTATTATTTTTTTTTTTTAAATCGTCCAACTGTACATCCAGCCATCTGATCGGCCAGACCGCTAAGTTGTCCATCTTTATACCCTAATTTTGTTCAAAAATTCATCCAAGTCACAAATGCCTAGAAAAAGACCTTTTGGGCGCGGGAGGGCCCAGAAAAGTGATGGACTGGACACCCAGACATGGCACCAGAGTAGTGGGGTACCTTACAGGGCACTGCTGTGAACTTCACAAAAAGGGTCCCACATAAACATCTCACTACAGCTCCTTTATAGGTCATGGTGAGTCCCCAAATACACCCCCAGAATCTACTAGACCCACCTATCTTCCACCCCAATAGCCCTTATGGCTGCAGGAGCCACTTATATGGCAGTACAAAAGGGTTTTCGGGGGTTTTTGGGGGTACTCATTTTTCACCATGAATGCAGCTTATGGGCCTGGGTCCTCCTCTCCATGGTTCACTAACCCACCCCGAAGACCACTTAAGCCACCTCTGTGCAGCTCTACTAGGCTTTCCTATGCCAGGCTGCCAGGTGCTGATGTTCTGGAGGCAGATATGTAAAGTTGTTATTACGATTTTTTTGGGGGTGGGGGAGTCAATGATGACTTCGGCAGTGTGTGAAGGTCTGTACTTTGTGTCAGCAGTGCTTATATGGTCACTTTGGATACCTTCTTGTGTCTTAGACCTGGTTTTAGATGGCCTAAGTTTGAACGTTCAGGTTCCGTCTAGGCAGTGTCGTAAAACTTTCGGTTATACATGCAGTACGACTAAGTCTAGGACGGCCTACGTCCCACCCAATTCCCGCCCTCGACACTCCTCCTCACACGCCCCTTTTAGCTCTGGTTGTTCAGCAGCACTGTGAAGGCCTAGGTCATTTTTAAATATGTCTAAAACCTGGTTCAATGATCGGCACTTGGACGACTTGTCTTTTAGATCATCCAAGTACCGATTTAGGCCGGTTTTTAGACGTTTTTCTGTTTCGATTATGAGCCCCAAAATATTCCAGTTTCCTGTGGATATATTTCCTTTGTTCTCCCTTTTCAACAGTGGACAGAATAACAAAATATAAAAATTCATTTCTATACCTCAGTACCATTAAGTTATATGCAGTTTGCAAAGCAGAATAAAAACACACCTGCACATGTACAATTGAATGTAATACAGTGGTACCTTGGTTTTCGAGCATAATTCGTTCCAGGAGCATGCTCGTAAACCAAAGCGCTCGTATATCAAAGCAAGTTTCCCCATAAGAAGTAAGGGAAACTCGGATGATTTGCTCCACATCCCAAAAACAGACCCCCTTCACCCCCCCCCCCCCCGAGGCCACTGGCGCTGCTGGCTTCCACACCACACCACCCCGGGAACTGGCTTCTCTCCCCCCGCGGCACATCCCAAAAACAGCACCCCCTCGCCCGAGGCCACTGGTGGCTGCTCGCTTCATCCCACTCCAGGAACTGGCTTCTCTCTCCCCGCGGCCCACCCCCAAACCCTTACCAGCAGCGGACACCAGCAAGCGCCAACCCACAGGACATACACAGGCTCCTCCCTCTTTCCTTCCCGTGGTCTAGCCTGCTTCATGCCCCCTCCTTATAGCGTTCCCCGCAGGCAGGCAGGCCCAGTTTCTCCCTCGTGGCTCCGACTGGAGTCCTCTTCTTTGTCGGCCCCCCTTCCCTTCCCTTCCCGCGGTCTTGTCTGCTCGTGCCATTTTTAAAATTTTTTTTAAAGTTTAAAGGTGCCGCGGTGGTTCGCGGCTGGAGTCCTCTTCGTTATCGGCCCCCCCTTCCCTTACCGCGTTCCAAAGTTGTTTTTTTTAAGTTTACAGGTACCACAGCGGCTCCTCTCATGATCCCCACCAGCATGGAACCCTTCTCCGACGCTGGTGCAGCTCTTGAGTGGAGGCAATGCCGTGGCTTTTAAACCCTGCAATTGGCACAGCACTGGTGCAGAAGAGACTGTCCTGAGGATTCGCGCAAGTGCACTCCTGCCGGCCACGGACCTACGGATCACGGAACACGCCGGTAAGAGTGCGCATGCGCGCTTAGCATTTTATTATAGTAGATTCCAACCTACAGAACTAACAAATTTTCTCTGAAAGAAATGTGAGCCACAGAAGAGGGAGCCTGCTGTAGAAAGAGTGTTGGCAACCTCCTTACACAATGCGATGAAAACAAAATGGCCAACAACCCGGGGAGTGGGGGGATGCCTACTGTTTTCTCCCTTAAAATGAGTTTGCCTGCTCAGTCATCTCACCTCTCCCACCCTACTGTGTTTGCCTCTGTGTGGTGCATGTTTGCAGAAGCAATAAAACATTTTCCCTCATTGTAAAGCTCTTCATTACAGCACAGTAGCTACAGATATATGAGAGACCTGCTGTCCCTTTGGTTCTAATTAGTGAAATAACAACACACAACCTTTTTTTATAAAGTATCGTAGGATGTAGTAAAATGTTTCTCCAAGGGTTACTGCTACAGCTCATGTTAAATATTAAATTTAGACTTAAAGAAAAAACAAACAACTATTTCAGGGAAACAGGGCTAAAGAGAGACTTGGGAGAGGATGCGACAAAATGGAGAAGGGTCATTGAGATATAGAGGGGCACTCGTAATTTTTTTTTTTTTTTTTTTAGCAGAGATGTCATGCTACCTAATTCCAGGCTGGATATTTTGGACAGTCCTGGTTTTGAATTTGTATCCCAAAAAATCAATGCTGCAAGTCCCATAATGCACCAGGATGGGGTGGTCAGAAATCCAGGACTATCTCAAAATTTCCAGCCTGGAACAGGGCAACCTGAGCAGAAATTCTCACGTCAGGACTTTGCAAGCACTTCAAATGGTAGAAACTAACTTACTCAGTGAAGAAAAGTTGCACATTCCTGGCACAGAGAAACTATCCTTTACACAATGGGGGCTACTCTTACAAGAGGTTAATTTGTTATCGGTGGGCAGGCATGTCAGAGACGGAGCAGGGGAGTGGCTGGTGGTGAAAAATATCTTGCTGTCATGACCGCTGATAGCATGGCTGGTAGTGTAACTGTTCTAATAAGAGCTGCCATGGCGGCACCTCCACCAACTCATCCCCTGCTTTCTGATCCCTCCCCACGCATCTCATATCTTTCAATCCCTCTGACACATACCCTCTTCTGGTCCCTCCTGCTCCTTGTTTAATCTTCCTTCCCATCCACAATCCCTCAGAATCTACTCAGGGATCACAATGTTGGTCCAGTGATCCATGGTGGGAGTAACCCCCTTGACTGGGACTGTGCCAAGTGGATACCACCTAGTGGTAGTCTTGTGGTAGCACTGTGACCCCCAGGTAGATCCTGGGGGGAGGGGGATATTGGCAGGTAGAGGGTCCATGCTCCAGGGGTTGGTTGGGGTTGGTGGGATTTGCAATTGGGAAGGGAGATTGGAATGGGGAGATTGGGGGGTGTTAACAGGTCCCCATATGGGCCATGTTTTGAAAGTCTTTATCAAGGAACCAAAAAGTAACTTAAATTGCCACGCTGGTTAGGTGCTGTGAGATCGAGGGCGTTCTGTCAAACAAAAAAATGTTTAAAACCAAAATTTAGACCTTGTTTGCGCAACCATATTATGTAAAACAAGGGTCCCCAAAGTCCCTCCTTGAGTTTTCAGGATTTCCCCAATGAATATGCATGAGATCTATGTGCATGCACTGCTTTCAATGCATATTCATTGGGGAAATCCTGAAAACCCGACTGGATTCGGCCCTCAAGGAGGGACTTTGGGCACCCCTGATGTACAAAGTGCACCATAGTACACTAACAAAAGATTTTTAAAGGCAACGAAGAGTGGACGCCTGTCATATGTAGATTTTTCAAGATGAAATCTGCTTTGCTGCATTCCTGCTGCCCTCATGTAACGGCTACAAAGACGCTGACAAGGATTTAAAAAGACATGATGACGTCATCCCGTCGTGCCAAGGGAGATGTGCAGAACAGCTGAGACCTCCGTACTGTCAGACATGAGCGGAGGGGGTGGAAATGATGAGAATGCCTGCCATTCTAACTCACTATTTAATCCTCCGGGATGTAAGGTGTGTAACTTAAAGATGAAAACGCTGTTCCCGGATCCACAATGTGTGGGCCAAATCTCTCCCCCCCCCCACTGCATAACAGGTACATCTATAATGGAAAAGCGGAGAACATCAATTGCATGCTGTTTATCGGTCCAATGTTGAACTTTCGGGTTCCTTGATAAAGACTTTCGAAACATGGCCCATGTCGGGACCTGTTAACAGGGACAGATTTAAGGATTTCAATTGCATAAATAGTCGGCTGACAGCGGTGAGCGTTTTGCTGACCTCCCACCAGCATTCGTCCTGGATATGCAATGCCGAGCCATGTCTGGGCTTCAGCAGTGAATAATATTCAATTGATGTGGTGCTGGCTGGATTCTGTAAACGGCACCGTCATTGGCGGCCACCTAAACAATGGCTGCTGATTGCATGTCAGTCATGCAATGGCGCCGTTTACAGAATCGGCAGAAATGTACACCAGGATTTTAAAGGCCTGCATTTCCGGCGCCTACCTTTGATGAGGTTCGCATCTACCGAGGCACCGTAGAAAGCCTAAGGTTGTTTCCAGCATTAACCACGCCTACTTTGACCTTAGATGTTCTAAGGCACCTCCGTAGACGCGATGAAGGTGTCATTTTTCAAGGTGCCAGTAGGCGCCTACTTTTTTTTTTTCTAAACAATGTTTAAAACCTTTGTAAATGGCTTTTACCAATTAAGGGCTCCTTTTAATAAATGGCGCTAGAGGTTTTTAGCGCAGGCCAACGAGGTAAATGCTCCGACACTCATAGAATTCTCATGAGCGTCGGAGCATTTACCTCACCAGCCCACATTAAAAACCTCTACCACCATTTAGTAAAACCCAGCTTAAGGCGCTGTTTGTAGAATACGGACCATAGTGGTTGACAATATTTAAACTTGACTGGCCATGGGTTGCTACATAAAAATAGGACTGCGTTTTATGCAGCCCCCATTTGTGCAGTTACCCTGGCAAGTAATGCTGCCCAATTCAGGTAAAAAAATTTCAATCTGATTCAGCCTATTGAATAGATTTGATTTGAATTGATTTTCCCTCTTATCCCCCTGTGCGGCAGCTCTCTGTCCATCCCATTCCCCTGTGGAGCACTTCTGGACCGAGCCTTCCCCCCCCCCCCAATGAGGTCTGACATACCTCCTGGGCCTCCTAAAGCAGCAGCAATGGCAGGGGAGGTCTGGCAGACGCAGGCTCTGAACAGGGTTGTTCGCAGCCTGCCCCGCCAGGGCTTCCTTCTGCTGCATTATCAGTGACAGGGCAGACGGAAGGCCCCGGTGGGGGGCAGGATGCGAACAAGCCTGTTCAAGACCTGCATCTGCTAGCTGTCCACTGCCGCTGCTGTTGCTGTGGGTTTAGGAGGCCCTGGAGGTATGTCAGGCCTCGCTTAGAGGGGGGGGGGAGCTGTTCACTTAATCAGCGAGTCTGATTTTAGGGGAAAATGAATCGATTCATATCGGTGAATCGGGCAGCCCTGCCGGACGGTTAAGTGCTAAACATTGACATTTAACCTGTCAAGTGCTGACTCCATCCCTGGAACTCTCCCAAAATAGCCAGCTTACATGTATAGAAACATAGAAACATAGAAGATGACGGCAGAAAAGGGCTACAGCCCATCAAGTCTGCCCACTCTGCTTACCCACCCCCTGTCTATGCCCTAATTCCCTTATCTTGACCCTCGTAGGGATCCCACATGGGTATCCCATTTATTCTTAAAGTCTGGCACGCTGTCTGCCTCGATCACCTGCACTGGAAGCTTGTTCCAATGATCAACCACTCTCTCTGTGAAGAAATACTTTCTGGTGTCGCCACGAAATTTTCCGCCCCTGAGTTTGAGCGGGTGCCCTCTTGTAGGTGCTAACTGCTAGTTTTCAGCGCCAATAAATGGTTAAATGCTGCTGCAAATTAGTGGATAGCCCCAAACAAGTGATTTAACCAGTCAGTGGCCACTTCTGGCTGGTTAAATAGTTTTGAATATTGACCAGAAGGTGTATATTGTAGAAGAAAGGCAGGAGAGGGAAGATAGAAACATTTTAAATAATCCGGTGGCATAAATGCTGAGGAGAGGGGCGTCTTTCAGGAGGCACTGGAGTCAAGGACCGTATCTGAATTAAGAAAGCATGGGACAGGCACAAAGGATCTCTAATGGAGAAGAAAGAATAGTAGAGATTATAGTTGATACGGATGGACAGACTGGATGGGCCATATGGTCTTTATCTGCAGCCATTTTCTGTTTCTATGGCATAAATCTGAATGAAATTGGATGAATGGTGTAAAAGTTAATAGGGGGAACAGATGGAAATGAGAGAGACAGATGGACACGGGCACTTATAAGGTCATTAGTTTCCCTATAGTAAACCGGGCTATGAGAGTATTCATTTCTAACTGCTTAGAAGCTGAGCTGAAGCACAAAATGTCCTTCTCTGCCTCTGTCACTTCTCTGCCTCTGTCACTTCATTGGCTCCCCGTCCATTTCCGAATACAGTTTAAACTCCTCTTGCCGACTTGCAAGTGCATTCGCTCTGAAGCCCTCCGATATCTCTCCTCCTATGCTCTCCCCCATGATCTCCGCTCGTCGGGCAAGCCCCTCTTACCTGCACCCTTCTCTTCCACTGCCAACTCCAGACTCCGCCCCTTCTTTCTTGCAGCACCGTATGCCTGGAACTGGCTGCCTGGATCAATATGTCACGCTCCGTCCCTGGCAGTGTTCAAATCCAAGCGAAAGGCCCGCTTTTTTGAAACTGTTTTCAACTCCTAACTCCCACTCACTGCTGACAGGTCCCTAGACCCACTGTATCATTCCCTCAACTATAATCTCCCCAACCCTGTAATGTCCTGTCTAAATTAGATTGTAAGCTCTTCTGAGCAGGGTCTGTCTTGTATGTTAATGTACAGCGCTGCATATACCTTTCAGTGCTATAGAAATAATAAATAGTAGTAGTAGCCAGAGATCCTACCACAGGCCTTATCCTCTTTATATACATATATATCTGAGGGGTTTTCAAAAGGTTTCCACACTTTTTTTTTTTTAAACACTATTAGTAATTAGTGATTAGTATTCTAGGCTTTTCAGAAAGCAAGAGGAGTGTTTTGTGATACGTTTTCCCCATTGGATTCTACCACACGCTCTCTTACCACTTCTTCTGCCCAACCATTTCCCATGAAATTACGACAGTGCAGAAACTTTTTGAAGAACCCTTATATATATACAGTATATATATATATGAATTTAATTGTATGGAGATAGACATTATTGTATGTTACTTGTATGGATGTCTTATTATTATGATTGTACTGTTGTAAGCCACTTAAGTATAAGCGGGTATGAAATCCTTTTAAATAAATAATAATAAAAAAATATATATATATATCTAGGTCAAACTTGACTAGCTCTATCTGCGCCAGTTACAGAATCCGGTCCTTATTGCCTAGAAAATAGGTGTCAGTAAGGGCTCCTTAGCTAATGGCCATTAGCGAAGGGCCATTAATAGAGAAAATTCAAAATGCAGCCATTTTATAATGGCCTCAGCCTGCAGGAAACCCATATGCGCTAGTCATAGTGCAAGCAACGTTTTAGTACATCTTAGTAAAAGGGCCCCTAGGTTACTATATGCTGGCAACTTAATGGTATGCTTAGAGGCAAAGTTGGGATAATAATGGACTGTCTTTTCTAGAATCCTGGAAAGATAGAACATAGAAATAGACGGCAGATAAGGACCATGGCCCATCAAGTCTGCCCACTCCAATGACCCTCCCTATCTATCTTTGCGGATAGATCCCACATGTCGGTCCCATCTGGCCTTAAAATCTGGCACGCTGCTGGCCTCAATAACATGAAGTGGAAGACTATTCCAGCGATCAACCACCCTTTCGGTGAAGAAGAACTTCCTAGTGTCACCATGCAGTTTCCCGCCCCTGATTTTCCACTGATGCCCCCTTGTTGCCGCGGGACCCTTGAAAAAGAAGATATCCTCTTCCACCTCGATGCGACCTGTGAGGTACTTGAATGTCTCGATCATATCTCCCCTCTCTCTACGTTCCTCGAGTGAGTAGAGCTGCAACTTCCCTAACCGCTCCTCGTATGGGAGCTCCTTGAGTCCCGAGACCATCCTGGTGGCCATTCTCTGGACCGATTCCAGTCTCAGCACATCCTTGCGGTAATACGGCCTCCAGAATTGCACACAGTACTCCAGGTGCGGTCTCACCATGGATCTATACAGTGGCATAATGACTTCAGGTTTACGGCTGACGAAACTCCTGCGTATGCAACCTATGACTTGCCTTGCTTTAGATGAAGCTTGCTCTACTTGATTTGCAGACTTCATGTCTTCCCTGACAATCACCCCTAAGTCACTTTCTGCTTCAGTTCTTGTCAAGATCTCGCCATTTAGGGTGTAAATCCTGCATGGATTTCGGTTTCCCAGGTGCATGACTTTGCATTTTTTGGCATTGAAACTGAGTTGCCAGGACCTAGGCCAGTGCTCCAGTAGAAGTAGGTCATGCATCATATCGTCTGCCATTGAATTTTTGATACACTGCATCTCCATTCTTGATTCTACAAAATGACCCTGGCATACTTTGCCTTGCCATGGTTTAACAGCAAGTGGCAGTGGTTTCTAATAAGAAAAGGCCTGTATAGAGATATCACTTTATAACAGTTGTTCTATAATGAATTTGGCTACTGGAGCAAAAACTTTACAAAACTTTCTTTGAACATAACAACATAAGAATTGCCACTGCTGGGTCAGATCAGTGGTCCATCACACCCAACAGTCTGCTCATGCGGCGGCCCCCCCCAGGTCAAAGATTTTCGATGGCAGTGTTTGTTCTTATAATATGAGGGATCATATGTACTTGCGTGTTCTCTGTGTCTTAAAGCCTTAGGAGGGTTGATGTATTTTTCATAACGATCACATTCCCATCACATTCAACTGCTTAACTCTATTAGTCATTATTTGGCAAGTACAAAGAACTAGAACTTGCAAACCTGTTAAAATTAGATTTTCAACTAAATTGGCATGGATTCTGGAAAAATCTGCAGATGCATAGAAACATGACGGCAGATAAAGGCCAAATGGCCCATCTAGTCTGCCCATTTGAAGCATCCATTGTCTCCTCCTCTCCCTATTGGCTAAGGCTCTTAACATTTGCATCTCCTCTTCCTATAGGCTAAGGCTCTTTACAACCGCATTGTGATGTCATAGAGCTTTATGGTTATAGAAACATAGTAACATGACGGCAGATAAAGGCCAAATGGCCCATCTAGTCTGCCCATTTGAAGCATCCATTGTCTCCTCCTCTCCCTATTGGCTAAGGCTCTTAACATTTGCATCTCCTCTTCCTATAGGCTAAAGCTCTTTACAACCACATTGTGATGTCTAGTCTGCCCATCCGCAGAAACCATTATCTCTTTCCCTCTCCGAGAGATCCCACATGCCTATCCCAGGCCCTCTTGAATTCAGACACAGTGTCTGTCTCCACCACTTCTGCCAGGAGACTGTTCCACGCATCTAACACCTTCCTCTCTTTGCCCCATGCCTTCTCCCGTACCTTTTTATACATCCCCTATAATCAACACCTACTAACTTCAAGAAGCCCTTATCATTTTTTATTATCACTTAATGAATATATTTATATCGCCCTGATTTAAAGAACATATTACCCACCCACACTCTCTGTGAACAAATCACACGACACAACTGCTTTCGTTATAAAATAGCTCAACGGGAATACCCCGTTAGGCCAGAAAACCTGGACCGGAACAAAGCCTTTTCATTTCAGTTCCTTTCAAAACCACATTGTCCCGTTTTTTAAAATGATCCCACGTTCTCTTGCTGTGTTGTAAATCGTTACCACAGTCTCATGTTGCTCTACCACAATGATTATAGTTTATGCTTTCTGATATGTTGCTCAGTCGGCGTCTTCAGGTTTTCACTGAGTTATTTCACCTCTGCAATAAATTTCAATTTACTAGCGTGGTTCCATCTACTTATTATACTAATACTCTACAGTTTAACTTATACATAACTATCTCAACATAGATGAATGAAATTTACCTTATCGTAGTTCATTTTATCATAT
Source organism: Geotrypetes seraphini (assembly GCF_902459505.1). Classification (NCBI taxonomy): domain Eukaryota; kingdom Metazoa; phylum Chordata; class Amphibia; order Gymnophiona; family Dermophiidae; genus Geotrypetes; species Geotrypetes seraphini. The sequence continues at coordinate 92,793,615 of NC_047084.1, read as the reverse complement.
AACAACAGCTGCAGCATCAGGTTCAAAACCTCCGTAGCAACTCTCTCCTCCTCCAAACTAAAGGCAGACTACACCTTCCCACCATGCATTGCCTTATGTAAACGCCATCCCCGGTGCGACGTCGGCATTGGCACTCTTTCTGATGTCACTTCTGGGACCCTCACCTAAGAAGTGACGTCAAAGGGCGAGTTGACACCGACGTAAGCTTGCTGCTCACGTGGGAGAAGTTTAAAGTATTTCCTTAGATTACTCCGGAACCTGTCACCTCTTAACTTCATCCTATGCCCTCTCATTGCAGAGCTTCCTTTCAAATGAAAGAGACTCGACTCATGCACATTTATATTATGTAGGTATTTAAACATCTCTCAAGAACACTATCGTAGTGACAACTAAACAAAATATTACAAGAAAATGTCACTCACCAGCAGTGGGCTACCTCTAGCTGGCATTCTGTTGTCATTGGCAAAAAAAATCACACCCGCAACACAATGTTAAGAGATCTAAAGAGGGAAAAACCCACTACTGTGCACAGTAAATTTATACATATATTTTTTAATCTTTTAAATCTTTTTTCATAAATAAATTATAAGTTATAAAGATTTATATTGCAAAAGAGCTGAAAAAAGCAGAAGCAAAAAACACTTAGCTCTGGCGCCCAGAGAACATTACTGGTAGAGATTCGCTGGTGCTGTATAAACTTCCTCTTTTCATCAATTTCTCACAGCAAGCTTCCAAAGTCCACGACAGAGCTAAAAAAACTCCTCCAACAAGAAATAAGAACACATGTATAAAAAATCCTATGGACGTAATGTCCTTATACTGATAGGATCCAGCCAATGACTCGACACGGTCCGTATTTCGGCCCCCAGGTGGAGGCCTGCCTTAGGGGTGTATCTGTTGGTCTGAGAAAAATACACCACTAGGTGTCACTCCATTGTGTACCTGTTTATTTCGTCCTTCGGATTTTCTATGAGCCTTTCAAATGCTCTTAGTATTTTTAAAGAATTTTGAAAGTTTGTATTCCTAGTACTAGAGTGACACCTAGTGGTGTATCCTTTTCAGACCAACAGACCCCCCCCCCCCCCATGCAGGCCTCCACCTGGGGGCCGAAACACGGACCATGTTGAATCATTATAAAGACATTACGTCCATATGACTTTTTATATGTGTTCTTATTTATGTGCTCTTGTATTTATTTTGACTTTATAGAAATAAAAATTTGTTTTTCCCAAGGTTGACATGTTCTATCCCGCTCCGTACTTGTTCTCTCTTTGTTGGATTTTATGTGGGGTTTTGCTCCAAATAATTTGTGTCAGATTGAATGTAGAAAATTGTTCGGCACGTATCAGATGATACTAGAGTGCTTATTTGAGAAGTGCCTTTCATATCTTGCACGTCCACAAAATAGTTTTTAGAAATCTTTCACATATAGACATCTAAGTTATATTGCATTACATTACATTACATTAGTGACTTCTATTCCGCCTGTACCTTGCAGTTCTAGGCGGATTACAAAAGAGCTGACTGGACATTTCCAGGAACGTTACAATTTTGTTGGTTAAACATTGGGTAAAAATAGCTGGATAATTCCAGGGACGTAAAAATTATTTTTGGTTACAAATGAGATAGGATAGCTGGATTATTTCCGTAGCACTTGCGAATTAGATAATAAAGATGATTGGACATTTCTAGGCAATTACAAACAAGATAACAGTTAAGATAGCTGTACATTTCTTGGGGCATTACATTTTAGGGAACTATTCTTGGTAGATAATTTGAGGAGGAAAAGATTACCAAAGGAGTGGAGGTTTTGGGAGAGGAATTTTACCAGAGAGGGGAGGAAAGAGGGGGAGAGTTAAGGTATCTGGATAAATTTTTTTGAATAACAGTGTTTTGATTTCTTTTCGAAATGTTTTGAGGTCGCTCGTAGTTGTCAACAGGTTGGAGATGGAGTGGTCGATTTTCGCTGCTTGCGTTGCAAGAAGGCTGTAAAACATTTTCTTGCGCTGAGTACCTTTGAGTGGAGGGTAGGCAAATGGGGTCAGGGTTCTTTGTCTAGTGGTGAGGATTTGATTTAGGCGGTTCTTTAGGTAGGAGGGGGCAGAGCCGTTTAATGCTTTGAAAAATAGACAGTAAAGTTTGAATTGAATTTGGGCTTGAATTGGTAACCAGTGAGAGTCTAGGTAGGCAGAGGTGATGTGGTCATATTTTCTCAGGGAGTAGATCAGTCTGAGAGAGGTGTTCTGTATAGTCTGAAGCTGTTTTAGCATGTTGGCAGGGCATGGCAGATAGAGGGAGTTGCAGTAGTCCAGTAGACCTAGTACTAGGGATGGGACTATTTTATAAAGCTGAAACATGGACATTTAAAATTGAAGAATAGCCATATGGCATGAAGGCATGGTCTGGTTGTGTTGTGGGCAGAACTAAGGTGGATCCAAAAAATAGACATTTATTTCTAAAAAAAAAAAAAAAGGATGCCAGGAGTTGGACCTGTTATCTGAAAAGTGTTCCTTTGATCATCACTGCACTAGAGCGATTGAGAGGCCACCTTCATCATCCCCAGTGGATGGTGTCCCCCCTCCTCCAAGTCAAAACTGGCAAGCATATTGGGCTCTGTGAAAATTTCAGGAGAAATAGGAGGTACACGGGGCAGTGGCACTCCCATGCCCTCCTCTCTGCCCCACCGATCCTTCCCCGCCCCCCCCCCCACACTTGCGCCCTCCCTTCCCTCCCCAGTACCTTTTTAAATCTTTGCCAGCGCAAGGAGCTTCGCTGGCCTGCTGCTTGTGCCAGCGTTGGCTTTCCCTCTGTTACTTCCTGGTCCCCGACCCGGAAGTGATTTCAGAGGTCAGCCAGGCCAGCGTGAGCAGCAGACCGGAAAAGTTGCTCATGCTGGTGAAGGTTAAAAGAGATACGGAGTTGGGGGGAAAGGAAGGGTGTGAGCATGGCATGGAAGGGCGGAAAGGAGCCAGTGCCCCCGCCAAGATGGCACTCGGGGTGGTCCACCCCCTGCCCCTCTCCCTTTACTACGCCACTGATAACGATTTATGTTCCAGCATATGTCAGTGTTGCCATTCATAACATAGACGTTCATATGCTGCCACAGAGATGTTTAATTTCCTGTGTCTCCCTGTTGATATTTTAGATATCTATGTTCCATGCTGCATATGGCTAGCATATGACCATCCATTTCGCCAAATGTATGTTAGCAGATCTTATTCTAAGATAATAGTGGAACTTTAGTCATCTTGACCTGGGCATATAAATTCGAAAATTCACTCGACAAATTCAAGACTAAACTAAAAACGTTCTTATTCCAAGACGCATACCATAGCGTCTAAATATTTCCTTTCCAACAGTCTGCAAAATAAACATGAACCGCTTTTAAGAAGCAATCCCCATTCCTGGTATTTTATCCTCGTCCCCCCTTCCCTTTAATTAATTTGTTTTTAATGATGTAATTATTAACTTTCCCCTCAAGCTCATGTTTGTATTTGTAATTTGGCTATTTAATGTTCATATTCCACCCCCCCTACAAAAATTTATTTTAACCTTTCATTTTTAGCATTGTAAACTGGCCAGGTGCACGTCAATGGTCAGTATATTAAAATTAAACTTGAAACTTGGATGGACTTTATAAAATATCATGTTGCACTATGGTATCATCTTCATATTTTGCAATATGGTATGATCAAATTTGCAGTAACCAGCTTCAACTTTCTAATTAGAGCTATGACCTGTCTACTTGTATCCTAGAGCATGATACGGGAACTCATTGTCCCGTCCTGGCGAGTTCTTTTCCTGTCCCTGCCCCATTCCTGTAAGCTCTGTCCTCATCTTCACAAGCCTCAAACACTTTCAAATCATAAGTAGCAACATTCCAGAGCTCAGATTGTGATGTCATAATACCTCTCCACCAATGCCTAAGCTCTGTCCTCATCTACAGAAGCCTCAACCACTTTAAAATCATAAGTAGCAACAATCTAGAGCTCAGATTGTGATGTCATAATGCCTCAGTCCACCAATGCCTAAGCTCCGTCCTCATCTGCACAAGCCTCAAACACTTTAAAATCATAAGTGTTCAAGGCTTGTGCGGTTAAGGCAGAGCTTACAGGAATGGGGCAGGGGCAGGGACAGTGACAAAACTTTCGGGGATGGGGGAAATTGAGATTCTGTGGGGACGGGGTCAAATTTGTTCCCGTGTCATTCTCTATTGTATTCGTCTAACTTCTATCCTACACATGTTGCAAACTACAAAATTCAGTTTCTGAACCACTGCGATGGTCATTTTTCCAGCTCAGCTGGACCCCCTGCTGGTACACTGAATCCGGTTACCTTTGTTGTCGTGCCATATTCGCACCTTGCAGAGATCCCCAAGGCTCAGCATGTCGGGGAACTTGAAGACATCCATCTGGCTCCTTTCAAATTTGTTGGATTTATCAGACTCTTTCAAAGACAGGGTCCCGCTGTTCCCATTCTCTCCAAAGATAATCAGAAAAACGTTGGCGTCAGTACCAGCCCCTGAAATAATAAAAGTCAAAGGTTTTCAAAACCTGCGAGCTTTCATGCATATGTGCATGAGCATGCTACCTGGAATGTACGTCACCGCGCAGTAAAATATGTCTCGCGAACATCATTGTAAATATGTGGGCAGCAAGGTAGTAAAGAAGGGAGGGTGGGGGTGGGGAGGATTCCATCCCAGACACAATTTTCCTAAGGGTGCACCACTCCTCCTTCTTTCCCCTCGCTCCTCTCTTTGCCTCTTGCCTTCTCCCGTACCTTTTTACATCCCCTATAATCAACACCTACTAACTTCAAGAAGCCTTCTATTGCCCTTATCATTTTTTATTATCACATAATGAATATATTTATATCGCACTGATTTAAAGAACATATTACCCACCCACACTCTCTGTGAACAAATCACACGACACAACTGCTTTCGTTATAAAATAGCTCAACGGGAATACCCCGTTAGGCCAGAAAACCTGGACCGGAACAAAGCCTTTTCATTTCAGTTCCTTTCAAAACCACATTGTCCCGTTTTTAAAATGATCCCACGGTCTCTTGCTGTGTTGTAAATCGTTACCACAGTCTCATGTTGCTCTACCACAATGATTATAGTTTATGCTTTCTGATATGTTGCTCAGTCGGCGTCTTCAGGTTTTCACTGAGTTATTTCACCTCTGCAATAAATTTCAATTTACTAGCGTGGTTCCATCTACTTATTATACTAATACTCTACAGTTTAACTTATACATAACTATCTCAACATAGATAAATGAAATTTACCTTATCGTAGTTCATTTTATCATATAACAACAGCCGCAGCATGAGGTTCAAAACCTCCATAGCAACTCTCTCCTCCTCCAAACTAAAGGCAGACTACACCTTCCCACCATGCAATGCCTTATGCAGACACCATGCCCGGCATGACGTGGGCATCGGCGCTCTTTCTGACGTCACTTCTGGGACCCTCACCTAAGAAGTGACGTCAAAGGGTGCTGCTTACGCCGGAGAAGTTAAAAAGGTACAGGGAAGGGGGGCGCGTGTGTGTGGGCGAACAGGGAAGAGGGAGAGGAAGGGGCACCACTGTGCCACTGCATGTGGGGTTACGTCTTCCACAGAAAAATATCGTTATTACCATATTCTCCCCAAATAATCTAGAAAGAAAGAAAAAATGAAGACAGGTGATACAATATTACCTATCCAGTCCGCCCATCCATGTCATTTACTAACCCTTCCTCTCCTTTAGAGATCCTATGTACTTGCCTCAAGCTTTTTTGAATTCAGATATAGTCACCCAATGTAATTTCAAAAATACAGGTGTGACCCTTTGAAACCTTGTGTAGTAAAATCTCAGTTATCCGACACCCATGAGGCTTGGTGGATACCGGATAACTGTTGTTTTGGTTAATTGAGAGTGTGTTAGAAACCATTAGAGAATGACACGGGGAAAAAAATCTGTAGCCGTCACTGCCCTGTCACCGGACCACCGTCCCCTTCACCGCCCCGTCCCCGCAGCATCCATCCACCCTTCCCTCTCGGCACCTCACTGCGCTTCGGCACCCCTTGCGCGGTCCGTGCATCTCCCTCCTCCTTACCTTCGCAGCGCATTTTTAAGGTTTCAGACTTGTTAGAAGCTGCCGGAGTGTTCGTGCAGTCGCATGCGTGTGTTGGCGGAAGCTTCTCCTCTGACGCAACCAGAAGGTATACTTCAGAGGAAAGGCGGGAGAGGGGAGATATGATAGAGATGTTTAAATACCTATGTGGCGTAAATGTACATGAGTCGAATCTCTTTCATTTGAAAGGAAATGAGAGGGCATAGGATGAAGTTAAAAGGTGATAGGCTCAAGAGTAATCTGAGGAAATACTTTTTTTTACAGAAAGGGAGGAAGAGGCGTGGAATGGTCTCCCAGTAGAGGTGATGGAGACAGAGACTGTGTCTGATTTCAAGAAAGCCTGGGATAGGCACGTGGGATCTGTTGGAGAGAGGAAGAGATAGTGGTTACTGTGGATGGGCAGACTGGATGGGCTATTTGGTCTTTATCTGCCGTCATGTTTCTGTGTTTCTATAACCATAATGCTCTATGATCTCACAAAGCAGGTGTAAATAGCCTTAGCCTATAGGAAGAGGAGATGCAAATGTTAAGAGCCTTAGCCAATAGGGAGAGGAGGAGATAGTGGATGCTGCAGATGGGAAGACTGGATGGGCCATTTGGCCTTTATCTGCCATCATGTTACTATGTTTCTATAACCATGAAGTTCTATGATATCACAATGCAGGTGTAAAGAGCCTTAGCCTATAGGAAGAGGAGATGCAAATGTTAAGAGCCTTAGCCAATAGGGAGAGGAGGAGATAGTGGATGCTGCAGATGGGAAGACTGGATGGGCCATTTGGCCTTTATCTGCCATCATACTTCTATGTTTCTATAACCATAAAGCTCTATGACATCACAATGCAGGTGTAAAGAGCCTTAGCCTATAGGAAGAGGAGATGCAAATGTTAAGAGCCTTAGCCAATAGGGAGAGGAGGAGATAGTGGATGCTGCAGATAGGCAGACATTTCCTTGGGCTTACTATCTGCCAACAAGAGCCGTTTTATTCTCATGGGCCCTGCTGCAGACACAAGTGCGTTAATCTTTAGTAAAAAGATGCCCTAGGGTATTTTGTCTAGCTATTAACCCAAATTTGGTCATATTTTGATTACGATTGCCAAGTGAGCCCCATACCTTCACCTCTCATAACACTAAGATGAGTTCTAAACTAGCTTATTTATTCTGAGAACTTTCCGCCTGATATTCAGACTGCAGGAGATAGTTGGCAGTCTCCTGCGGGCCATAGTGAACCCGGAAATTCAATGCCAGCACCATATCTGGCAACTGGCATTGAATTTATATTCTTTTTTGGGGGGCTAGTCAAGACATAGCCGGCTAAGCTGATATTCATTACTGGCTGGCTAAGTCACAGCGGCCAAGGATAGACCTGCGTTTTAGATGGTGTCCGCATTAATATGCTGGCTGTGACTAGGGTGTCAAAGGATCCTAGGAAATTGCATTACAGTATCTGATCCTTGGGAAATGTCTGCAGATAGACTGAAAGGGGGCCCGCCTTTTGCTTAGCCCTTGGGCTAGATTCACTAAGCCCACCGATCCTGTCCCGACCACTTTGCAACCTCGACCCGATTCGCTAACCTTCCTCCCAAGCGTATCCGCACCCGATCCGATCCGCACACGCAGATGAGGGGAAACGGCATGCAACGTAGGAAGGGCCTCGATTCACTAAAAAAAAAAATGTAGGCACACCGACTGGGCCGGCCGATCCAAAACCAAGTGACTGCTGAGGACAGTCGCTCTCGACCTTTCCTGCCCTGAAATACCAGCCCTTCAGCCCTGAAAAAACCCTGCTCTCTGCCGCCCCGCCTGCCTTGTTTGTTCAAGCAACAAGCCTGCTTCTCCGTCCGCTAAAAATAGTTGGTTTGCCTACTAACTTGAAGGGTACTCAGGGCACAGGGGTAAAGGAGTCAGGGCTCACATTTAAAGGGCCTTTTTGCAATCCTTCTTTGGGTCAGAATAATTTGGATTTTCATACAACTCCTGAATTTGTATAACGCTCTCTGAACTTGTTTCAGAGTTACACATTTTGTACTAATAGAAAAACTGAGAAGCTGTATCTATTAGCCAAATTCCACCTCCTTTTCGCCGAGGCCGTCCTACTATCAAGTTTAGAAAGATCAGTATCAAAACTGCAGAATTTTCTGCACCAGTGGCCAAAGGTTCACTGTAAAATAATTGTGAGGACCTCTGAAAGGGGGTTTTCATGCGAGGGACCTGAAACTGAAAGCTGAGTCTAGACTACACCGTTTATGTTGTAAACTTTTGCGTCTGTGGAGAAAAGTGCAGCTCTGACTTTCCTGCTCTCTGCCGCCCTTCCCCGCAGTGCAGCCCTGCTTTAAACCCACACTGCAGGGAGGGCGGTAGAGAGCAGGAGAGTCAGGGTGGGTTTCGTGTTCTGTTCCGTAGTCTAGCTGCCCCACAGGTAAACTGGACAGTTCCCCCCTCCCCTCATGGCGCGCATGAACTTGCTTTTTAAAAAGAGGCTGCAGCGAGTCCCGGTGAAGAAGTGGAGATGAGATCAGGCCCAGCTCAGCCCTCGATCATGTCCACCTTTGCCTGCCATTACTTTGCCGCCCCTCCCCCTTTGTTTTGACCTCGCTTGTGCAGGAGAACGGCGCATGTGCGGATCGCCAACAATGATGGTCTGTGCATGCGTCGTGATCGGTCTTCAGCGATCCATGGGATCGCTTGTGGGTGTGTGTCCGATTTTGTAATTTGCATGCGGAGCCTTTAGTGGATCAGTCGCCCGGCAAGACTCGGCCATGGATTGGAACTGGATCAGACAGGTAAGGGGGTTTTAGTGAATCTAGCTCCTAAACACCATGGGCTAGATTCATGAAGACCACTGATCAAGTTCCAACCACTGAGCGACCCTTTGCGATCCGATTTCCATCCAACCCGATTCACTAACCTCTGTCCCGATCATCCTCCGATCTGAGCATGCAAATGAGGGGGAACGGCATTCAAATGTAAGCAGGCAGCAATTCACTATAAAAAATGAGGGACTGGGCTGACCGATCCCCAAATAAGCAACTGATGAGGACCAGTCACTCAGGTCCTTTCCGACTGCCCTGCCTTCTGCCGCCCTGCTCTCTGCCCCGATCAAATGCTCTCTGCCCCATCTGCCCTCTTCCCCGCAGTGGAAGCCCATGGTTATAACCCACAGGTTTAAAGCGGGTTAAAACCACGGGCTCGCGAAAAAAAGTAAAAAGCTCTGCCGGGCACGTAGGGCCAGCGCATGTGCACACCATCTACACTAGCACGGGTGTCCATCCTTTTGACTTCCCTGGGCCGCATTGGCCGAAAAAAAAATTTTCTGGGGCCGCACAAACGCGCAAACACTGCAGCAAGACAGAGGAGGGAGCCGGCAAGACAGTAAACACCAGGGGGCAGCAGAGGAAAACACTGCATCGCCCTCGACCGGGGCCGCACAAAATACTTCACGGGGCTGCATGCAGCCCTCGGTCCGCAGGTTGGACACCCCTGATCTACAGCGATCCCTGCAGTTGTTGGGGGGGCGTGATTCCGATCGCCCTCATTTGCATGAAGGCGATTCGTGAATCAGCCCCCTGGACACGGATCGGATCAGAACCCTCACGAATAGCGCCTGGGGCGGTGGCACCCCTCCCCCGCACTCTTCTTCGCCCCCCACTCCTTCCTGCCCCCACCTTTGCACCTTTTTAATTTTCCCAGCACGAGCAGCATTACAAACTTGCTGCCCGTGTCATGTCAGCTGTCGCTCTGACGTCGCTTCCGAGGCACGGGACCTAGAAGTGATGTCAGAGAGAGCCGACACCAACGTGGGCAGCAAATTCGTGATACTGCTCACGCCGGGAAAATTAAAGAGATACGAGGGAAGTGAAGGGGCGCACGCACATGGCAGGGAGGCTCAGGAAGGAATGGGGGGGGGGGGCGCTCCCCACCCAGACAGTGCCCGGGTGCGGACTACCCTCACCCCTCCCGTTAGTATGCCACTGTACATACATACAGACAAGGATGCACACACACACATATAGCTCTCTCTATAGGATACATTCCCACACCCCTCCTCAGCTACTCTTTCTCCTTATACGCACCAGAAAGCAGACACAGAGAAATAGCTCTGTGACAACTCTCTCTCTACCAAGGATCTGGGTGTCAATGTAGACAATACGATGAAAACTTCCACCCAATGTGTGGCGGCAGCCAAAAAAACAAACAAAGCTAGAAATTATTAAAAAAGGGACTAAGAATGTTATAATGATTCTGTATCGCTTCATGGTGCGACCTTACGTGGAGTATTGCATTCAATTTAGTCTCCTTATCTCAAGAAAGATATAGCAATGCTAGAAAAGGTTCAAAGAAGAGCGACTAAGATGATAAATGGGATGGAACTCCTCTCGTATTAGGAAAGACTGAAAAGGTTAGGACTCTTCAACTTGGAAAAGAGACGGCTGAGGGGAGATATGATTGAAGTCTACAAAATCCTGAGTGGAGTAGAACAGGTACAAGTGGATCAATTTTTCACTCCGTCAGAAATTACAAAGACTAGGGGACACTCAATGAAGTTACAGGGAAATATTTTTAAAACCAATAGGAGGAAATATTTTTTTCACTCAGAGAATAGTTAAGCTCTGGAACACGTTGCCAGAGGATGTGGTAAGAGCGGACAGCATGGCTGGTTTTAAGAAAGGTTTGGACAAGTTCCTGGAGGAAAAGTCCATAGTCTCTTATTGAAAAGACATGGGGGAAGCCACTGCTTGTCCTGGATCGGTAGCATGGAATGTTGCTACTCTTTGGGTTTCCGTAATCTTTTGTTACTCTTTGGGATTCCAGAATCTTGCTATTCTTTAGGATTCTGAATGGAATGTTGCTACACCTTGGGTTTTGGCCAGGTACTAGTGACCTGGATTGTCCACCGTGAGAACGGGCTGCTGGGCTTGATGGACCATTGGTCTGACCCAGTAAGGCTATTCTTATGTTTTTAATTCAGCCTTTGTAAATTTTCAAAAAGGCCAATTTAGGGGGGGGGGGGAGTTAGCAATGCTGGGCTACCATTAAGACTTGTTATTTTACTGTTAACCCAGGTCATTAGTAATTACCGTATTTTCACGCATATAACGCGCGCGTTATACGCGTTTTTACCTACCGCGCATACCCTTATACGCGTGAGCGCGGTATACAAAATTTTTTTTACATAGTTCCCACCCCGCCCGACGCCCGATTCACCCCCCCCAGCAGGACCGCTCGCACCCCCACCCCGAACAACCGCTCGCACGTGCTCCCACCCGCACCCGCATCCATGATCGGAGCAAGAGGGAGCCCAAGCCCTCTTGCCCGGCCGACTCCCCAACTCCCCGACAATATCGGGCCAGGAGGGAGCCCAAACCCTTCTGGCCACGGCGACCCCCTACCGCCACCCCGCACTACATTACGGGCAGGAGGGATCCCAGGCTCTCCTGCCCTCGACGCAAACCCCCATCCCTCCAACGACCGCCCCCCCCCAAGAACCTCCGACCGCCCCCCCAGCCGACCCGCGACCCCCCTGGCCGACCCCCACGACACCCCCACCCCACTTCCCCGTACCTTTGGTAGTTTGCCGGACAGACGAGAGCCAAACCCGCCTGTCCGGCAGGCAGCCAACGACGGAATGAGGCCGGATTGGCCCATCCGTCCCAAAGCTCCGCCTACTGGTGGGGCCTAAGGCGCGTGGGGCAATCAGAATAGGCCCTGGAGCCTTAGGTCCCAACTGGGGGCGCGGCCTGAGGCACATGGGCCCAACCCGACGGGCGGGCGAAAGGAGAGTCGGGACAGTGCACGGAGATGCGGGGCAGTGCACGGAAAGTCAGGGCGGGTGAACGGAGAGTCGGGACAGCGCACAGAGAGTCGGGGCAGTGCATGGAAAGTCAGGGCGGGTGAACGGAGAGTCGGGACAGCGCACGGAGAGGCGGGGCAGTGCACGGAAAGTCAGGGAGGGTGAACGGAGAGTCGGGACAGCGCACGGAGAGTCGGGGCAGTGCACGGAAAGTCAGGGAGGGTGAACGGAGAGTCGGGACAGCGCACGGAGAGGCGGGGAGGGCGAAAGGAGAGTCGGGGTGTCCAGAGGAGAGTCGGGGCGGGCGAAAGGACAGTCGGGCTGCATGCGCGGTATACCCGTGTGCGAGGTATACAAAAGTTTTTGTACATAAAATCGTGGTTTCTGCGCGCTATACCCGTGTGCGCGTTTTACACGGGTGCGCGTTATCTGTGTGAAAATACGGTAGATCTCATTGCATAAAATGGGCCTTATGCTAAAAAATATGAGTTATAGTAAAATAACCCATAGACCACATCAATAATTCCCCCCACCCCCAACTCTCAAAAGTTAAGGATGCAAACCTTTTGAGTATCAGCTTCATCATTAATTAGCCTTCCTTGGACACTGTGAAGGGTTTGCTCGGTGTTAGAAAAGTTCAAGGTTTCACTGCACTGTATGAACTGTCACCTATGAATACAAACTACTGAGTACAAACTTGAGGATCTGCAGTGATTTTGCCATATCTAAGCTTTCCAAACCATAGTGCTGCTGAATGCTCACGTATTAAAACATCTTTATTAGAACATAAAAATTGCCGCAGCTTGGTCAGACCAGTGGTCCATCGTGCCCAGCAGTCCACTCATGCGACGGCCCCTAGGTCAAAGACCAGTGCTCTAAATGAGTCCAGCCTCACCTGCGTACGTTCCGGTTCAGCAGGGACTTGTCTAACTGTGTCTTTAATCCTTGGAGGGTGTTTTCCCCTACAACAGACTCCGGAAGAGCCTTCCAGTTTTCTACCACTCTCTGGGTGACAAAGATCATCCTTATGTTTTTACGGAATCTATCCCCTTTTAACTTTATAGAGTGCCCTCTCGTCCTCCCTACCTTGGAGAGGGTGAACAACCTGTCCTTATCTACTAAGTCTATTCCCTTCATTATCTTGAATGTTTCGATCGTGTCCCCTCTCAGTCTCCTCTTTTCAAGGGAGAAGAGACCCAGTTTCTCTAATCGCTCACTGTACAGCGGCTCCTCCAGCCCCTTAACCATTTTAATCACTTTTCTCTGGACCCTTTCGAGTAGTACTGTGTCTTTCTTCGTGTATGGTGACCAGTGCTGGACGCAGTATTCCAGGTGAGGGTGCACCATGACCCGGTACAGCGGCACGATAACCTTCTCTGATCTGTTCGTCATCCCCTTCTTAATCATTCCTAGCATTGTTCGCCCCTCATTTGTCGTACCAATATCCAGATCATTTATATGTTGAAGAGCACGGATCCAAGCACCGAGCCCTGCGGTACCCCACTGGTGATGCTCTTCCAGTCCGAGTATTGTCCATTTACCCCCCACTCTCTGTTTCCTATACGCCAGCCAGTATTTCACCCCTCGATTCCATGGCTCGCAATATGTTGCTCCGACAAAAGTTATCAACCAACAAATAATTCAGTTTGCTAAAAATGCCCTCATAAAATAAAGGAAATGAGCACAGGGCATCCGCATGCTGTCTATCTCTGCCCTCATAGTTCATGTAAGGTTCATCAAGAGTGATGCAATCCACTGAAGGCTGAGGAACCAGATACGGCAATTTTGAATGTAGAGATACAATCTTGGAAACAGTTAACATCAAGAAATAAAGTATTACGGTCTTGTCTTGCAAGCAGCTATGGTGTTGGGGCTTGAAGAGTTTGCAGCCGTGCATGCTTAAATCAATGGGTATAATGACCCTCTTAAATTAAGAGAGAAAAAAAAAAAAATAGAAGCAAGGATTACAGCTGACACAGCTAACAATAAAGAAGAAACCTCATTTGGGTGAAAAGAAAGAAACCAGCTGATTGGAGCTCACCTGAAAGGTCAGTGGTTTTAACGTTGATGATGTAGAGTGTGCTCTCCATCATTTCCTCCTCGTCTATCACTGCTGTCATCTCACATGTCAACAACTTCTTTGCTCCCCGAGTCTTGGACAGCCAGTCGTTGTAGGTGAATGTGGCCTCCTCGTGCGTAGACAGGTTTTTCATGGTGATCTGGGAAAAGCAGTGAGTGATATATGGATAAGTAAGAATATTAAGAACATTAACGCTAATATTTTTCAGAACTATCTGCCTCATCTCTTACCTCATGAAAAAAAAGTTTGTATTTTTTAAATAATTCTTTATTCATTTTTGCATCTCACAACAAGTGAATTAAACATAATATAAACAATTTCCACATATCACTTATTTTTACAATCAAATATTCTTATATGATAAATTAAATATCCCCTTTTTATTATCAATCCTATTCCAAATGATATACATTCCCCACCCCACCCCCACATATATACTACCCATGATCATTAGAATAAATAGTCAATGGTCCCCATATTTTTTTAAAATTATGAATATTCCCTTGTTGTAACGCTATCATCTTTTCCATCTTATATATGTGACAAACTGAATTCCACCAAAATGTATAGTTTAATTTAGTATAATCTTTCCAATTTTGAGTAATTTGTTGCATGGCGACCCCTGTCAATATTAATAATAACTTGTTATTATTTGCAGAAATCGGGCTCTGAGTTCTCATTGCTGTACCAAATAATATAGTGTCATACGAGAGTCCTACATGATTTTCTAATAATGTATTAATTTGGGGCCAAATTAGTTTCCAAAAAGCATTTACACAAAGACAAAAAAAAATCAAATGATCTAACGTCCCAACTTCTAATCTACAATGCCAGCATCTATTGGATCTAGCGCTATCTAACTTTTGTAAACGTGTAGGGGTCCATAAAACTCGATGTAACAAAAACATCCACGTTTGACTCATAGATGCTGACCTTGAGACCTTAATCTCCAGGACCAAAATCGTGGTCATTGAGATGCAGAAATTGTCTGTCCAATCTCAATACTCCAAATATCCCTAAGTCCAGTTTTCTTTTTTGAAAAAAAAGTTTTATTTTGGCGAATAGGTTTGTTTTCTATATATATGCTAAATTTTAAAAAAAAGTTCAAATAGTAAAAATGCAGGTTTTAGGAATTCTATAAGCGTTGGAGTGGTTACTGCTGCTGCCAGCACTACCACTTCCCTTAAGAGGACATTCCAGGCACCAACCACCCTCTGTGAAAAATAATTTCCTCAGTCTACCACCCCTCAACCTCAATACATGTCCTCTAGCTTTACCATGTTCCCTTCTCTGGACAAATATGCACGGTCTGTGTCCCATATATGGTGATTCGATGTAGGATGGGCTGGGGTGGGCAGCAATGTGAACTCCACTAATATGGAACATGAGGATGTTACCGGCCAGACTTTATGGCAGATATCCTGCAAACAAAGGGATGGTTGGATAGGCTGGAGTGAGACTGAACGTCAACTTCAGCATTTGGAACCTAGGACACTACCAGACTTTACAGTATACAGCCCAGAAATATCAAAGAAGAGACAAGTTCATCTAATCATGTAATTTTTAATGGGTAAACTGGATGGACAGTTCAGGTCTTTATCTGCCGTCATTTACTATGTTACTATGTAATCCCTTTCAAATATTTAAATGTCTCTTCTAGCCATATTCAGGTCTTCCAATCTCTTCCTGTATGTCTTTTGTTGCAGGCCCCATACCATTTTTGTCACTTTCCTTTGGACTGCTTCAAGTCTTTTTACATCCATAACCAGATATGGCTTCCAAAACCAAACACAATGCTCCAAGTGAGGCTTCACCAAGGACTTGTATGGGGCATCAACATCTTTTTTTCTGCTAGTCATGCCTCTCTCTATAAAGCCTAGTGTAACCAAGGTTATAAAAAATATTTCTGTACCTTTAAAAATTCAGAGCTGTAAATGTCACTTTTGGAATTCTGAACGGCACAGCTTTTTCTCTAGGAAGTCAGAAGTGGCTAGTTTTCTAAACTGCCAAGGAGAGCAGTTGAGCTTGGGTGGGTTTTCTGTGTAGACAGCTGTGTGTTGGAAGTTGTCTGTGTTTTTTAAGGTAAATTTTGAATTTATTGAAGAACAGTAGTAATTTAGTTTTGGTTAGAATACTGTATCCGGTTTGGGGTAATTTGTATAGTAACAATAGTATTTCTGAAACATTTATTCAATGTTTTTTTTTTTTTTCAAGTTTTAACCCAGGTGACATGCACTTGTGTTTTGGGGTTATAAGAGGTTTATTGAAATATTAGTTGATTGTGGGTGGGTATAGTTTAGGGCTATCTAAATGATCTATTCTTTTATATAGTTAGTTTAAAGTGGAATCTTGGGGAGTAGTTAGGGTTTTCCTTTATTGATTTGTTAATAGATAGAGTAGTAGGGAATCAACTAGAACTGCAATCAAACGCTAGCCTACGCAAGAAAGAAAGAAGAAGAGAAAAATAAACACCTGTTTGCCTGAAGTCATCTGTCCTGGACCTGTGTGTGATTGGACATTATAAAAAAAACTTCTCCTGAGCTACAGTTGTGGTAACTGTAATATATTCTTAATTTTAAATGCATATTAAATTTATTTTATTTGAAATATTTGAGTGAAATAATTTTTTATGCAGCTTTGGCTATTTCTTGAGTAACTGGAAATTGCCTGGGTTTCACTAGTATCCTTCTGGCTATGGCCACCAACTTGTCGCACTGTTTTATCTCCTTTAAATCTTTAGATACTATCACTCCAAGGTCCCTCTCACCTCACTCTCTTGTCATATCTCTCAGGTAGTCTCCTATCTCTGTCAGCTCTGGAAAATAAGAAGCTACTTCTCTGAAACTGACTTCACCCACCTTCGTCCTGTCCCACATGGACTACTTTAATGCACTATTGAACGGATTGACAGCAAAAAATCTCCAGAGCCTACAAAATGCAGCAGACTCCTAAAAAACCTACATGCCCATGATGCGGTCTCAGAAGCACTATCATCAGTCCTCTAGTTACCCATTAACAAACGTTGTATCTTCAAGGGCCTAGTAATAACATACAAGTCTCTATGCAACATGGCACCCAGCTTCATATCAATCAAATTTCCTCCATATGTCCCAAACAGACCACTCAGCACCCAGGAGGAAACACATCTGCAAATACCTCTTGGTTGCACCCTCCAACTCCAGAGCACCAGATGCCTTTTCTACTCCCACTTCCTACCAAGCTATTGGAATCAATTGCTTCCTCACATCATGGAAACGTAGAAACATGATGGCAGATAAAGGCCAAATGGCCCATCCAGTCTGGCCATCTGCAATAACCATTATTTCTTCCTCTCTTTAAGAGATCCCACATGCCTCTCCCAGTCTTTCTTGAATTCAGACAGTCTCTGTTTCCACCACCTTTTCTGGGAGACTGTTCCACACATCTACCATCCTTTCTGTAAAAAAAATATTCCCTTAGATTACTCCTGAGCCTATCACCTCTTAACTTCATCCTAGGCCCTCTCATTCCAGAGCTTCCTTTCAAATGAAAGAGACTCGACTCATGCGCATTTACATCACATAGGTATTTAAATGTCTCTATCATATATATCATATCCCTTAAATGGCTTCTGAACTTCAAGAACATAATACATAAGAACATAAGCAGTGCCTCTCCTGGGTCAGACCAGAGGTCCATCATGCCCAGCAGTCTGCTCACGTGGTGGCCCATCAGGTCCAGGACCTGTATAGTAATCCTCTATCTATACCAGTGGTTCCCAAACCTGTCCTGAAGGACCCCCAGGCCAGTCGGGTTTTCAAGATAGCCCTAATGAATATGCATGGAGCAGATCTGCATTCCTGGCATCTCCATTATATGCAAATCTCTGTGATGCATATTCATTAGGGCTATCTTGAAAACCCGACTGGCCTGGGGATCCTCCAGGACAGGTTTGGGAACCACTGACCTATACCCTTCTATCCCCTTTTCCTTCAGGAAATTATCTAATCCCTTCTTGAACCCTAATACCATACTCTGTCCTATCATACCCTCTGGAAGCACATTCCAGGTACAAACATACCTCTTCCCATAAATCCAGTCACTCCCTTCCAACCAAATATATTCTAATGTACGCTGAACTAGATCTACTCTGTTTGTTAACTGAAGATGGAAATAACCGTATGTTAACTTAAAATGACCCCATTGACTGCATTTATTGAGTTACAATAACTGTCATGTGCCTTTCCTTTTATTTGACTTCCTTACACATCCAGGGTGGGTGGAGGGGAATGTATTATTGTTTGCTATACTTAATTATCTATATTATTGAAAAAAAATATGTACGTCTTCTATTAATTATGGGGAGGAGGGGGGAGAAAATGATTGTTTTTTGAATTATTTGTGTATCTAAAGTGCATTCTGTGTAGTGTTTATGTTTAAATTAATTATATGGCACTGTTAACATTTGAAAATTAATAAAGATTTATTAAAAAAAAAAAATGACCACATTGTATGTTAAACTTGACTCTGTATATCTAATGTTACTCTACATATGTAAATTCATAATTTGTTTGTCTTTGCACTTTGTCAACCATGTTACCCAATCTGAATTTGTTGGGGAGGACGGGATATGCGTTCTGTGTAGTGTTTATGTTTAAATTCATTATATGGCACTGTTAACATTTGAAAATTAATAAAGATTTATTTAAAAAAAAAAATGACTACATTGTATGTTAAACTTGACTCTGTATATTACATTACATTACATTACGGATTTCTATTCCGCCATCTAATGTTACTCTACATATGTAAATTCATAATTTGTTTGTCTTTGCACTTTGTCAACCATGCAGTGGCGTACCTAGGGGGGGGCGGGGGGGGCGGGCCGCCCCGGGTACCAGCCCTAAGGGGGTGTTCCCGGCCTTGCCGTTCAGTCCCCCGCCACCCCCGAAGGACCGCTCGCCCCCCTGGCCTCCCCGCACCACCTATGAACAGCCGCAGCAGGATCGCGAAGTCAGCGTCAGCATCCCTGCGCTGCTTCCTACGACGCGATCCCGCCCCTCCTCTGACGTCAGAGGAGGGGCGGGACCGTGGCGCAGGAAGCAGCAGGGATCGCTGACGCTGACTTCGCGATCCTGCTGCGGCTGTTCATAGGTGGTGCGGGGAGGCCAGGGGGGCGAGCGGTCCTTCGGGGGTGGCGGGGGACTGAACGGCAAGGCCGGGAACACCCCCTTAGGGCTGGTACCCGACGCTGACTTCGCGATCCTGCTGCGGCTGTTCATAGGTGGTGCGGGGAGGCCAGGGGGGCGAGCGGTCCTTCGGGGTGGGTCGGGGCATCAGGCCTTCAGGGTGGGGCGGGCGGGCAGGCAAGCAGGCTTTCAAGGGGGAGGGGGGTGACAGGCAGGCAGGCAGGCCTTCAAGGGGGGACAGGCCTTCGGGGGGGGGTGCAGACATTCAAGGGGTGCAGGCCTTCAAGGGGGGCAGGCAGGCCTTCAGGGGGGTGCAGACCTTCGGGTGGGGGGTGTAGGCCTTTGGGGGGGTGCAGACCTTCAAGGGAGTGCAGGCCTTCAAGGGGGGAAAGGCAGGCAGGCCTTCAAGGGGGGGACAGGCCTACAAGGGGGGGGGACAGGCCTACAAGGGGGGGGACAGGCCTACAAGGGGGGGGACAGGCCTTCAAGGGGGGGTGCAGGCCTTCAAGGGGGGGTGCAGGCCTTCAAGGGGGGTGCAGGCCTTCAAGGGGGGAAAGGCAGGCAGGCCTTCAAGGGGGGGACAGGCCTACAAGGGGGGGGGACAGGCCTACAAGGGGGGGGGACAGGCCTACAAGGGGGGGGACAGGCCTTCAAGGGGGGGTGCAGGCCTTCAAGGGGGGGTGCAGGCCTTCAAGGGGGGTGCAGACCTTCGGGGGGGGGTGTAGGCCTTTGGGGGGGTGCAGACCTTCAAGGGGGTGCAGGCCTTCAAGGGGGGAAAGGCAGGCAGGCCTTCAAGGGGGGGACAGGCCTACAAGGGGGGGGACAGGCCTACAAGGGGGGGGACAGGCCTACAAGGGGGGGGGACAGGCCTTCAAGGGGGGGTGCAGGCCTTCAAGGGGGGTGCAGGCCTTCAAGGGGGAGACAGGCCTTCAAGGGGGGGAAAGGCAGGCAGGCAGGCCTTAAAGGGGGGACAGGCCTACAAGGGGGTGGGACAGGCCTTCAAGGGGGGGACAGGCCTTCGGGGGGGTGCAGACCTTCAAGGGAGTGCAGGCCTTCGGGGGGGGGGTGCAGTCCTTCAGGGGTGGGGTTTAGGCCTTCAGAGGGGGACAGACCTTCGGGTGGGAGGTAAAGTCCTTCGGGGGGTGCAGGTCTTCAGGGGTGGGGTGTAGCCCTTCGGAGGGGGGACAGACCTTCGGGGGAGGGGGGTCCTGGTGTAAAAGTACACAGAGGGAGAGAGGGAAGGGGGGGTTCAAAGATACATGCATATGCCAGACTTTGGGGGTTAGAAATAATGGGTCTAAAAACAGAGGAGTGGGAGAGAGATGGTGCATAATGGGATTTAGGGAGGGAAGGAACAGAAAGGGAGAGAACTTGGAAACAGGGGATGGTGTGGAGGGGGGATAGAGATACTGGATAGGAGGATAGTTGGGAACAGAAAGGGAGAGATGGTGGATCCTGGGGTGGTGGGGAGTTGAGAAAAGGTGAATCTGTGGATGGAGACAAAAAAAAGGAAAGATGCCAGATCTCCGGGAGAGGGAAGGGAAACGGAAGGGGAGAACAGAGATGGCAGACGGATGGTTAGCACGGAGAAAGGAGACCCTGGCAAGCAAGACAACAAGAGCCTGGGACCAACAAGATTTGAATATTGATCAGAGAACAAAAGGTAGAAAAAATAATTTTATTTTCTGTTTTGTGATTACAATATGTTAGATTTGAAAAGTGTACATGAGACAGCTTGAAATGGGAACTTTTCTATTTTTGTGAATGGCAAGGCTGAGTTCAGTTAAAATATATGCTTTATAAGAAAATATAATAATGTGTTTTATAAAGTTTATAAGCATTGCTGGCATACTCGGTGAGGTGTTCCTAGTGTTGGTGGTGGTGGTAGCATGTCAGTGTGTTGAGAGGAAGAGGTAGTCTGGGAAATTCTGCTGAGCAAACTCTGGGCCCATTTCCACCCCCAGTTAGTCCACTCCACTCAACTGGTTCACACACTGAGTGGGTCTTTGGGTGTTATTTCTGGGTAGTTGTTTTAGAATCTCTTCCAGTGGTTTGTCAGTATCTCCTTCTGGTCCAAGGAAGGAAACTTTGTCAACCTTAGCATTGACCTTCAGAATATGTTTGTAACAGCGCTGCTTGTGTGGCATTAGGCTATGTAGTGATCGAAAGAAAAAAACAGACCTTTGCACATTTTTGCACTATATGGTGGGTGTATGAGGAGATTCATTTCCTGCACAGTTAAGTCCATTTTTTCTACTGAATAATAGTATAGGTACAATGAAAGTAAATAGCAAAAATGTTTGAGTAGATAATTAAGGAAATCTTTTTCATATTGCTTGCTTATGGACTGGGAAAAAAGACTGTTCAAGCAAATGTCTCCAGAACTGCTTTAATGGAAAAATGTGATTTTTTTTTTTTTTAAGTACTTTGTGAAATTTATTGTTGTTGTGAAATTTATTGTTATACTTTGTTTAAACTTAAAAAGCGGTGTCATTAACAGTGAATCTAATCGAAAAATCGATTCAACAGGGTGAATCGGATCGAATGAAATATTTTTCTCTGAATCGGGCAGCACTATTGGCTACCATGAGAATGGGCTACTGGGCATGATGGACCATTGGTGTGACCCAGTTAGGCTATTCTTATGTTATGTTCTCATCTGTAGGGGCCTTTGTTTTCACTTCTTATTTTAATGTATTTTTTTCCTGGGAACTTATCAGTGTTTTTTTATAATGGGAACAAAAATGGAAGAGAATTAATGTGTGTGGAATGGGGGGGGGTAACTAATTTCTTCAGCTAAATAATTCAATCCACTTCAAACAGACATAGGAGAACTCACGCACCATTCACACACCCTCCAACCAAAAACGTCAAAAGAAAAAAACTGTTCGACAACCTCCTAGCCATTCGAGCTGCAACACTTGACCCCCAACTCTACAACCTATTGACCTCGACCACAAACTACAAAACCTTAAAAAAAGAAATAAAAACCCTTCTATTAAAAAAACACATAAAACCAAACTAACATAATCAGAACTGTCCCAAGCATCACCTGCAACTACTCCATATGTACTTCTGATGTCATGACAATTCAGACATAATTTATGTTATGTTATGTTTGGAATAATGGTTACATAAATGAGGTTCAATAAAAGAAAATTTTCTGTGGGAGCATTTGTTGGAACTTCTGTTATCCTGATTTCTTCTATCTGTGGGCTTTCTTTAGCTAACCTACTTATCTGGGGCTTTCCACTTCTGCAGCTGCCCTTTTCACGGTCCACTTTGCGCTTGCACTCTCTGGGGAGGGGGGGTTGGGTCTGGGCTTGGTGGGGTAGGTGTGTCTGGTAGTTTTGTCTGGGTGGTGGCTGGGTGTTTCTTGGGTGCTTGTTGTGCGGATTGGTGTGTCTGGTGAGCGGTCTGGGTGTTGTTGCTTGTGGGGGTTTTTTTCATTATAAAATATGGCTGAGGGTCTAGTCCGGCTTATTTTTCTTGTGGGTTCTGGGGTGGGATTTGTTTGCTTGCCCCAAGTTTTGGCCTTTTGTTGTGTATTGCTATGCCTCTCATTGGCAATTTTCTCTTGGGAGAGGCTTGTTCATGCTTGTTGTTGCTGTTACTCTCATTCTGTGTTCTTTTTGATAATGTATAAGTTTCTGTACAGACCATGGTTGCTTGTCTGGACCTTTTGCCATTCTCAATAAAAATACTTTGGAAAAAAAAAAAAAAAAAAAAAAAGAAAATTTTAACTGCCTGTTTCTATTCTGAACATTTATTCCATTTCATGGTTATTGCAAAAAAAAAAAAAAAAAAAAAAAAAATTTTACATGAGGGGGGGGGGGGGGTGTCAAAAAATGATGGGCCCCGGGTGCCACATACCCTAGGTACGCCACTGCAACCATGTTACCCATTCTGAATTTGTTGGGGAGGACGGGATATAAAACTAACCAAATAAATAAATAAATATAATAAATAAATAAATGCATCACTCTGCACTTCTTTGCATTGAATTTTAATTACAGTACACTAAGGAGTTTTCAATATAAATCCTTGTGTTATTTGTACTTTATAGCACTTTTTGGTTGGTGATCTCAGCACTTTATTTGCACTTGATGCACTTTATATGTATTTTTAAAGTATATATTTATTATTAACTTGTAGAGTGTTTCTGGTATTGAATTTTAATAAACACTTTCAATAGTCACCTTGTTTTCTTTATATGAAACAATGTTTACTTAAATCAGCTGTCAGCTGATGCTGCTTAGTGAACACTCAGACCCACGGCTTAGGTCTCAGTGAAAATTCACGGAGCAGCTGGTTGCCAGTAGCGTGTCTGTGTGCAGTATGGAGTGCCTGTCCCGCACCCCTCCTGAAGAAGCCAATGGGTGAAACCTAGGTTGGGGGGGTCGGCTGTGTATCTGTATGCAGTAATATGAATTAAAGGAGGAGCCCGGAGCAGTTGTGTGAATTACCCACATCAGTTTACAGCTAAGTTGGTTTTTTGTTTCATTTTATTTTATTTTATGTTATTTAATATTTGCAATATGGTGGGTGAGACTGTGAACAACAATGATGGTCTCTCACACAGCTGCTCCGTGAATTTTCACTGAGACCTAAGCTGTGGGTCTGAGTGTTCACTAAGCAGCATCATATAAAGAAAACAAGGTGACTATTGAAAGTGTTTGATATAAGTTATCACCTTGGATAAGTAAGTTCCCTTGCAGTTTTAAGATATATTGAATTTTAATAGCCAAATATTAGACCATTCTTCTAATTTTTGCATTTCCTTTTTCATGTTTTCCACTTCCTATGGGGTGTCCACTCTGTTACAAATCCTGGTATCATCCGCAAAAAAAAAAAAAAAAAGGCAAACCTTATCTTCTACCCTTCGACAATGTCATTCGGAAATATACTGAACAGACTCGGCCCCAGCACCGATCCTTGAGGCGCTCCACTACTCACGTTTCCTTCCTCCGAGTAAATTCCATTAACCACTACCCTCTGGTTAATGGGGTCAAGCTTCTACGTCGTAGGCCAGAATCCAGAATCTATTTGACAAGATTTGGATTGAGGAGGGCCCGGGGTTCAAAAGTGCTTGTTCCTCTAAATCTGCCTCCGTGGAAGAAGAAATGAAAAGAGAGATTTGAGAACACCGGTGTTCTCAACTTAGGCAGGCAATATCAGAAAGAGGAGAGGATGAGTTCCTCCACCACAGAGTTAGAGGCATTGAGAAAACACGATTTGTATCATCTAATATAATAAAACGCTAGGCCGCGCATGCGCAGTTCCATCGCGTGCGTCCGTTTTCTGTGAGATGTACAGCATCTCAGATAGGAGTGGCATGCGCCCGAAACACTCTCTCTCCTCCCCCGAGACGGATGTCGGACATGGCGGCTGTCGGCCCGTGCTGTTTTTTGATCTGCCCTGCTCCTTGCCTGAAGTCCTCTCTCCTCCCCCGAGGCTGATGTCGGACGCGGCGGCTGTCTCCCCCGAGGCGGATGATCTTATGGGAATCAATGTTCTTCGCTCTGCCCTGCTCCTTGCCTTACTATATTTTTAAGTTGAAAGACCATGCAGCGGCTCCTCTCAGGATCCCCACCTGCGTCGGAAGTCCAATGCAGTCGGGGATCTTGAGAGGAGCCGCCGCCGTGTCTTTCAACTTAAAAATATACTAAGGCAAGGAGCAGGGCAGAACGATCTTCAAAATGGCGGCAAATCGATCTCCGTTCCTCTGGGGGGGGTCTGGGAGGAGAGGGATCGCGGCCACACCGAGGAGCCCGACTCATTTGCCCCCCCCCTCTTCCCTTATCATGGGCCCGACTGGCGATTCAAGCAGCGTGTGCAGCACTCTTCACACGCTGCTTCGGGACCTTCTACTGCCCTGATTTACTCTGGCACGTCTGGAGCAAATCAGGGCAGTAGAAGGGCCCGAAGCAGCGTGTGAAGAGTGCTGCACACGCTGCTTGAATCGCCATGTGTAGTCAGGCCCGCGGGAAGGGAAGGGGGGGGCGGCAAAGGACTCGGGCCCGCGTTTGTAGTCGCGACTGTGGGAAGGGAAAGAGGGTAGAGGCACAGGGAACTGGTGTGGGGGGAGGGAATGCAGCTTTGCACAGACAGACAGAGGGAGGAAGGAAGACAGAAAGACAAGAAGAAAGACACAGGGGCAGGTGCACAGGGAACTGGTGTGGGGGGAGGGAATGCAGCTTTGCACAGACAGACAGAGGGAGGAAGGAAGACAGAAAGACAAGAAGAAAGACACAGGGGCAGGTGCACAGGGAACTGGTGTGGGGGGAGGGAATGCTGCTTTGGACAGACAGACAGAGGGAGGAAGGGACACAGAAAGACAAGAAGAAAGACACAGGGGCAGGTGCACAGGGAAATGGTGTGGGGGGAGGAAATGCTGCTTTGGACAGACAGACGAAGGAAGGGACACAGAAAGACAAGAAGAAAGACACAGGGGCAAGTGCGGGACAGCGGGAGTCGCGTCAGGAGGGGTGCGGAATGCCGCAGAGGGAACTTTTCCAATGGGTGCAACTGGGCGGCTGTCGGGAGCCTCTGATCACGGGCAGAGCAAGGTAAGTGTATCATAGGGATAAGAAGGAGGAGGGGGGGAGAAAAAGGAAGGGACGCCTATTGCTGGACAGGGGGAGAAGGAAAGAGGTGCTGATGGACAGGGGGGTGGGTGGGTGAAGGAAAAAGAACGGAGGCCTAAGGTAAAACAAAGGGAGAAGGGCTGCTGCTGCATAAGGAGACCTGTGGAGGGGTGGTGGTGGACACAGGGGAGGTAAAAGGAAGGGAGAATGGACAGGGGGAGCAGGCAAGGGGTGGTGATGGACAGCCAAGGAAAAAGAAAGAAAGAAAGCGGCTAAGGAGAGAGAGAGAGAAAGAAATAAAGAGAGACACACACACATATATTCTAGCACCCGTTAATGTAACGGGCTATAAGACTAGTTTACTATGTTATGCTCTGCCAACATAATTGATTTTTTGTTGCCTTGGCTACTTAAAGACTTTCAATAAACTTTGATGATTCAGATTCAGTACAATCCCTGGATGGGACTGGACACTTATAAAACAGGAAGCAAGCGAGCCCAATGGTCAACAGCCTCCTAGCTCAAGCTGGTCCCACCCTGAAACCCTTTAATCATAAGGATAGAAACATAGAGAAACGCAGAAACACGATGACAGATAAAGGCCAAATGGCCCATCTAGTCTGCCCATCTGCAGTAACCAATATCTCTTTCTCTCTCCGAGAGATCCCACATGCCTATCCCATGCCCTCTTGAATTCAGACACAGTCTCTATCTCCACCACCTCTTCCGGGAAACTGTTCCACACATCTACTACCTTCTCTGTAAAAAAGTATTTCCTTAGATTACTCCGGAGCCTACCACCTCTTAACTTCATCCTATGCCCTCTCATTGCAGGTTTCCTTTCAAATGAAAGAAACTCGACTCATGCGCATTTACATCATGCATTTACAAACGTCTCTATCATATCTCCCCTTTCCCGTCTTTCCTCCAAAGTATAGAGATTGAGATCTTTAAGTCTGTCCCCATACGCCTTATGACGAAGACCACACACCATTTAACATAACATAACATAGCATTGTGCTTATTGACCGCGTAACCATAAGTTCAACGCGGTTTGCAAAAAGTTATAAACATGTTACATGAAATAAGACGATTCGTTAAACAGTCAAATATTTAGAAAAAAGATAGGTCTTCAATGGTTTTCTAAAATAGCCATAGGAATGGGTAGTAAGCAACAATATTCGGAATTCGTTGTCATAAAGAGCTGCCTGAGATGCCAAAGTATGATTTAGAAATTTCTTTCTCCTGCAACCCTGGACAGATGGAAAATTAAACAAAGGATGAGTTCTTCTACTATGTCTGTATGATGCTAAAGAAAATCTCTTGACTAAGTAAGAAGGAGTTGTACCATAAACATCCTTGTAACAGAAACAGCCTCGTTTAAACGATACCCGGGCCTCCATTGGCAGCCAATGCAATTCGCAATAAAAGGGTGTAACATGATCAAATTTTTTCAGGCCACAAACCATTCTGACCGCTGTATTCTGTATTATTGTAAGCCTTGCTAATTCTTTCTTGCTGACTGTCAGATAGATAATATTACAATAGTCGAGAAGACTCAGTAGCAGTGGCGTACCTAGGGTATGTGGCACCCGGGGCCCATCATTTTTTGACACCCCCCCCATGTAAAAAAATATTTTTTGTAATGACCATGAAATGGAATAAATGGTCAGAATAGAAACAGGCAGTGAAAATTTTCTTATATTCCAAACATAACATAACATAAATTATGTCTGAATTGTCATGACATCAGAAGTACATATGGAGTAGTTGCAGGTGATACTTGGGACAGTTCTGATTGTGTTAGTTCGGTTTTATGTGTTTTTTGAATAGAAGGGTTTTTATTTCTTTTTGAAGGTTTTGCAGTCTGTGGTCGATGTCAATTGGTTGTAGAGTTGGGGGTCGAGTGTTGCAGCTCGAATGGCTAGGAGGTTGTCGAACAGTTTTTTTCTTTTGACGTTTTTGGTTGGAGGGTGTGTGAATGGTGCGTGAGTTCTCCTATGTCTGTTTGAAGTGGATTGAATTATTTAGCTGAAGAAATTAGTTACCCCCTCATCCCACACACATTAATTCTCTTCCATTTTTGTTCCCATTATAAAAAACACTGATAAGTTCCCAGAAAAAAAATACATTAAAATAAGAAGTGAAAACAAAGGCCCCTACAGATGAGAACATAACATAAGAATAGCCTAACTGGGTCAGACCAATGGTCCATCATGCCCAGTAGCCCATTCTCATGGTAGCCAATCCAGGATACTAATACCTGGTCAAAACCCAAAGAGTAGCAACATTCCATGCTACCGATCCAGGGCAAGCAGACACTTCCCCCATGTCTTAATAACAGATTATGGACTTTTCCTCCAGGAATTTGTCCAAATCTTTCTTAAAACCAGCTACACTATCTGCTTTTACCATAACTTCTGGCCACTTCATTTTTAAGTTTAGATCTTTCCTTTCAAACAGAGACCTTGCTAGATGTCAAATACAGCACAAGGTAACTTCACATGGACTTAGCTGTGTAGGAAATGTGAATCTCCTCATACACCCACCATATAGTGCAAAAATGTGCAGAATTTCCCAGACCACCTCTTCCTCTCAACACATTGACACGCTGCCACCACCACCACCACTAGGAACACCTCACTGGGTAGGCCAGTTATGCTATAAACTTTATAAAACACATTATTATATTTTCTTATAAAGCACATATTTTAACTGAACTCTCTGACATCCTCAGCCTTTCCATTCACAAAAATAGAAGGAAGAAAACTTCCCATTTCCTGCTGTCTCATGTCCCCGGCCTATACAATATTTTTTTTCTTCAGACCCTTCAAAAGTCTGACCAAATCCTCGTTTCACTTGCATTATAAAGTATTAAGGATGCCATCTCTCCCCAATCCCAGGTCCTAAAGTCTAAGACAGTAGCACAAGCTAATGCTGCCAGATTCAGGAAAAAAAATTTTGATTCGATTCAGCCTATTGAATTGGTTTTTCAATTCGATTTTCCTGCCCAGTTGGGTGATTTTTTTCAAAACTCCTGGTGGGTTTTATAGCTTTTTCACCCCCTTTGGCTTCTCCTAACCACACTGGCGCTGTGATGTAAATAAAATAAAGAAACAAAAAGGACTTTTCCTCTCTCTGTTAAATCTTAGCTCACATTTGCAGTCCAACACCAGCTCTGGCAGGATACACATTTCAAATCTGACATATTATAATCACAAAACAGAAAATAAAATTAATTTTTCTACCTTTTGTTGTCTGGTTATATTTCAAATCTTGTTGGTCCAAGGCTCTGGTTTTCTTCTGATAACTTGCTTTCCAGGGTCTCCTTCTTTCTTCTTTCTGCGTGCTAACCATCCATCTGCCAACTCTGTCCTCCCTTTCCATTTCCCTTCCCTCCCCAGGAAGTCTGGTATCTTTCCTTTTTTTCATCTCCCTCCACAGATCCACCTTTTCTTAACTACCCTTTCATCAGCATCTTTCCCTCCTTCCCCACCACCCCAGAGTCCACCATCTCTCCCTTTCTTTTCCCAATTACCCTCCTAACCAGTATCTCTGTCCCTCCTCTACACCATCCCTTGTGTCCAATTTCTCTCCCTTTCTGTTCCTTCCCTCCCTAAATCCCATGGTCCATCATCTCACTCCCTCTCCTCTATTTTCAGACCCATTATTTCTTCCCCCCCCCCCAAAGTTTGGCATATGCACGTCTCTTTGAACACCCCCTTCCCTTCGTGTACTTCTAAACCAGGGTCCCCCCAAAGGCCTGTCCCCCCTTAAAGGTCTGCCTGTCCCCCCTTGAAGGCCTGACCCACCCCCTTGTAGGCCTGTCCCCCCCCTTGAAGGCCTGTCCCCCCCCTTGTAGGCCTGCCTGCCTGTCCCCCCCTTGAAGGCCTGTCCCCCCCCTTGAAGGTCTGCACCCCCCCAAAAGCCTGCACCCCCCCAAAGGTCTGCACCCCCCCGAAGGTCTGCACCCTCCCCTGAAGGCCTTCACCCCCCCGAAGGTCTGTCCCCCCCTTGAAGGCCTGTCCCACCCCCTTGTAGGCCTGTCCCCCCCCCTTGAAGGCCTGCCTGCCCCCCCTTGAAGGCCTGCCTCCCCCCCTTGAAGGCCTGCCTGCATGCCTGTCGCCCCCCTCCCCCTTGAAAGCCTGCCTGCCTGCCCGCCCACCCCACCCTGAAGGCCTGATGCCCCAACCCACCCCGAAGGACCGCTCGCCCCCCTGGCCTCCCCGCACCACCTATGAAGCAGCCCAGCAGGATTGCGACATCAGCGATCCCTGCGCTGCTTAGACGCTGCTTCCTGCAACGCGGTCCGCCCCTCCTCTGATGTCAGAGGAGGGGCGGGACCGCGGCGAAGGAAGCAGCGCCCAAGCAGCTCAGGGATTCCTGACGTCGCGATCCTGCTGCAGGCTGCTTCACAGATGGTGCAGGAAGGTCAGTAGGGCGAACGGTCCTTCGGGAGTGGGGGGAACTGAACGGCAAGGCCCGGAGCACCCCTTCAGGGCTGGCACCTGGGGCGGACCGCCCCTCCCGCCCCCCCTTGGTACGCCACTGCTCAGTAGTAACGATTGAACCAGTAATCTAAAAGCAGTAAATTCAAAATAAGATCTAATTGTTCGCAATTTCCATAATGTGAAGTGGCATTTACGCACTAGAGCCTTGCTCTGAGGGTGTATGAGTGAAAAGTATTGGTGAGGGACCCCGCATCAGGAAGCTATAACAACAATAACTCTGGGGAGAGAGAGCATATTTCTGAGGTGTCTGCAGTTGGAGAGAGGGGCTTTTCATGCCTAATACCTGCTGCTTCCCTGTCTTCTCAGCGTTTTAAAGATCCAAACAGTGCTGCAAATCAGGCAGGCACTGAAAGGGGCACCTATACCATCAGCGAAGCCTCTGCCATCTGGCTTAAAAACACTGCAGCCTCTGTGGCACATGGCCACAGACACGTGGCCACAGGGCGTGGCCAAAGGGGCGTGCCCTAAGGGGCACGCCAGGCTCCTTGGGAGCTCCTTGGAGCCACTTGGAGACAGTTGGAGTGAGGTTAGTGAGTGGTTTCCCCTTTGATTTATGTCTGTATAATGATATTGTAAAATTTTTCTTCTAATGGGGAAACGCGAATTAAAAGTTAAAGTCTCAACTCCTGTATCTTCAGGCCCAATGGATAAACATTTGACATCTATGGAGGTTAATACTAAACAGACTAAGAGATCAGAACAATTTTCAGGAGCCTCACTTAGCTCTCCTGAAAGAACTCCTCCTCTCCCTCCTTTAAATCCTGTTCAACTGGCACCCGAAGTTGGTACTAGTGCTTCTAAGGAAGCTTCAGCGCCCCAGACTGCCCATTTAGTATCCTATGAAAAAATGCCTCAAATCATACCAATGGTTGAGGATCTGGAAGGCTCTGAAGAAAATAAACAGGAAGTGACTCTAAAAGACTTAAGTGGCAAATTAATATTAGGATGGAGAAAATGTTGAAATTAGTCATGAGCAAACAAGACAAAACTGCAGATCTATACAAGACGTAGGCTTATTACAGTGACGAATTTTGACGTCGCTCACACTTTGCTGCCACTATACAAAATTTTTTTTGTGATTTTTTTGTTTTTTCCCCTCTATTTTTACCATGGACCCCTGACGAAGGTTTGTCCGAAACACGGACCGTGTCGGGTCCCCTGATTGGTAAAAGGGTTTGCATATGATAATTTTTTGTCACAAATAAATCAAGCCTACGTCTTGTACAGATCTGCAGTTTTGTCTTGTTTGCTCTTGGTTGTTTTTTTTACTGCAGTTTAGGTTGGAACTTTTCTTTTTTGTTTTGAAATTAGTCATGACTCAGTCTCAGGATTTTTCAAAGGAGGTGGTAGGAAAACTAGTGAATGTTGATTCTAATATTAAAGTTTTGGATGAACGCACAATTAAGATAGAGAAGCAAGTTTCTAACCTACAAGCATCTTCCATGTCAGCAATAAAGGATTCACATTCTAAACTAGAAATAATGGAAAATGCTACAAGGGCAAGAAACCTGCGACTGATTAATTTTTCTGAAACACGTTTGATCTCTCCTGAGATTCTTTTTCATAAGTATCTCAGAGAGGTTTTGGGGTTAACTAACTCTGAATCAGTACCTATTTCTACACTCTATTATATACCTAAGAAACAAAAAATTACAGTGGAACAAAGACTAGACCAATTGGCTTCTATTGATATGAATTTGACGGAATTTCTTGAAGACTCGCAAGATGCAATACAAACCAGGTCTACCTTCTTAGTTTCATGTACAAATGAGAGTGATAAGGTACTGATAATGAAACTATATTTTAAAAATAAACAGGCAATGTTTTGTGGGGCTACAATTCAAATATTTCCAGATGTGGCAAGAGTAACCCAACTTAGACGAAAAGCTTTTTTAGCTTTGAAATCTAAGGTAGTGGAATCCGGTGCCACATTTTT
The DNA here is from genome assembly GCF_902459505.1 of Geotrypetes seraphini. Classification (NCBI taxonomy): domain Eukaryota; kingdom Metazoa; phylum Chordata; class Amphibia; order Gymnophiona; family Dermophiidae; genus Geotrypetes; species Geotrypetes seraphini. The sequence goes on along the minus strand of NC_047084.1, from coordinate 92,761,423 downwards.
TCTGAAATTTCCGTGTAAGTGTTTGATAACTTTTCAGGATAAGGAATACGTATTTTTTGATCCTATTCAATTAGAGCAGGGGTCTCAAAGTCCCTCCTTGAGGGCCGCAGTCCAGTCGAGTTTTCAAGATTTCCCCAATGAATATGCATGAGATCTATGTGCATTCACTGCTTTCAATGCATATTCATTAGGGAAATCCTGAAAACCCGACCGGATTGTGACCCTCAAGGAGGGACTTTGAGATCCCTGAATTAGAGTATTTTCTTGAACATTCTTAGTAACCCCCTCCCCCCCTTTTCTAAGTTGGGGTAGAATTTTACTTTCTTGGTTATGATAATTCAAATGAAAATAGGAGTTTAAATAGTTAAATGCCTCTATAAAACTAAGGGTGTTATCCCTTATTGATTATTAAATTTTATGTTATTATGTAATATAATTCTTTCTCCTCAATGATGTGGGCTTGATGGGATTTCTGATTTTCTATGACTGATTTAAGTTGTATTAAGAAATAATATTTCTATATTTTTTGTGTAAATTCCCATATCCTGTATACTTGCTTGGATATTTCAACAAAAAAACAACAATAACTCTACTTGCAGAATGGTTTGGAATAAATGGGCAGACGGAATCGTTTTCCTGCTGTCATCTCTATGCTACCATGGAAGACTTGCATTTTTAACCTCTGTTTTCATTGGAATTTATTGCTGCCACCTGTCTGGCAAGCTGAAGAAGTATAAATTGCTCTCAGGCAGCTGTCTGCAAGAAGCCAAAAAGATTTAAAGAATTCTTTATGGCCTTTTCCCAGAACACTAAAAAAAAAAAAAAAAAAAACCCCCAAAAAACAGGAAGGCCTGTGCAGAAACTGCAACAACTGGCTAATGATAGGGTTGACGGCTTGAACTAGTTTTTCATTTTACCAGGCTAGCCCACTCTGCCTATGAGCCATCTGTCAGCCATTGTACTATTTTGTAAGCTTTCAGCACTGCTCCCACAAGATCTTCATTATAGAATGCATTATGTACCAGTAAAAGGAAAAATGGTCAGGAATCCAACATTCATGTCACACACACACACACAAAAAAAAATCTCTAGGATTTTAATTAAAATAATTGGTTATACTAAATACAGTACTTAAACCTTACCGAGAACTGAGCGTGAAAGTACTACATTTTGCTTAATGCAAAAACAGGTTGTAATGCATTAATAATAGGTATATTTAGAAAGAAAGACTCTGTGTTCTGCAACTGGCGAGGGGTAAATAATTTGCTACTTTCATGCTCACATCTCTTGACTTGGATAGTTTTCCGATATGTGGGCCCAATTCCCATTCTGAAGTAACGCAAGGCCAGGTCTGCATTTTATTAATAAATACACATGCGTCAGGGTAGCATGATGACTTAAGAGCTATCTGAAACAAGGTAGCCATCATAATGTCATTTTCAATCTTGTCACCTCGGGTCATGTTTTCTAACATAGTATACAGTGCACGTTTGCTCCATTAAACGAGCAGAGAATACGGGTTGTGCAGATGTAGAGAAAGCCATGACATGTAGAAAAGCAGTAAGCTTTAGGACTTGCTTAGTATGCCATAAAAAAAAGGTTTGAACAAATTCCTGGAGGAAAAGTTCATAGTCCGCTGTTGAGACAGACTTGGGGGAAGCCACTTCTTGTCCTGGATTGGTGGTATGGAATGCTGCCAGGTACTTGTGACTTGGATTGGCCTCCGTGAAGACGGGATACCGGGCTAGATGGTCTGATCCAGTAAGGCTATTCTTACGTTCTTAGATTAATGATGAGGATCCCCCTTGTACCAGGCATTCCCAGTGCCATACTGAGCTTGTGGCAAGGTCTCTTCTGCCTAGCAGCATTTCTACTAAAGCTGCAGACTTAAAGGAGAACTAGACTGATGATTAGAGCAGTAGGCTAAGAACTAAGGCCCAGATTCTCAAAACTTTAACACTGTCGCTTAACTGTTTACCAATGGTTTAGCCTGTATTCATTTTAGCGGTGGTTTATCTCTGTCAATAGCAAGCTTTCTAGCAGTCTCAGACAATGACATGCAAATGGGCTCCTTAAGATTGAAATGAGCCCTCTGGTGGATTCTTAAAAAAATGCTGAGCCATTTTCAAAAAGCGGCGTTGGGCTTTTGGCCACAAAAACAAGCGACTGGTCCAGGGGTGCTGGTCCAGGCAGGATAGTATCAGAGGCAGCTAGAAAGCCGTGTTGTGATGCAGGGAGAGACATGCTCATTCTCTCCCCTTGCATCACAACACCCCTCCCCTGCAGACGCAGTAAACACCCCCCCCCCCATGCAGTGGGAGAGATGCCGATTCTCTCTCGCTGCCAAGAAACGCCTGCCGCTGCCCGGACCATGCGTACCCCCCACTGTGGGAGAGATGCCTAATCTCTCCTGTGCTAAGTGTGACCTCCCCCTGCCAAACAACACTCCCCCCAGTCTTCGACGCCCTCTGCCCCTATGCCAACTCACCCTTACCTCTAATTAGATTACTTGAGGGATTCAGATTCCCTCCTCCCAGCTGACCTGCGTCATCCAAGATGGGCCTTCCCTTCCCTGGTGCATCCCAAGATCCCAGGCCAGCTGGGAGGAGGGAATCCACGTCCCTCAGATCATCTACTTAGAGGTAAGGGTGAGAGGACATCGGCGGCAGGGAGGTCACTTGGCAGCGGGAGAGAGTGGGCATCTCTCCTGCTGCGGGGGGATGCACGCGGCTGGGCGGCAGTAGGCGTTTCATGACAGGGAGAGAATCGGCATCTCTCCTGCTGCGGGGGGTACGCGTGACTGGGCGGCAGCAGGTGTTTCTTGGCAGCAGGAGAGAATGGGCAACTTAATGGAACAACTAAAGGTTCCATTAGAAAAGAGGGGGAGGAGGGGGTAATCACTGGACAGTTGTACACGAAGGTTCTTGGTGCCAAGAAGTAAGCACTGGTTCAGAATAAACTTCACATAAAAGAGGGACTTGCTGGACTGAAAAATCGTGGTGAACACTGATCAATGCACACTAATAACTAAAAGGAATATGGCTGTCTGTATCGTGAAACATTTCACCCACATTTTATGTAAATGGAATTATCCAAGCAAGAAGCATATCTGCTATTCTACATGTCATAAGAACATAAGAAATGCCGCTGCTGATTTTGCCATATCTAAGCTTTCCAAACCATAGTGCTGCTGAATGCTCACGTATTAAAACATCTTTATTAGAACATAAAAATTGCCGCAGCTTGGTCAGACCAGTGGTCCATCGTGCCCAGCAGTCCGCTCCCGCGGCGGATCTTAGGTCAAAGACCAGTGCCCTAATTGAGTCTAGCCTTACCTGCGTAGGTTCTGGTTTAGCAGGAACTTGTCTAACTTTCCCCTTGCATAGTTTACTTCAGAAAGAAAAAAGTTATGAAGTATGAAAGGGGGGGAGGATCATTCAGTCCACTATCAGGCAGAAGCAATGTCACTTGACCAAGAGATCTCCCTGAAATGGTGCCAGGTCAAAAGTGCGCTGGGACAAAGGCGCGCGCAGACAATTGAGCGCAGCGTGGAGGCGCATGCCGCAGAAAATTACTGTTATTAGGGCTCCGACGGGGGTGTGTGGGGGGGGGAACCCCCCCAATTTACTTAATAGAGATCGCGCCGCGTTGTGGGGGGTTTGGGGGGTTGTAACCCCCCACATTTTACTGAAAACTTCACTTTTTCCTTTGAAGTCTACTCCATCTATCTATTTGCTCCTCTACCTCTCCGAGTAATAGTCATCTTCTGACCCTCTGATAAGTCCCTTTCTTCCTTCCTCATTGACTTTGACTCCTGGCTTTCCTTCTTCTCAAACCCACATCCATGCCGATGACCCCTCTAACTCTTACACTTCCAAGCTTCTCACTCTAACATTCTCATAGAATCTCCAGCTCTGCTCCACCACTCCTACGCACCAGACTGACCACTGCCTTGACCTTGTCTTCTCCTCCAACTGATCTACCACCAAATTCTGAACCTCAACTCTCCCTGTCGCTGACCATCTTCTGTTAACGTTCAAAACCCATCACCCACATCCCCAGACCTGGCCAATTATTATCTATACATTTAGGAACCTTCAGGCTATTGATTCTGGCACCCTTTTCTCCATTATCTCATCTCTCTCTTCAGCTACTATGTCACACAAGTCTATCCATGAAGCTGTCTTCTCTTACAACACCATTCTCACCTCTGCTCTGCAGCCCCTCAATCTCTCTCCTCACTTATCGCCCTCTATGCTCCCATCCCTCTTGATCTCCATTCATAGGGCAAGTCCCTCCTAACCATACACTTCTCCTCCACTGCCAACTCCAGACTCTGTCCCTTCTAGCTTGCTGTGCCATATGTATGGAACAGACTGACTGAATCATTACGTCAGGCTCCATATCTTGCAGTATTCGAATCCAAACTAAAAGCCCACTTTTTCAAGGCTTCCTATCATTTTCTCTGCAAGGAACTCCTCTACACCTATATGTCCTGTCTGTCTGTCTAAGCTAGATTGTAAGCTCTTCATAGCAGGAACAGTCTACTACATGTCAAATGTACAGCACTGTGTATGCCTTTCAGCACTATAGAAATGTTAAATAGTACTAGTAATATTAATGAACACAGAGGATCTCTATTCAGAAAATGAAGGATATAAATTGAAGAACTAAGGCTGGTACTAGGCAGACTTGCATGGTCTGTGTCCTGTATATGGCTATTTGGTTGAGGATGGGCTGGGGAGGGCTTCAACAGGAACAGACATAATTTGGAGATGGTCTAAATAGGCTGGCGTGAGCTTCGATGGCAACTCCAGTAGTTCGAACCTAAGGACAGTACCAGGCAGGTTTCTATGGTCTACGGCCCAGAAATATTAAAGAAAAAAAAAAATAATTTAATCATGAATTTGTAATGCGTGCACCTATTGGGCAGACTGGATGGACCATTCAGGTCTTTATCTGCTGTCATGTACTATGGAGCCATGTTACTAGGGCCGAGATCCATTTTGATTGTTGGTTTATAACACTGAACAGTTTGGATTTTGGTTTTGCCTTTTTTTTTTTGTGAGAGAGCACATGAGGGAGAAGTACAGTCACTACTGATTTTGCAGTGACAGCTTGAATATCAGTGAATTTACGGAGCTTTATATCTCTTGAAAAACAAATGTGGTATAAGGAAGATAAATCTTCAGAACATTAGAATTGCCACTGCTGGATCAGACAAGTGGTCCATCGTGCCAGCAGTCTGCTCACTCGGCGGCCCTTAAGTCAAAGACCAGTGCCCTAACTGAGACTAGCCCTACCTGCGTACGTTCTGGTTCAGCAGGAACTTGTCTAACTTTGTCTTGAATCCCTGGACGGTGTTTTCCTCTATAACAGCCTCCAGAAGAGCGTTCCAGTTTTCCACCACTCTCTGGGTAAAGAAGAACTTCCTTACGCTTGTACGGAATCTATCCCCTTTTAACTTTAGAGAGTGCCCTCTCGTTCTCCCTACCTTGGAGAGGGTGAACAACCTGTCTTTATCTACTAAGTCTATTCCCTTCATTATCTTGAATGTTTCGATCATGTCTCCTCTCAGTCTCCTCTTTTCAAGGAAGAAGAGGCCCAGTTTCGTTTCTCTAATCTCTCACTGTATGGCAACTCTTCCAGCCCCTTAACCATTTTAGTCGCACTTCTCTGGACCCTTTCGAGTAGTACTGTTTCCTTCTTCATGTACGGCCACCAGTGCTGGATGCAGTATTCCAGGTGGGGGCGTACCATGGCCCGGTAACAGTGGCATGATAACCTTCTCTAAACTAAAATATCCATTTTTGCATGGTTAAAAGTATAGATCCATGTAATCCTATGCCACTGGATCTTTCTGTATTTAATTATATCTGTACTCATAGTTATTACCTGGAGATAACCTTGGGAAAACAGTTTAAAAATTGATAATTCAGAGCAAGCAACAACAAAGGACAAGATGAATTTATATATCTGCATGTTATAAAAATGATGAACAGTACAAAAACCCGAAAAGGGAGAGTACTACAAATAAGTAAGAACAGCATGTCTATTTGGGGAGGAAAGTCCAGGGAGGTTTGCATTGGACATGTTCCTGAAAGACCTGTTTTTGGTTTTGTCTTTTTTTTCTGAAATGGTCTCTGAATTTTAATCTATGTTATGAAAAATTATTTTGCTAGACAATTATTCCCTTTTGTTTAAAGATAGGTTTGAACTTTCATTTCTGAGACCACACCAGAGCAAACCCAGCCTGTACCTTTGGATAATGAAACACACAACATCCTTTCTATATAGATCTAGAAATAAGCATGTTGGAGAGTCATTCCATTCTAGAATTCATTACATTACATTGGTGTCTTCTATCCTGCCAATATCTTTCAGTTCTAGGCGGTTTACAACAAGAAATTTGCCTGGGCATTCCCAGGGAGATTACAAGGTTGATAGCTATAGTATGTGTCGGGATCTGGGGAGGGTCGATACGGTTTTGTTAGATCATTTGACAAATTTCTTGAGTAGTACAGTTTTCAGTTCTTTCCTAAATGTTTTGTAGTTGGGCGTTGTGGTCAGCAGATTTGAGAGGTGGCGGTCTATTCTCGCTGCTCTGGTGGCTAGTATTCCGTCATATTTTTTTTGCTTTGCATGTCTTTGATTGGGGGGTGGATAAAGTGCGCTTGAGTTCTGCTTGGTCTGGATGTGTTTTTCCTGATTAGGTAGTTCAGATAGCTTGGTCCATTTCCATTTAAGGGCTCTGAAAAGGGTGCATTAGAATTTGTGTTATATGTGTGCTTGTACTGGGAGCCAGTGTGAGTCTTGGAGAGCTGAGGTAATGTGGTTGTATTTTTTCAGCGAGTATATCAGTCTTAAAGCTGTATTTTGGACTGTTTGTAATTGGTTTAGCATGTTGGCGGGGTATGACAGGTAAAGTATGAGTTTGAATTGTTTGTTGTTGAAGTATTTTCAGATTTGTCTTAAGTTGCGCATGGTTGCGAATGTGTTCTGAACTGTTTTGAAGTTGCATACTTCTGCTTGTTCTGTTTAGGAATAATCCTGGATGCAAGAATTTAAGATGAAATTAAATCAGGAAAAGACCAAATTCTTTTTAGTATCCGCTCAAAAGATCGACTTTGAACCAACAATTAAGATCAATTCAGTGTCATTTAAAATAAGCCCTACCATTAAAATTCTGGGCGTTGTTTTTGATCAGTGTTTGACTATGAAAGCTCAGATAGATGCAGTGGTTCAGAAGAGTTACGGTACTATACGCTGTGGAAACTTCGTACTATCAGATCTTACTTTGATGCTACTGCTTTTACTTTCTTAGTTCAGACACTACTTGTTACATTACATTACATTAGTGATTTTTATTCCGCTTGTACCTTGCGGTTCAAAGCGGATTACATAAGAAGAAAGCTGGACATTTCCAGGAGGGTACATGACATTGGAGAAACAGATTGAGGGTAAGACTTAATAACAGAATGAGTGTAGACTTAGTAATGTTGGAAGATAGATCAGTTACATTACATTACATATCAATAGTCTGTTTCCATGCGTTGGTAGGTAATCGGTTTCGGTAGGATGAATTAGGTTCCATGTTTTGTTTTTTTTTGTTTTGTTTTTTTGGTCGATTGAGGGTAAGGTGCCAGGGAGTGAGCAAAACCTGGTCGGTGTAGTGGAAGAGGAGAGGGAGATTAGGTAGATTGTATATACTTTTTGAATAGCAGCGTTTTGATTTCTTTACGGAAAGCTTTGAAGTCAGATGTTGAGGTTAACAATCTAGTGATGGAGGGTTCGAGTTTTGCTGCATGCGTTGCTATGAGGTTATCATAAAGCTTTTTACGATGAGTGCCGTTGAGTGGTGGGTATGAGGATGGTGTCTGTGTTCTTCTTATTCTGGGTGGAAGGTTACGGTTTAGGCGATCGTTTAGATAGGCAGGTGCAGTACCGTTGAATACTTTGAAGATTAGACAGTATAGTTTGAATTGAATTCTGGCTCTAATCGGTAGCCAATGTGAGTCTAGGTAGGCGTTGGTGATGTGGTCATATTTTCCGAGGGAGTAGATTAGTCTGAGAGCAGTGTTCTGAATGGTCTGTAGTTTTTTGATCATGTTTGTAGGACATGGTAGATATAGGATGTTGCAGTAGTCTACAAGTCCTAGTACCAGGGATTGGACAATGATCCTGTAGTGTTGTTTGTCAAAGAATTTCCTTATTTTTCTTAAGTTGCGCATTGTGAAGAATGCTTTTTGGGTAGTTTTGTTGATTTGAGCCTGCATTGTGCAGCATCTATCTATCAGCACTCCCAGGATTTTGAGGGAGGTTTGGATTGGGTGTTTGATTGCTTTAATTTCCAGGTCTGTTGTGTGTTTTTTGGATTATTGTAATGTTATATTTTTATTGTAATGTTATTGTAATGTTATATTTTTGACAAGTACTAAGAAAAACTTGACTAGACTGACCTTGGTCCAAAATACAGCTGTAAGATTGATTTATGGCTTGAAGAAGTACGATCATGTTACTCCTTATTATCGTAAGTTGCATTGGTTCCCAGTCAAGGCCTGGGTGATTTTCAAGTTGGGATGCTTATATTATAAAGTAGCTTTTGATGCCGCTCCTTCATACCTCATTGAAAGATTTGTGATCATGACTCATGAAAGGAGCAGAAAATCTCATGCCCTGTTTACGTTCCCTTCTGTAAAAGGTTGCAAGAGTAAGAGACATCATAGGCATTGTCTCTCTTATCAGGCTACTTCTCACGACAAAGATTTCCATCCATTATTGATCAGAATATGAGGAAAAAATAGCCCAGGAGGCCAAAAACTTCAAGCCCTTCTTTAGATACGTGAAAGGGAAAAAACCTGCAAAAGAGGCAGTGGGACCCTTGGACGACTAGGGAAGAAAAGGGTACATCAAGGAAGATAAACAAATCGCAGACAAACTAAATTCCTTCTTTGCGTCTGTCTTTACGAAGGAAGACACCTCAACAATACCTGAAGCGGAGAAAGTGTTTGCAGGAGAAATAGAAGACAGCCTCACCACAGTTGAAGTGGACTTAGACCAGATATACTATCAGATCGACAAACTTAAAAGTGACAAATCTCCTGGACCGGATAGAATTCACCCGAGAGTCTTAAAGGAATTGAAGGTTGAAATCGGAGAGTTATTGCAAAAACTTGCAAACCTGACAATCAGAACTGGACATATACCGGACGACTGGAGGATAGCGAACGTCACCCCAATTTTCAAAAAAGGATCGAGAGGGGAACCGGGCAACTATAGACATGTGAGTCTTACGTCTGTCCCCGGCAAGATGGTTGAAGCACTGATCAAGGATAGTATGGTCCGGCACTTGGACGCACACGACTTGATGAAACCCAGTCAACATGGATTCAGGAAAGGGAAATCATGTTTGACGAATTTACTCCAATTTTTTGAGACCGTGAACGAGCAAATTGATAGTGGGAAGCCGGTGGACATAATATACTTGGACTTCCAGAAAGCATTCGACAAAGTTCCACACGAAAGACTTCTCAGGAAACTACAAAGCCATGGCATAGAGGGGGATATACAAAGATGGATAGACAAATGGCTGGAAAACCGAAAGCAGAGAGTGGGCATAAATGGGAAGTTCTACGACTGGGAGAAAGTGACTAGTGGTGTACCCCAGGGCTCGGTACTTGGGCCGATCCTTTTTAATATTTATATCAATGACCTGGAGGAAGGAACATCCAGTGAGATCATCAAGTTTGCAGACGATACAAAACTATGCCGGGCGAACAGATCGCAGGAGGATAGAGAGAAACTCCAGAGCGACTTGTGTTGGTTAGAAACATGGGCGGAGAAATGGCAGATGAAGTTCAATGTGGAGAAATGCAAGGTAATGCATTTAGGCAATAAGAATAAGGAATACGAGTATACAATGTCAGGTGCAACTCTGGGGAAGAGTGAACAAGAAAAGGACCTGGGTGTACTGATAGATAGGACCCTGAAGCCGTCGGCACAATGCGCGGCAGCGGCAAAGAAGGCAAATAGAATGTTGGGCATGATAAAGAAAGGAATCTCGAGTAGATCGGAGAAAGTTATAATGCCGCTTTATAGGGCAATGGTCAGACCACACTTGGAATACTGCGTCCAACATTGGTCTCCCTACCTAAAGAAGGATATAAAACTGCTGGAGAGGGTGCAGAGACGAGCAACAAAACTGGTGAAGGGTATGGAGAAACTGGAATACGAGGACAGACTTATAACACTAGGATTGTTCTCCCTTGAGAAAAGGAGACTGCGTGGGGATATGACCGAGACCTTCAAAATACTGAAAGGAATCGACAAAATAGAGCAGAGAAGATTATTTACATTGTCCAATTTGACACGGACTAGAGGACATGTAATGAAGCTAAGGGGGGACAGGTTCAGGACTAATGTCAGGAAGTTCTGCTTCACTCAGAGAGTGGTTGACACCTGGAATGCCCTCCCAGATGAGATTATTGCGGAATCGACCGTCCTAGGCTTCAAGAGCAAACTAGATGCATATCTCCTTAAGAGAGGCATATAAGGATATGGTGGACTATAAATTACGACAGGTGTACACCTGGCAGGGCCTCCGCGTGTGCGGATCGCCGGACTTGATGGACCGAAGGTCTGATCCGGAGATGGCAGTTCTTATGTTCAGATCTATATCTTATTAGCAGTATAGAAAACTCTTGAAGACTTTTCTTTTCTCCAAATTTTTGACTAGCTAAATTTCCAGCCAGCGAAATTTTCTTCGCATCTCACTAATTCTGCAATTTCCCATAGCATAATCTTTTGTTAACCGCATTGAACTAATGGCTATGTGGTCTAGAAATCCGCTATTATGTTATGTTATGTTTAATAGTATTAATGAGTGATCTACTGTATCACATGGCGCTGAGATATTGAACTGCAACAGTAAAGTTTGCATGCCTTTGCTAAGATAGGTCTTTGCGGTTGATGCTAATTCTAGGAGAAGGGATTTGTTACTGTGCATTGGCCTGAAGCCATGTTGAGAGCTATGATAGCCATCTACCAGGCTTAGAAATTCAAAAAGTTGTAGATTAACACAAAATTCTACCAGCTTAGCTAACCATGCTGCTGGCCTGTAGTTTTCTACCTTAGATATATCTAAACCTGCAGCTTTGGGAATGGGTGTCAGTGAGATGGCCGATAATGTCTTAGGATAGAATTCTTTGGACAGGTACCTGTTAACAAGCTCCATCAGTCAAGTTATAAACTCAGCGGGTGCTTGGTCCAGTAAGTTAATAGGACAGATATCAAGGTGACAACTCATTTTAGGTAATTTTTTTAATAAGCTAGTGACCTCAGCCGTGGTATTCCAACACCTATCTGCAGGAATCCCTTCTTTCATGTCAATGTGTACTGACTACTGAGTTCATCTCCATATAGTTTTCAAGTATATGGGAAAAAGATTCTCTTACGATTTTGATTTTGTTCTGGAAGTAATTGGCTAGGCTAACTTCATCAGGATGTTGCATGGAGGAATTTGAGGTAACATCTTTAATGGAAATTAATGAGGTAAAGATCTTGAATAGACCTTTGAAAGAGTTATTTGACTGGTTAATCAAGGTATCATAATAAACTCTTTTAGCTTCAGTTACTGCCAGTTTGTAAAACTTCTCATCTCCAGCTGACATAATGTTACTATGATTGGCTTTTTTTCCATGCTTGTTCTTGTTTTTGTACTCTTTTCCTGTAGTCTAGCAGTTTATTCGTGAACTAGGGATTGTTTTTCTATTTCATTCTTACAAGTTTAATTGGAGCTATCTTGTCAAGAACAGCTGTGGTAAGTTGTTGCCAGGGGATAATTGCCATCTACATCATGAACCACAGGATCCAACTAGAACATGATTTCTTCCCAGAACTTCTCCACAGGTATTTTACTTCATGTCTCCCTTTATGCCCTTATTTTGGCTACTGACATTTTTACTTTGGGTACTGGCATCATGCAAGTAAGCAGACTTAGACCTCTAGGCCTTAGGGCCTTGGGAACCCCCCCCCCCCCTTTTTTAGCATGTTGGGGGTCACAAAATGAAAACCGCTGCTAAGTTTCCATCAATCAGTGACCTCACACAACAACCCAATTTGCTGTATAATTGATATATTTATTAGCAATCAATAATAGTCAGCTTACAGGACAAGTCACAGCCAATTGAGTTAACAGAACATATACAGAATGCCAGCCATATACAGAATGCCAGCCTTCTGTATACCTAGTGTCTGTATACATTAGTAAACTGTCTCTTTTATACATTCTTAACAACCTAGGACCCTGTTAGTAAAATCTCTGTTCTTGATTTCTATTGGATATTCATAATTATCATTTCATTAATTGGTCAACATATATACTTTTCTGAGTCATATTGAAGCATGATGTCCTATTGCCAAATGTGACTTTCCTAATACCCTGACAAATGCTCTTTTAATATCAAGGTCAATAATTTCCGAGCATGGTCCTCCCTTATTCCTGAGCTTGATTGCACAGTTATCAATTTTTATCCTTATAGTTGATATAATGTCTGGTAAGTCAACTTGACCTGGAGTTATGTGTTAATTTCCTTCTCATGATGTTAATTTCCTTTCTCATTGTCAGCAGATGTTTACTAGTTTTCTGGTAAAAGGTAAGGAAGTGATGATCTGACCAAATGACTGGTTCCCAGCTGGCATGATCAACTAAGACAGGGATCTCAAAGTCCCTCCTTGAGGGCCGCAATCCAGTTGGGTTTTCAGGATTTCCCCAATGAATATGCATTGAAAGCAGTTCATGCACATAGATCTCATGCATATTCGGGGAAATCCTGAAAACCCGACTGGATTGCGGCCCTCAAGGAGGGACTTTGAGACCCCTGAACTAAGGGATAGTTTAGTTCCTCAGATATGCCAGCAATGAAATCTAAACTGAGATCTCCCTTATGTGTTGGTACTGGGGGACAAGCTATCAAAGTTCAATTGAGACAGTATATTCTTGAACATATGGACTTTGGGATCATTATCCTCTTCAAGATTCAGATTCAAATCTCCAAGAATAACCAGCTCCACAAAAACTGTGCTGTAATATGAGATCAGGTTATATATTTTATCTTCTGCAAGATTCTAGATGGCCTGTAGTCTTTTCCACCCTCAGGGATGCCTAGGCTACAGACCACATATTCTAGACTTGGCTCATTGCAGTTGTCTATTCGCTTTACAGAAAGAAATGATCTATACCATAAGAGTAGGCCTCCTCCTCTTTTTGACTTTCTAGAGCTGGAGGACCTTTCTGGACTAGCACAAAACCTATTTCTTTTTAGATCCGCAATTCATCAAGTCAGTAGGACTTGATCACAATTTGATGGCACTTAACAACAACAGAGTTATGTATCTATTTATATCCAAGAGCGCAGATATCATTCAGAATAGGAGAGTCATCATCCTGAATCCAGGATTCAGTTATGCCAACTATACCAGCTTCTTGATTGGCCACTAGAAGTGTTGGGGAGGGCAAGGGGTGGTAAGGGGCCAAAGGAAAAATGCTGCTTGCGAGGTGGCTTGCAAGCAGTATTATTCCTATAAGATTGGATACTGCATGTTGCTGAATCCCGCAGGGCATCAAGTTGTGGTAAAGGACTGATGTTTTAGGCACCATTTATAGACTTCAGTCTTGGATGCTTGCATAAATATACAAGTCTTTAGGCTCCGTCAATAGACTCTAATGTCAGACACCACCCCTAGTGCATTCAGAAGCAAATTTCATAATTTAGGTACATAAAACAAGAAAGCCCTCAGGCATATAGGCTGAATCCTAAACAACTGCAAAAATAAAACCTAAGTATAAAAATGACTCTTAAAATAACATATCAAAATTTTTTATCTACCGCAGCTACCTTGTGGTTCTGTGTGGTTAACATAAATTAAAATACAAGCAAACACATAAGAACATAAGAAAAGCCGCTGCTGGGTCAGACCAGTGGTCCATCGCGCCCAGCAGTCTGCTCACGCGATGGCCCTCAGGTCAAAGACCAGCACCCTAACCGAGACCAGCCTACTTGCGTTCGTTCTGATTCAGCAGGAACTTGTCCAACCTTGTCTTGAATCCCTGGAGGGTGTTCTCCCTTATAACAGCCTCCGGAATAGCGTTCCAGATTTCTACCATTCTCTGGCTGAAGATGAACTTTCTTACGTTTGTACGGAATCTATCCCCTTTCAACTTTAGCGAGTGCCCTTCATCCCTCCCTGTCTTTATCTACTAAGTCTATTCCCTTCATTATCTTGAATGTTTCGATCATGTCCCCTCTCAGTCTCCTCTTTTCAAGGGAGAAGAGGCCCAGTTTCTCTAATCTCTCACTGTACGGCAACTCCTCCAGTCCCTTAACCATTTTAGTCGCTCTTCTCTGTTAATCAAAATATTTGCCAAATAGATCAGTCTTCATAGATTTTCTAAATGCCAGATATGAAGTAGAGATAGAAAGATACATGCTAACTTGTTTATCCCATAATGCTGCCTGACACGCTAAGATTTTACGAAGGAAGCGTTTATATACACATCCTTTTACAGAAGGAAAGTCAAAGAGCCGGAGATCACGTAGATGTTTTCTACTGGTAAAATTTCAATGAGGTTCTTACATAGGATTACCAGATTTTCCATTTGGAAAATCCGGAACCCTAGACTCACCCCCAGGCCCGCCTAGTTCCACCCATCCCTGCCCATTACACCCCAGTCCCACCCCTAATCCCACCCCCCCGCTACCTGCTCTCGTCAGGCAGGAGCGCATCCATGCATGCGCGGATGCGACCCGATGAAGTCATGCTCCTGCCCAACAGAGATTTGTTCCAAGCTTTTCAAAATCCGGCCATAATGCCAGATTTTGAAAAGCCGTCCAGACCCCCGGACATGTCCTCAAAAGGAGGACATATCCGGGGAAATCTGGTAACATCAAAGCTAACAAGAAACCTCATGGTACACTTCCTTACCGTTTCTAGAAACCATTCAGGGCGATTCCCTTGCCCATCAATCCGAATTCTTAACTTCTTGAGGGTGGCGATATCGGCCACTTCCATAACAAAGGTGTCCGTTTGTCCCCGTTCAAACCTGCTGACGTGAAAAGGCATGTCACAGCATATCGAATACCAACCAACAGACATGATTCCTGTCTCCATTTCCTATTAGCAGTGCAATTAATAATAATAATAATTTTATTTCTTATATACCGCTATACCATAAGTTCAAAGCGGTTTACAACAAGTTACATACAATGAGAGTAAGAGATGTTTACAAGAAGTAAGAGATGTTTACAACAAGAAGTAAGAGATGTTTACAACGAGATACATACAATGAGTATATGAGATGTAAGGGGAACAGAAAAAGTACTTTCTGGGATACAAATTGCAAATGGAAGAAAACCAAGATGGTTTGAATCAAAAGGAAGTATCTAGTCAGAGATTGGGGTGCAGGGGGAAACAATTTGGGTGGAATACCTGTACAAATGGGAAGAAGGATGAGTTAATCTAAAATCAAGAGAATTGGGGAATGGGATGAGGATAGCTGAGGGGGATTGGGCAAGAATTGGGAATTAGAATTTGTTAAAGAGCTGGGTCTTCAGTGATTTTCTGAAGTCGGCGTAAGAAGTGGCCTCGAGAATGGGTTTTACGAGCCATGTGTTCAGTTTGGCTGCCTGGAATGATAACATTCTGTCTGCGAACTTCCCCAGAGAAAATCCAGCATACAGAACTGATACTGCTGTCGCGCAATATTTATTTAATTTGTTTTCTATCCCATCAGTCAGGTTTTCAGGATCTCCACAATGAATATGCATGGAGGCAGTATATGCAGATATATCTCATGCATGCAGTGGCGTACCAAGGGCGGGGCGGGGGGGGGGTTGTGGACTGCCCCGGGTGCCAGCCCTAAGGGGGTAAACAGCTGGTCGGCCGGGTCCGGAACCTCCCGCGCTGCTCTTAACTGCACCTCAGTGCAGCTGCCATACTTTTTCCAATGCAGAGTCGGCAGCCGCACTGAAGTGCAGGAAGGACCCGCGATGATTGCTTCTGCTGCCTTTCCCCCTCCGACGTCAGTGACGTCGGAGGGGGTGGACCGGCAGCCGCAGTCATCATGGGACCTTGCTGCAACTCCCTGCATCTGCCGGTCACTTACGTCTTCCGGAGTAGATGCAGCAGAAGTTAGCCTTGCTAGTTTGGAGGGAAAGAGGAGTGGTGGAGGAAGAGAAAGGGGGGTCAGGGTGGTATGGAAGGGTGGAGGATGGAGAGAAAAGAGGCAGATGCTGATAGAATTGGTGTGCAGGAAAGGGGAGAGAAACATAAGGGGGAAGGATACTGGAGAGAATTGGGTTGGAGGGAAAGAAAGGGGGCAGATGCTGATGGAAGTGGAGGGAAGGGAAAGGAGAGAGTGAAATGCCAGACCAGGGTGTGTGGGAGAGAGAAAAAGGGGAGAGGAGAGAGATGCCAGTCCATTGGAGGAGGGAAGGGAAGAAGATGGATGCCAGACCAAAGGAGGTGAAGGGAGAGATGGAAGGGGGAGGGATAAAGTTTCTGGAAGGGGAATAGAAAGAAAGAAGATGCCATGTAGAAGGGGCAGAGAGAGTGTAGACAGTGGATGAAAGGAAGAGAGTGACAAGAACATGAGAAAAGCAGAAACCAGAGAAGACAAGGTAGAGAAAAAATTATATTTATTTATTTTTTTGCTTTAGGGGAGATGCATCGCTGTTTCTATTTTATCCCCCCTTTTACAAAACTGTAGAGCGTTTTTGAGCGCTGGCCTTGGTGGTAACAGCTCTGATGTTCAGAATTCTATGAGAGTCTGAGCTGTTAACACTATGGCTAAAAACCACACTACAGTTTTGTAAAAGAGGGAGGGGTTAGTTTGTGATTACATATTCCATACTAGGCAAAGGTGTTTTCTGTGTTCTGTGTGTTCGAAAGACATGGTTTTCTGTTAGGATTGACTGCAGGATTGATCTGTACTAGTTTGACTTATTTAGTTTTGCAATGGGTGTATTGATGTTGTACTGCTCACTGCAGTATGTAAGATGTTGCCTTTTCCTAGGTACACTCTTTTGTGATGTGTGGATTGCTACTAAAAATCATGGTTTTCATACAGATGGGGGGGGGGGGGTATCAAAAAATTATGGGCCCCAGGTGTCACATAGGCTAGGTATGCCACTGCATGCATATTCATTATGGAGAAACTAAAAACCCAACTGGCGGAGTGTGTCCAGAGGAGTGAATTAAGAAGCCCTTCTCCACAGATTGCCTAAAGTTAGGTGCCAGGATGAACGTGTTAAGTATGAATTCAATAGCATCAGCGCTGAATGCCCCACGCTGCTCTTGAAGTTCATAGGCTCCCTGTGCTAAAAAACGCTATTGCGGTTTAGTAAAAGGGGGCCATAGTGCAAAATATAGACAGAATATATAAATTCTCAAAACGGACACATTTTGATCACTAAATTGAAAATAAAATCATTTTCCTAAATTTGGTAATTTCATCAGTCTCTGGTTGCACTTTATTCTTCTGACTGTGCATCCAATATTTCTTCCCTTCTTTCAGCCTCCTGTATGCTTTCTCTCCTCCAGACCTCATTCCCTCCCCAAACTTTTTCTTTGTTTCACCCTGCCCCCTTCTTTCTTTTTCTCTCTCTCCATACACCCTTTCATTCTGTATGTCTGTCTTTCTCTCTCTCTCCGTGCCCCATTTTTCTTTGTTTCACCCAGCCCTCTTTCTTTTTTTTTTTTGGCTCCCTGTCCCCCCCTTTCTTTCTTTCTCCTTGCCCTCCCCTATGCCACCACCATTGGGAAAATGCTGCCACCACCACTGGGGAATAGGCTGCCACTGCCGCTATCGGGAACAGGCCGGCACCGAGTTCGCCCTGCTTCTCTTCCCCACGGGGCCAACCAACTCTCGCCACTCAAAGTCAATTTTAACATCGGAGAGGACGTTCTTGGCCAGCCAGGCAGCGATTGGCTGGCCCATAACATCCTCTCCGACATCAGAATTGACGCGGGTGGAGAGAGTTGGTCGGCCCCACAGGGAAAAGCAGGGAGAACTTGGCACCGGCCTGTTCCCAATGGCGGCGGTAGCACTCAAGTGGCTAAAGAGACGCAGTTTGCCAGCCTAGGGAGAACACTGGAGGGTGGCCAGCTGTGCACCCCCTTGGGGCATAAAACCGGGGCAGACCGCCCCCACCCCCACCTTGGTATGCCACTGTCTGTACCTCACTCCCTCCCTATGACCAAAAATTCTCCTTTCTTCTATTCCCCGTGTACACAACCATCTCTTTCCCTCCCTTCCTCTCTCCCAAGTCCTTGCCTTCTGTGTCCAAAAACACATTCCCTCCCCCACCTCAGCATCTCTTTCCCTCCCTTCCTCTCTCCCAAGTCCATGCCTTCTGTGTCCAAAAACACATTCCCTCCCCCACCTCAGCATCTATTTCCCTCCCTTCCTCTCTCCCAAGTCCATGCCTTGTGTCCAAAAACCCATTCCCTCCCCCACCTCAGCATCTCTTTCACTCCTTTCCTCTCTCCCAAGTTCATGCTTTCTGTGTCCAAAACCCCATTCCCTCCCCCACCTCAGCATCTCCTTCCCTCCCTCTCTCCCAAGTTCATGCCTTCTGTGTCCAAAAGCCCATTCCCTCCCCCACCTCAGCATCTCTTTCCCTCCCTTCCTCTCTCCCAAGTCCATGCCTTCTGTGTCCAAAAACCCATTCCCTCCCCACCTCAGTATCTCTTTCCTCTCTCCCAATTCATGCTTTCTGTGTCCAAAAACCATTCCCTCCCCCACCTCAGCATCTCTTTCCCTCCCTTCCTCTCTCCCAAGTCCATGCTTTCTGTGTGCAAAAACCCATTCCCTCCCCCACCTCAGCATCTCTTTCTCTCCCTTCCTCTCTCCCAAGTCCATGCCTTCTGTGTGCAAAAACCCATTCCCTCCCCATCTCAGCATCTCTTTCCCTCCCTACTTCTCTCCCAAGTCCATGCCTTCTGTGTCCAAAAACCCATTCCCTCCCCCACCTCAGCATCTCTTTCCCTCCCTTCCTCTCTCCCAAGTCCATGCCTTCTGTGTGCAAAAACCCATTCCCTCCCCCACCTCAGCATCTCTTTCCCTCCTTTCCTCTCTCCCAAATTCATGCTTTCTGCGTCCAAAAATCCATTCCATCCCCCACCTCAGCATCTCTTTCCCTCCCTTCCTCTCTCCCAAGTCCATGCCTTCTGTGTCCAAAAACCCATTCCCTCCCCCACCTCAGCATCTCTTTCCCTTCCTTCCTTTCTCCCAAGTTCATGCCTTGTGTCCAAAACGCACTCCCTCCCCCTTTTGTGTTCCCCGTTTGTCTCCCAGCCCATCTTAGCAACTTTCTCAGCAAAATGTAGCTCGAGCCGCGTAGGCTTGTCTTCTATTTCCTGCCTGTCCCGCCGCACACACATAGCCGATCGGAAATCTTCCCCGTCAGCGCTGACGTCGGAGGGCGGGCTTTGCTTAAGGGCGGGCTGTGTGAGCGGCAGGGCAGTCGGAGTAGAAGATGAGCCTCGCGGCTCGAGTTATATTTAACCCCGCGGGTCCCCCATCGTCCCCGTTCAGCTCTCTCTCCTGTGCACCCCCTGGTAGTACTGCCCTGATGGCGGTCCTGCGCGTGCCACAGTTGGCACGCGTGCTATAGGTTCGCCATCGCTGGTTTAGGGGATGAAGAACTTATGTGCATGACAGATGAGCAGGACTTGGGTGTGATTGTATGTGATGATCTTAAGGTGGCCAAACAGATTGAAAAGGTGACGGGAAAAGCTAAAAGGATGCTAGGGTGCATAGAAAGAGGTATGGCCAGTAGGAAAAAGGAGGTATTGATGCCCTTGTATAAGACTCTGGTGAGACCTCATTTAGAATATTGTGTACAATTCTGGAGGCTGCACCTTCAAAAAGATATAAAAAGGATGGAGTTGGTCCAGAGAAAGGCTACTAAAATGGTGCGTGATCTTTGTCATAAGGTGTAGTGGGACAGACTTAAAGATCTCAACATGGAGGATAGGCGGGAAAGGGGAGATATGATAGAGACGTTTAAATACCTAAGTGGCATAAATGAAGCTCTGGAATGAGAGGGCATAGGATGAAGTTAAGAGGTGACAGGCTCAGGAGTAATCTAAGGAAATTCTTTTTTACAGAAAGGGTGGTAGATGTAGTCTCCTGGAAGGTGGTGGAGACAGAGACTGTGTCTGAATTCAAGAGGGCCTGGGATAGGCACATGGGTTCTCTCAGAGAGGAAAAGAGATAATGGTTACTGTGGATGGGTAGACTAGATGGACCATTTGGCCTTTATCCACCAACATGTTTCTGTGTTTCTAATTGTGTGAGCAACTGCCATTAGAGAATACAAGTATAAGTTCACAGTTACGTGCTTTACTTTAGTGAGGCATGTAATTGTTAGTATTACCGTATTTTCACGTAGATAACGCGCACCCGTGTAAAACACGCACACGGGTATAGCGCGCGGGAAACCGAAAATACGTTAAAAAAAATTTGTATACCGCGCATGCTGCCCCGACTCTCCCGTCGCCGCCCGACTCTCCTTTCGCCCGCCCCGACTCTCCTCTCCCCCTTGAAGTCCTGTCCCCACCCTGAAGAGGAAGCAGCGCAGGCGCAGGGCTCACAGAAGGGCCGGGACCGCCAAGAGGAAGCAGCAGGACACCGGTAGGAGCGTCTACATGATGGGGGGGGGGTCGGGAGGCTGTGGGGGTGCGATCGGTCCTTCAGGATGGGGGTGCGGGTGCGGGTGCGTGCGAGCGGTCCTTCGGGGTGGGGGTGAGAGCGGTCCTGCGGGGGGGGTGAATCGGACGTCGGGGGGGAACTATGTAAAAAAAAATTTGTACAACGCGCTCACGCGTATAACGCGCAAGGTTATGCACGGTTTGTAAAATCGTGTATAACACGCGCGTTATATGCGTGAAAATACGGTATATAACCTTTGAATGTAAGAACTAGACACCCGTGACATATCTGTGCCCAACCCACATTCACTCCCCCTTGCAACTGAACACTAGGGAGTAGCTATTTAGCTGACGACGTAAGTTTTTATATGCGCTGCTGGCTGCATTCTCAGATAGTCAATGTCTAGGCACCCACACTGAATATCAGATTGTATGTTTGCCACTAAAACTTAGGTGGTTAAGTGCAAGATTCAGGCATTAGAGGCCAGATTCTATAAAAGCTGCTGAAAGTTGGGCGTCAGTAGTCACCCTACTGCTACCTAACTTAGGGATAGATGAACTAACCTGCCCAATTGGGCCCAATCCGGGCAGGTCCGACGAATTCACCAAACTGCAACATGCAGATGGGGGGCGATTGGAGGAACGCCTCTATCTGCCGGCATGGATCGCTCTATAGCGATCCCCGGCACTTTTTTCTTTTTTTAAACTTTTTTTACAGCCCGTGGTTGTAACCCGCTTTAAAGCCTTCGGGTTAAAACCACGGGCTTACACTGCGGGGAAGGGTGGGAGAGTCAGGGCAGGCAGGTGATGAGGGCAGCTCGGGGCAGGCAGGCGATCAGGGCAGCTACAGTCAGGACAGGCAGGCAGATCGGGGAAGCGGGAGATCGTGGCTGAGAGCAGGGCGGCAGAAGGCAGTTGGAAAGGGCTTCAGCGACTGGTCCTCAGCAGTCGCTTTTTGGGTTGATCGGCCAGCACAGTCGAATCGGCAAATTTGTTTAGTGAATCGCGACCCCTGCCTACTTTGCATGCAGTTCCCCTCATTAGCATGCGTGGATCGGAATCGGATCGCAAAACAGGTTAGTGAATACTGCAGGAGGGGAAATCGGGTCGCAAAGGGCTCGCAAACCGATCGGCACACGATCGGTTTGCTTAGTGAATCTAGCCCTTAATTGGTTTAATTGGATTTAAGAGGTATTATAATTGGTTGCGCCATTAAAACCCAATTAAACCCTCAGTAAATAGAAACAGCTGCTGCTATGTGGCCTCTGGGACCGGCACCTAGGTCCCTGGTGGCTAGTGGCACACAGGGACACCGAAGCCCGGAAGTGGGCGTGGTTATGGGAAGCACCAAACTTCAACATCACTATGTGCCGTTGGCGGTGATTCAGGAAGGCCTGGCCTACATTTCCAGTTCCTAGGGTCCTTGGGAGCAGCGATTCTGGAAGCGGTGTCTGTTAGGCGCCTGCTATGGCAGGTGCCGCTTACAGAATCAGGGCCTAGTTGCATAAGCTGAACCACTTAAAGATAGGACTGTTATTTGTGCCGCCCAATTTAAGTGGCAGTGGCGTACCAAGGGGGGGCGTGGGGGGCGGTCCACCCCGGGTGCCAAGCCCTGAGGGGGTGCTCCTGGTCCGGTCCGGTTCCCCCCCACTGCGCCGGGTGTCGCGTCTGGAAACAGTCTGCAGCAAGATCGCGATGCCAGCGATCTTTGCCTGCTTCGGCTGTTTCCTCCGCCACGGTCCCGCCCCTCCTCTGACATCAGAGCATAAGAGCCAATCTCATCAGCTCCTGATTGGTATGGCCTGATTTTAGTACAGAAAGAGGTGGCCGGAGCATACAGCAAGTGATTTTCTACACGCTCCGGCTGCTCTCTCCCGCTGCCCTCTCCAGTCTCCCCCACAAAAAACCATATTTGCGTTTTTTTCAAGATTCATGGGGGTTCCTGGAACAGAACCCCCGTGAATGTCGGGGAATTACTGTATTAAAAAACTACCCCAACCCTCATTATAATATATTATGAAGTAGGAAGTAGTGAGGTAATCAAACGGAAATGCTTCTGTGTAGTGAGTGAGCGGTTTGGGGACCTATCCATTATAGCTGCCTATGAGATTGTGATATGAGTACACAGGTATGATAACAATGTATTTAAAAATGATAATATGTTATAATGAGGGTTAGGGTAGTTTTAAAAATAATTGTTGTATATGTTTGTAACAGACGGAGTCTCTGTTCTTTATGCTCCTGAGGACGCTGAAGAGGCGAAACACGGTCTCGTGTTGAGCAATTATCATGGATATTACCCTCTTGGACATAATTTGAACAAGTTGTGGGGAATTACATCTTCGCTCATAATTTGAACGGATTGTGGGAGTTATGCTTTAGCAACTTTCAAGTGGAACTTAAATAGAAATGAACTGCAAGACTTGAAAAACAACGACGTGGGAATTTCAAGTATTGTTCTATTGAATATTGGACTATTATGATTTTATGAATGAATGAATTTGAGGCTTTTGTGTGTGATTATTGTGTATATTTTGTGAAATTGAGTATTTATATTGATTAGGTTTTGAGCAATAATAAAATATTTAATGATTTATTAATTGAATAGTTTTCTTGGTATAGTATATATTTAATCAATTTTTGATTAGTGAAACTATTGAATAATAGTGATAAATCCTGTTTTTTGTATGTATTGGTAGTCAAAAATATATAAAGTGAGACAGCACAGCCAATAAATATTCCAAAAATATGACGAAATGCAAAATACATAATTGTGTGTGTGGAGAGTCCTCAGTTATCACAACTCTTATGTGGGGAACGAAAGCCCCTAACTCAGTGTCGACACATAATAAACCCAAAGGGGTAATATTTGTGATACATCCCCGGCGCTCTCTGTATGTGCGATAGTGTGAATCAACACCTGAATGAAACAAAAATAAAGTAAACAAAGCTAGTGGCTGTCCAACTTTGGGCGCTTTTTACGAAGGTGCGTTAAGAACATAAGAACATAAGCCGTGCCTCTGCTGGGTCAGACTTGAGGTCCATCATGCCCAGCAGTCCGCTCACGCGGTGGCCCATCAGGTCCAGGACCTGTATAGTAGCCCTCTATCTATATCCTTCTATTCCCTTTTCCTTTAGAAAATTGTCCAATCCCTTCTTAAAATCCAATACCGTACCCTGTCCTATCACTCCCTCTGGAAGTGCGTTCCAGATGTCCACCACCCGTTGGGAGAAAAAGAACTTCCTAGCATTGGTTCTGAATCTGTCCCCTTTTAATTTTTCCAAATGCCCTCTCGTTCTTGTAGTTGTCGAAAGTTTGAAGAATCTGTCCATCTCCACATTCTCTATGCCTTTCGTGATCTTGTAAGTCTCTATCATATCCCCTCTAAGTCTCCGCTTCTCCAGCGAAAAAGCCCCAGTCTCTCTAATCTTTCAGCGTATGAAAGGTTTTCCATACCTTTTATCAAATGTGTCGCTCTCTTCTGAGCCCTCTTGAGTATTGCCATATCCTTCTTTAGGTACGGCGACCCATATTGGACGCAGTACTCCAGATGCAGGTTAGCAGGTTTAACGTGCGTGACTTTCCATCACGGGCTAACCCCCGCGCTAGCCGAAAAACTACCGCCTGCTTAAAAGGAAGTGGTAGCAGCTAGCACGGCCGGCGGTTTAGCGCGCGCTATTACGCACGTTTAACTGCTAACATGCCTTCGTAAAAGGAGCCCTTAAAGTCAAATTATATCTGAGCGTTTAAATCCAGTGCCTAAAAATCCATTGAAACAAGGCAAAGCTGGAAATAAAGATTCCAAAGAGAGGAACACAGTACTTATCTCCTGTAACAGTAAAGAACAGTAAAGAACAGTAAAGAAAGCTCAATGGCTGGAATGGTTGTTGAAGGCGTGCTCAATGTTTTTGGAGTATTTATTGGCAGTGCTGTCCCACTTTATCTCTCTTATATATTTTTGGGTTAACCAATCAATACACAACACTTAAAATAGCTTCCAATAAAGTTTGAATAATGCAAATTATTATATAAGAGAAGCTATACTTATATATATATACTAGCTGATTACCCGGCGTTGCCCGGATATTTATTTATCCCACAAACTCCAACCCCCTACATGTCCCACCCCACTATGTCCCACATGTCCCACCCCCCACGTTACCCCCCCCCACATGTCCCATATGCCCCACCCCCATGTCCCAACCCCCTACCCTCCACATGTCCCAAAGGAATGTCCCTCTCTATGGGGCTGAACTTAGACTTAAACGGCATCGGGAGTGTCGGTATTCATCTCTGCGAGCCCGAAAACTATGGGTTGGACATTAATATCTGTTGCTTTTGATAATTTTAACCCCCTTCCCACCCCACAGTATTTTACCCCGTCCCACCTGCACAATATTTTTCCCCAGATAGTAAGTCATATGTGTACCAAGTTTGGTTGAAATCTCTCCATGCGTTTCAGAGTTATGCTGAGTATTCATCTGTGAGCCCGAAAACACTATGGAGTAGATACTAAAATCTGTCATTTTCAATCATTTTTACATATCCCCCCCTTCCCACCCCCACAGTGTTTGTCCTCAGATAGTAAGTAATGTGTATGTCAAGTTTGGTTGAAATCTGTCCATGCATTGAAGAGTTATGCTGGAACATACATACATACACACACACACATATATTCAAATTATAATGTGAAATATTTGACAAAATGAATACAATACAACTAACGCAAAACGTGATTATAAACAACAATTTTAGTTTCATCTCCTGGAGCAAGAACATATAAATTCTTGGGTGAACCCACCCTTGAGCAAGCAACATAGAGTTGTGGGCCGCGAGACCCCCAGAACATATCACCCCAGGTAGTGAGGGATCTGCATACCAAGTTTCGTTCAAATCGGTCAAGCCGTTTTTGAATTACCGTGAGAATGGCAGCTTTTTACATTTTTTCCATTGACATGAATGGGTGAAATCTGATTTTCTGTTTGTAGCTCCGCCCACGTGTGCAGGTGGGCCGCGAGACCCCCAGAACATATCACCCCAGGTAGTGAGGGATCTGCATACCAAGTTTCGTTCAAATCGGTCAAGCCGTTTTTGAATTACAGTGAGAATGGCAGCTTTTTACATTTTTTTCCATTGACATGAATGGGTGAAATCTGATTTTCTGTTTGTAGCTCCGCCCACGTGTGCAGGTGGGCCGCGAGACCCCCAGAACATATCACCCCAGGTAGTGAGGGATCTGCATACCAAGTTTCGTTCAAATCGGTCAAGCCGTTTTTGAATTACTGTGAGAATGGCAGCTTTTTACATTTTTTCCATTGACATGAATGGGTGAAATCTGATTATATGTTTGTAGCTCCGCCCACGTGTGCAGGTGGGCCGCGAGACCCCCAGAGCATATCACCAAAGATAGTGAGGGATCTGCATACCAAGTTTCGTTCAAATCGGTCAAGCCGTTTTTGAATTACTGTGAGAATGGCAGCTTTTTACATTTTTTCCATTGACATGAATGGGTGAAATCTGATTATATGTTTGTAGCTCTGCCCACGTGTGCAGGTGGGCCGCGAGACCCCCAGAACATATCATCCCAGGTAGTGAGGGATCTGCATACCAAGTTTCGTTCAAATCGGTCAAGCCGTTTTTGCATGATCGCAGCATATACACACATACATACACACATACATACCTCCAATTTTATATATATAGATTTAATAAATATTTTATTATATCGATTCAATTTATCATATAGCATACCAACATCAATATTTAATGAGATGGATCACCAGATATAAACCTAAAAAGATTCTCTAATAAAAGTGAATTCTCTAATAAGATTGAAAACCTGGAATTACTGGTATTCATTGAACTATAGTCCTTTTAATATGTCTTAGAGATGTGCTTTCTGTGTACCAAGGATATATTTCTTCTGTCTGATGAAGCACCGCTGATCACATTAACAGTTTCATCAGCCAGCCTGACCCAGAACTACATTTCGCTAAGTCAGTGTCACCAGGAGCTGTAACTGCCTCAGGTTTTCATGTATTCCTACATCTTTAATCCTTTAAATTTATCATAAAACATCAACAACAGGTCTATTATGCCTCCGTTCTTATTCAAAAGGACCTATATGGTAAAGTAGAGAATATGTTTATATCTGATAAATTGTTTATATCTGATAAATTGTTGTAAATCTGCGTGTCAACGCAGACACTATTGTAATTGATGTAAACCGCCTAGAACTCTCCGGGTATGGCGGTATATAAGAATAAAATTATTATTATTATTATATCTGGTGATCCATCTCATTAAATATTGATGTTTGCATGTTATATGATAAATTGAATTGATATAATAAAATATTTATTAAATATACATGTAAGTATAGCTTCTCTTATATATTAATTTGTCTTATATATTTTTGAGAGAATTTTTTGGTACTGCAACTAAAGTTAGTCACAGTCCCCAGTGAAAGCACTATTTTTTTTCAGTGCTGATTTTTAGGCTCCATTTATAGAATTTAGTTCTAAGAGCCATTTATAGAATTTAGTTCTAAGAGTAAAATGTTGTAACAAAGGTTTATAAAATTAAAGGTATCATGAGTGAAGACTAGTAGGTGCATCTGAGCTCACTGAGTTTTTCTCAGCAAGCCTTACAGGATGTTTGGGAGGGAGCAGCGTACCTGTCTCCATTTTTTGGCAAAAGTATTTCCTCTGAACTCCCGCTGGCACCAAAGCACGTCATGTAAACACTGGAATCAGTACCAGCATTCTGAAGGTCTCCAGTAATGACTGTAACTTCATACAGGATCTGGCAAAAAAGCACAACAAACACACAGCTGTCAGTATTCAAAAACCACCAAGTGGTTAGGATAAGAACATAAGATTTGCCATTACTGGGACAGATTGATGGTCCATCAAGCCCTGTATCCTGTTTCCAACAGTGATCAACCCAGGTTACAAGTACCTAGTAAGTTCCCAAAGAGTAAAACAGATTTTATGTTGCTTATCCGTGGAATAAGCTAGTACACCTTAATAACAGCTCATAGACTTTTGTTTTAGGAAACTATTCAAACCTTTTTTAAACCCTGCTAAGCTAACTGATTTCACTACATTCTCCAGCAATGAATTCCATAGTTTAATTACACACTGTGTGAAGAAATATTTTCTCAGTTTTGTTTTAAGTCTACTACTTAGTAACTTCTTTGCATGCCCCCTAATCCTAGTATTTTTGGAAAGAGTAAACAAGCGATTCACATCTACCCTTTCCTCTCCACTAAGTATTTTGTCGACCTCTATCATATCTCCCCTGAACCGTCTCTCGCCCAGGCTAAAGAGCCTTAGCCACTTTAGTCTTTTCTCATAGGGAAGTCTACCCATCCCTCAGCATACAGGAAAGACCCACATTAGTGATAGCGCTGGCCATTTTTTTAACATTTCTTAGTAATAGAACCCCTAGTTAAGGGGTCCTTTTATTAAGGTGCGCTAACTGATTTAGCACGCGCTAAATGCTAAGACATCCATTATATTCCTATGGGCACCTTAGCATTTAGCACGCACTAATAAAAGGACCCCTAAAATAAGGTTTCAAGGTTTTATTAAAAATGTGATTACAGTCAAACCTTGGTTTGCGAGCATAATTTGTTCCAGAAGCATGCTTGTAATCCAAAGCACTCTTATATCAAGGTGAATTTTCCCATAGGAAATAATGGAAACTCAGACAATTCGTTCCACAACCCAAAAACTTTAATACAAAATACTATACGTACTCGTATTGCAAGACCTCGCTCGTTTGGAACAGTCACTACACTCCTGCAGCGACAGAGAGAGAAGAACCATCAGCTCAGTTGTGATGTGTGTATACTGTATGTACTTGTATTGCAAGACCTTGCTTGTATGTCAAGTTAAAATTTAATCAAATGGGTGTCAGGTCAAAAGCGCGCCGGGACAAAGGCGCGCCCAGACAATTGAGCGCAGCGTGCGCCGCCGCGCCACTCTAAATTACTGTTTTTAGTGCTCCGACAGGGGTGTGTGGGGGGAACCCCCCCCACTTTACTTAATAGACATCGCGCCGCGTTGTGGGGGGCGTGGGGGATTGTAACCCCCCACATTTTACTGAAAACTTCACTTTTTCCCTGTTTTTAGGGAAAAAGTTCAGTTTACAGTAAAATGTGGAGGGTTACAACCCCCCAAACCCCCCATAACGCCGGCGCGATGTCTATTAAGTAAACTGTGGGGGTTCCCCAACAAAACCCCCCTGTCGGAGCACCTAAAAACTGTAATTTAGAGCGGTACGGCGTCGTGCGCTGCGCTCAATTGTCGGCGCGCGCTTTTGTCTTTCGCGCCATTGTCTATGAACCATCAAATGTTTTGCTTGTCTTGCAGAACACTTGCAAACCAAGTTACTTGCAATCCAAGGTTTTACTGTACTTGCCTATTAACATTCTAGGCATTTACAATGCAATTATATTGAGGGGATCAAAATTAAAATAATTAACAAGAACCAAAACACGGACAAGACCCACAGACAAAAATAGGGGACACATCTAGCCTTCCATTCCTTGGATAAAAAACACCATTCATTTTAACCTGGTAGGATCTCTTGGATTAAAAAACAACAACATAAAACCATTGCAGAACAATGCCTGTCAGACTCCAGTCACTCAGAATATGTATTAAAAGGTCAACACGATCAAAAGAACTTGATAAGTCACATTGCTTCACTCCACTCCATCTGTTGTTCTTGACTTAACAAGAATTTTCCTGAGGCAAGTAGTGAGCATAAGACTGTTTCAGTGCTAAATAAATAAAGCACGCAAATAATCAGACCCAATCGGAATTCACTGCAGACTTCCGAAAGAACTCAAATATGCAATTGCAGACCTGTTTTTTTTTTTTTTTTTAATATAATTTTTATTGTAAAAGCAGTCAAATACACACAACCTGCAACCTAAAGTCTGCTAGGGGGCCTGAGACTTGCAGAGTGGCAAATATAGAGCTCCAGAGCTGATCCAGGAAACCATTGGCCATTCACGTTGATTCAGGCAAAATGGTATAAGCTATTTTAAAAACAAAATTACTGACCATATGGATAGCCATAGCTTAATGTGGAAGAGAACACTTGGTTATAGAATGAAGCCCTCAGATACCTGTGCTGCAATGTGTTGATTGAAGCAACTTAATACAGGTCGGCACTTTATCTTTCATTGGGCATTCAAACCATTTTTTTTGGATATTTTATCAATGCTTTTAAAACTCATTTGATTAAATGTTCAAGCAAAAAAATAATCAGCGACACTTATCTTTTGTTGAAGAGTAGCTTGTGAGTTGAGCTAGAACATTCGGCCCGACGGGACCCATTTCGCCAAATGTGGCTTCTTCTGGGGTCAGTAGGTTTGAGCGCAAACAGCGTGACCTGCCGACGCCATTTTTTGATCTGCAAAGGCAGGTCACGCTGTTTGCGCTCGAACCTACTGACCCCAGAAGAAGCCACATTTGGCGAAACGGGTCCCGTCGGGCCGAATGTTCTAGCTCAACTCACAAGCTACTCTTCAACAAAAGATAAGTGTCGCTGATTATTTTTTTGCTTGAACATTTAATCAAATGAGTTTTAAAAGCATTGATAAAATATCCCAAAAAAATGGTTTGAATGCCCAATGAAAGATAAAGTGCCGACCTGTATTAAGTTGCTTCAATTAGAGAATGACACGGTGGCGGTTTACCCGTGGCCACCGCATTTTAGCCGCGGGTCACCCGCCGAAAACGGGGAAGAAAACTAGCAGTCGCTGCGGCGACGGGGACAAGGCCATTCACCGCCCGCGGGGCGGTGAATGGTCTTGTCCCCGCAGTGAGGCATGAAGGATCGCGCGGTCCCCGCAGCTCACACCCGCCTGCCCAATCGATTCTAGTGTTTAGCCAGCTCTCTCCCTTCTTCTCACCTTAGTTTGTAGATTTTCTTTTTCGGCGACCCGCACGCTATCAGAGAGCCGCACACCCGCTGCTGCTCAGTTTCGATCTTCTGCTCTGACGCAACCGGAAACAGGAAGTTGCAGCAGAGCAGAAGATTGAACACTGAGCAGCCGCGCATGCGCGGCTCTTTGGGAAAGCGTGCAGGTCGCCGAAAAAGAAAACCTATAAACTAAGGTGAGGAGAAGGGAGAGAGCTGGCTAAACACTAGGATCGATTGGGCAGGCAGGTAGTGGCTGCGGGGACCGTGCGATCGCTAGTGTTCCCGGCTCAAATTGGAAGGAGATAGTGAAAGGGAAAAGGATTCTGGGCCAAGGGGATGAAGTCAGAAAGAAAAACCCACAGCAGGAAAGAAAGGGAAGGACTGGCAGATGAGCCAGATGCTAGAAGCAGGGGGGGGAAGAAAGAGGGAAAAAAGCTAGATGGGGTTGAAAAGAAGAGACACACTGGTATGGAAGAGGAAGATAGGGGAAATCTGGACACAGGAAGGTAACAGAAAGAGGGGAAATTATGTGCATGGGGCATAGGGACAGAGACATAAAGGGGACATGCCATGGGGATGGTATATGGACACAGGGGGGGCAATGACAGATACATAGGGGAGATATTAGAAATGGAGAAAATAGGAGCACAGAAGCGAGATGGTTTGTGGGGATGGGACAGGGACCGAGCTTGCAGGCTCCAGTGGCTTGCACAAATTACATTGTAACGTGCCATGAAAATAAGAGGAAGGAAGGTAGATAGGCCACGCGAGAGGAGCTGAAGGGTAGTAGAAAGGAACAGATGGTAAAGGAGGGAGGGAAGGGTGGTGGTGGAAAGGAATAGAACAGACATTGAAGGAGGGTGGAGAGGAACAGACCCCCAAGGGAAATGTGGAAGACAGAGTGGGAAGAAGACAGATGCCAGACTATGCGGGAGCGGAGGGAAGAAGATGGGTGCTAGACCAATTGGGGGGGGGGGGGGTTAAGGGAGAGGCACAGTAACAGCAAATGGAAGACGCGGAGAGAAGACACACAGTGGATGGAAGGAATTCAATGAGAAGATGTGGAAAGCAGAAACCAGACAACAAAGGTAGAAAAAAAAATTATATTTATTTATTTATTTTTTGCTTTAGGATAAAATAGTATATTAGTTGTGTTGATAAAAAGTTATAAACAAAGCCCTGCCAGCTGAACATCTCTTTCTCTAGTTCAGCAGCAGGAACTTTGATTTATAAGAAAGGAATAAGCTAAATATTACAGTACTAAGGCTTATATGGATGCAGCGGGGACGGTGACGGGGCGGTGAATGGGATGGCAGTGGCGGTGACGGGGCGGTGAAAGGGATGGCGGTGACGGTGACGGGGCGGTGAAGGGAACGGCGGTGACGGGGCGGTGCAGAGGATGGTGGGCCGGTGACGGGGCGGTGACGGGGACAGATTTTTTCCCCGTGTCATTCTCTAGCTTCAATCAACACATTGCAGCACAGGTATCTGAGGGCTTCATTCTATAACCAAGTGTTTTCTAGTCCGTTGTGCTTTGGTTACTTGTATTACTATAGGGACTAGACACCATTGCTTTTGCATTAATGTGGAAGAGCCAAATTGCAGATAGCAAAGGAAAGTTTTGCTTTACCATCCATTTGACTTTTTTTGAGGGGGGTTTAATAAATATGCAGATGAGGATGTACCAAACAGTGTAGCTGGATATTCAGGAGTCTAAAAAAAAAAAAGGAGCAGAGTAAGCCAGGTCTTCAAACGAACCACACTTTAATGGCAACCAATATAGCATATATAAAGTATCATAGAATGGACTCGACACAGGCCAAGTTTCGGCAAATGAGACTGCATCAGGAGTCCAGGTTTCATAAAATGAATCAAATTCCCAAAATTGCAATGTCAAAATTCCAATGCCAAATCATTAAATATGATGGCTGCGCATTGGCCCTTATTAATCTCCACCGACCTGGCCCAATCCTTCCTCCGAGAGGAGATTCAGGAGACATTTGACAAAATTCCGCAAGAGAGACTTCTCAGGACATTAAAAAGTCATGGGATAGGGACAATGTTCTATTGTGAATAGATAACTGGTTAGAAAATAGGAAATGGTCAGATCTCTAAGTATGGTGCAGTGGTTAAACAAATATCGGAATACTTACAGGATGGCTTATTTGCAGGATAATTTGCAGGCTTATTTGCAGGATATTATTTGCAAATATGGTAAACGGCACCAGTCCCAGTACACTGGGACTGGTGCCGTTTACCATATTTGCAAATAATATAGAGAGGAAAATATGACATACAATTATTAAAAGTGGAAGACTAACATATCTAAATTTATTTATTCAATTTTCTATACTGTTCTCCCAGGGGAGCTCAGAATGTCTGTCCTGGCGAGCTCACAATCTATCGTACCTGGGGCAAAAGGGGGAGTGAGCCAAATCTAGGACAATCAAGCCATTGTGACATCATTGATGAGGTTGGCTCTTAGGCATTAGTGGAATGAGGCATTATGATGTCACAATATCAGCTCTGGTTATCAGAGGCTGAAACCTTTTCACAGATTTATTCAATTTTCTATACTTTTCTCCTAGGGGAACTCAGAATGGCTTACATTAATTTATTCAGGTACTCAAGCATTTCCCTGTCTGTCCTAGCATGCTCGCAATCTATCTATTGCACCTGAGGCAATAGGGGGATTGTGTGACAAGGAGCAGAGTGGGTTTGAACCCACAACCGCAGGGTGCTGAGGCTGTAGCTTTAACCACTGCACCATACACAACTATAAAGTGATGCAAATAGGAAAAATATTTCTAATTATAGGAGCACAATGTCGGGTTCCATACTTGTAATCACCGCTCAGGAAAAAAATATTGGAATCAATGTGGGCAATACCTTGAAATCCAGTTTAGTGTCAATGGCAGTCAGAAAAGGGAGGAGAATGTTAGGGATTATTCAGAAAGGGATAGAGAATAAAACAGAGAATGTACTGTAGTAATTCCTATATAATGATTCATGGTGCAATCATACCTCACATATTGCATGCAGTTTTGGTAGTCCCATCTCAAAAAAAGAGATCTCAGCTAGAAAAGCTACAGAGAAATGCAACCAGGATGGAATGTGTTCTTTAAGAAAGGTTATACAGATTTTGACTCTTCAGCATGGAAGACTGATAGGGATTTGATAAGGTTCTATAAAAATCAAAAGCTGGATGGGATGAATATGGAAATGCAATTTATTCTGTTAAATAGTAGGAAAGCTAGAGGACACATTATGAAACTAACAGATGCCAGATTTAAAACAAACTGGAGAAACATTTTTTTCAGTCAATGTGCAAGCAAGCTGTTGTCAGAGGATGTGGTCAAGACATCTAACTTAGCTGGGTGTGAAAGGGGTTTAGTCAAGTTCTTGGAGGAAAAGCCCACAAATCATTATTAACCAGCTAGACTTGGAAGAACTGCAGCTTATCAATGGGCGCTAGAAACAAGAAATTGATTTCCTTTTTAGGGTCTTTTAAGACCTGAACTGGCCACTTTTGGAGACAGGGTGCTGGGTTGATTGATCATTGGTCTGAATTAATATGGCAAATCTTATGCACTGAACTTAAAAAGATAAGAATAGCCTTACTGGGTCAGACCAATGGTCCGTCAAGTCCAGTAGCCTGTTCTCATGGTGGCCAATCCATGGTGGTCAAAACCCAAGGAGTTCCATTCAGAATCCTAAAGAATAGCAAGATTCTGGAATCCCAAAGAGTAACAAAAGATTCCGGAACCCCAAACAGTAGCAACATTCCATGCTACCGATCCAGGGCAAGCAGTGGCTTCCCCCATGTTTTTCTCAATAAAAGACTATGGACTTTTCCTCCAGGAAATTGTCCAAACCCTTCTTAAAACCAGCTATACTATCCACTCTTACTACGACCTCTGGCAACGCGTTCCAGAGCTTAACTATTCTCCGAGTGAAAAAATATTTCCTCCTATAGGTTTTAAAAGTATTTGCCTGTAACTTATACAATTTCAATCTTTGACTATTTTCTTAGCTGTGAAAGGGATGATGCTGGGAATGTCTTCTATGGGATCTGCAACCTAAGAGCTGCTCTTCTAAATCAGCACATGTTCTTTTTCCTAGATTTATTTATTTACCCCTCCCTCCTTTTTACAAAACTGTAGCATGGTTTGTAACGCCGGCTACGGCGGTAACAGCTCCAACGCTCATAGAATTCCTATGAGCATCAGAGCTGTTACCGCCATGGCCGGAACTAAAGAACACACTACGGTTTTATAAAACGGGGGTGGGGGTGTATACGTGAGTTGTGTTATTCCTCCATTTTGTGCTATTCTCCAGTTTTTCTTTTTGCCTTTTCTTAGTGGACTTGATCCTAAATTTGATACAGACAATAGGCCTGATATTGAGACCGTGGAAGGCAGCCTGAAGCCACCGTCATTGAACATTGGGTCAAAGTTTGGTGCCACGGACTTATCCAGTCAGTCAGTATTCAGTGGCTGGCTGCCTAAGGCCTAGTGGCCAAAGATAGTTCTGCTTTATAGGTGGCTCTATTAGTTGCTAGCCTTAGCCAGACAGCCGCTGAATATTGGCGGTGACTGGCTGTTTCGTGCAACATAACCAGTCACCGGCCAATCCGAGGAATGGGAAATTCAGTGGGAGATAGCTGGCTATCTACTGCTGATTATCAGAGGATAACCAACCGGCTATTTGGCTGGCCAGGAGCCGTTCCAGTCCGGCCAAATAGTGCTAAACATCAGTTGGAACATTAACTATACCAGAAATGGGCAACTCCGGTCCTCGAGGGCCGGAATCCAGTCAGGTTTTCAGATTTCCCCAATGAATATGCATGAGATCTATTTGTATGCACTGCTTTCAAATCATATTCATTGGGGAAATCCTGAACACCTGACTGGATTCCGGCCCTCGAGGACCGGAGTCGCCCATGTCTGGTATAGTTAATGTTCCAACTCTTCTACAAAACTGCGCTAGCAGTTTCTAGCACGGGGAGCCGCGCTGAATGGCCCGTACTGCTCCCGATGCTCATAGGAACTCGAGCGTCAGAAGCTGCGTAGGCCATGCAGCGCAGCTCTCTGTGCTGTCTCTGCATTAAAAACCGCTAGCGCGGTGTCGTAGAAGAGGGGGAAAGTTTGTTCCCATCCCCGCCCCCTTCCCTGCAAGCTCTGTCCCTGTCTCCACAGGCTCCATCTCTGTCCCAGCGAGCTCTGTCCCTATCCCTGCCTCACTCCCGTGGACTCTGTCCTCATTTGAACATGCCACAAACACATATGATTTTATATTTAAAACTTTTTATTCAAGTATTAAAGGGGACAGTATTCTGTATAACTGTTTATGAATCACATAAAAAATCTTTCATTTCTATCTGGTTTTGGCACAACCTTCCCAAAGATTCAGTTGCCTAAGCTTTTACAATATCTGGGAAAGTAATTGGATAGTCTTTCAGACGTAGGTCTAGAAGAGAACCTAAACTATTTAGTGGATGAACAGGAAAATAAGTGTCTATTAAATATTAGAAATGATCTTGATGCCAGCAATGATGGATGAATTTATTGCAGTAACAGTCAGATGCTTGAGCAGCTAGGCACATGATGGAAGGATGTTGCAGATGGCAGACAAAATACAAATGATGTTGTTTAACAGTAGTTCATTGAAATCGAAAAGAAGCTTCTGCAGTTTTGTTTTGTTTGTTTTTTAAATCACTGAATTCAGTTACCAATCGTCTAAGACAGGGGTGTCCAATGTCGGTCCTCGAGGGCCGCAGTCCAGTCGGGTTTTCAGGATTTCCCCAATGAATATGCATGAGATCTATTTGCATGCACTGCTTTCAATGCATATTCATTGGGGAAATCCTGAAAACCCGACTGGACTGCGGCCCTCGAGGACCGACATTGGACATCCCTGGTCTAAGATGTGTTGCTTTTACATAGATATATTAGTTTCAAGTTTTAAGAGAATGACATAGGGACAAAGTTTGTCCCTCTCTCTGCAGGCTCTATCCCTGTCCCCACCCCCACCCCGTGGGTACCTGTCCCCATGTCATTCTCTAGCCTGAATATCAAGAAACACTGAAAACAAGAGGGCTGAATCAAAGACATTCTATGTGGATGGGGCGGGGATGGGGGACACAATTTGCCATTCTCTAATTTAGATTTTCCTGACTATAATTAGTCATAAAAGGGTCAATTAATTCCTGATATATAAAAATATATTTGGTCCAGCTCAGAACAAGGTCTACAGGGCCTGAAGAAGGTAGAATTTACAAAGACGTTCCATGTGCTGTTTTCTTCCTGAGAACGTCTCCTATCCTACCTAAGGCCCCCTTTTAAACCAGGATCTCATAAGGCTTCTTTCACAAAGCCACGATAGTGGCTCCCATGAGGCAAATGCGATGCAGTCTCTTCCATTTCTATGGGCTGCATCGCATTTAGCACACCGGAACTTTCTACCACTGATTCGTAATGGGAGCCCCTAGTCAGCCCAGGTATGAGATAAATTTACATAGACTGGTATCCCAATTCATTCTGAAATGGGTTGTTTTTTTTTTTTTTTTTGGGGGGGGGGGGGTTAATGTTTCCTCAGGTCCTTACCTTTGCATTTAATGATGAAGATAATAAGAGCAGCAAGATATTTTTAAAATAGCAGCAGGGAAATCTGAATAAATGCAACCTAATAGCTTTCCTTATTAGCATAAATGAGGATGGCAATGTTTAAGTTTTCTTAAGACAAACCTTATGGCCAATGGCAATACAGTTGGCATCGAGAATGTTGAAGACACGTGTAGTAAGACCATCCCCTCTGTCTTTGGCTAACCAGCAATTACAAACAAAGGTGTACATTATCCCTTTAGTAGGCACAATAAGCTGTATCTCTTCCACTAGCCAGCAGCTCTCTGGAGTGGTTCCATCGTGGCCCATCTGTGAAAAATCAAAGGAAAATAAAATAAACAAAAGCAAGGGAAAGATTTATGGTAGATCTATGCCCTTTCCTAGAATCTGGAGATTTCTGGCTATAACACAGCGGAGGAAGAAAAACGCATGAGTGGAGAGTGTGGTATAGTGGTTAGAGCCACAGCCTCGGCACCCCGAGGTTGTGGGTTGAAACCCTGCACTATTCCTTGTGACCCTGGGCAAGTCACTTAATCCCCCCAAAGCCCCAGGTACATTAGATACTATATGAGCCCCCTTGGGCAGATAGGGAAAATGCTTGAGTAACTGATTTGTAACCTGCTCTGAGCTTCTTTGGGAAGATGGGCTAAAAAAACAAATCAAATAAATAGAGCTCTAAGATCTGAAGACATTGTGCAGAACTTCCAACTACGTATTTCCTGAGTATGACTGACACCATGAAGAAGACTTGATTCTGGGATAGCTTGTGTTTATAGAGGACAGTGGAAAGAACAGGGATGGGAAAAAGCTATGATAAATAAATGGAGGTATATGTGTTGTTTAGATAATGACTCTTAAATGCATTTATATGCTGGTATGTTAGAAGATGAAGGAGAGGTGACTAAACTATTCCATATACACTATCACATATTTTAAGATTATTACATGATCATAGGCTAGCTATTCCTTCAGTAGCTGGGAGACTATTCAATCAAAAGCATTCATAGTAACATAGTAGATGACGGCAGATAAAGACCCGAATGGTCCATCCAGTCTGCCCAACCTGATTCAATTTAAATTTTTTTTAAATTTTTTCTTCTTAGCTATTTCTGGGCCAAAATCTCCGTCAAAACCTACTCCAGCCCATCTACACCCTCCCAGCCACTGAAGCCCTCCCCAGCCCATCCCCCACCAAACGGCCATACACAGACACAGACCGTGCAAGTCTGCCCAGTACGGGCCTAGTTCAATATTTAATATTATTTTCTGATTCTAGATCCTCTGTGTTCATCCCACACTTCTTTGAACTCAGTCACAGTTTTCCTCTCCACCACCTCTCTCGGGAGCGCATTTCAGGTATCCACCACCCTCTCCGTAAAGTAGAATTTCCTAACATTGCTCTTGAATCTACCACCCCTCAACCTCCAATTATGTCCTCTGGTTTTACCATTTTCCTTTCTCTGGAAAAGATTTTGTTCTACGTTAATACCCTTCAAGTATTTGAACGTCTGAATCATATCTCCCCTGTCTCTCCTTTCCTCTAGAGTATACATATTCAGGGCTTCCAGTCTCTTCTCATACATCTTCTGGCGCAAACCTCCTATCATTTTCGTCACCCTCCTCTGGACCGCTTCAAATCTTCTTACGTCCTTCGCCAGATACGGTCTCCAAAACTGAACACAATACTTCCAGTGGGGCCTCACCAATGACCTGTACAGGAGCATCAACACCTTCTTCCTTCTACTGGCTACGCCTCTCTTTTCAATCTAGCACCTTCATTGTGGAACAAAGTCCCACATTTTATATGATTTGAACCTAGTTTCAAGGTTTTTAAAACATCATTAAAAACTTATTTTTCCTGCGGTTCCCTGTTTGGAAGGGTTATTTTCTTTTGAGGAAGTGGATCAGTTGTCCATTTCCTTGTTTTATTGAAAATTGGTTCAAGGGTTAACCGCGAGGCGGTTTCCGGAGCTGCTGGATAGATGGTCTGCAGATTTGGGAGCGGTCTTGCCAGAGGGTGAATTTCTCCGTCTTATTCGTGTAATTCCCCATTGGGTGGTTTCGGCTGAATTGAAGGAATGTCAGTTTCGTATAATGTATTGAGCTTATGTTTCTCAGCATTAACTTTATTTAATGAGTGGGATTCCATCGGCTCTTTGCGTACGCTATAAGGAGGCTTCCAATACTTTTATACATGCCTTCTGATATTGTCCTCCAATAACAGTCTTTTGGAAGGAGATTCTTAACTATTTGGGAGATGTTTAACGGCAATCGCTTATTCTTCATCTCGGTGGGATCTTGCTCAGGCAGGTGGCTGCCCTGCTGGTTAGAGGGGGAAGCTCGGCTCTGGGTCCTGAAAGCATGTCTCTTGGGCAAGAAATGTATTCTTTAATTTTGGACTCAGGCGGAAATCCCCACTTTTGGGCACTGGAGAAATTGCTTACATGCACTGCTGCTATTGGAATTTTGTGCTTTGAATTTTACCTTTAAATGATCGAAATATTTTTACTCTGTTTGGGGTCAATATATTCATTGGCTGCCCCCACGTGTGGGCTGTTATTTTCTCAATAAACTTGGAATGTTTGACATGCCTCCCGCTCCGGCGGTATTTCATCCTCATTTACCTGGGACCTGATCGTTGGGTTAGCTGCGAGGGTAGGGGGATGGGAGGGAAGGGGGAAGGGGAAGTTTGAGAGGTTTTGTGGGGGAGTTGGATGTTTACGAACTCAAATCTTTGTGTTGGGGGGGTCAAGATTCCACGGGGTAGGGATTAATGTTACCTTTGCTATTGTAAAATATGAAGATATGACTGTTTTTTTCTGTTCTGCTGACCTCCTGTTTTGGTGCTTATGGTATGATCTTGCTGTGTGTTTTTGATTGTTTTGGTTTATCATCAATAAAAATTGTTTAAAATAAAAACATTTTTTTTCAACTAGCATTTGAAAAAGAATGTTTTCAAAATGATCCTATACAGTAAAACCTTGGATTGCAAGTAACTTGGTATGCAAGTGTTTTGCAAGACAACCAAAACATTTTATTAAATTTTATCTTGATAAACAAGCAAGGTCTTGCAATACAAGTACGTGTGGTATTTTGTATTAAAGTTTTTGGGTTGTGGAACAAATCACCTGAGTTTCCATCATTTCTTATGGGGAATTTCGCTTTGATATACGAGTGTTTGGATTACAAGCACGTTTTCGGTACGAATTATGCTCGCAAACCAAGGTTTTACTGTATATTAATTGACACTAACCTATGGCACGCGTGCCAACTGTGGCACGCGAAGACCTTGCAGCTGGCACGCATAGGGCTGCCATCAGGGCAGTACTACCAGGGGGTGCACAGGAGAGAGAGCTGAACGGGGACGATGGGGGACCCGCGGGGTTAAATATAACTCGAGCCGCGAGGCTCGTCTTCTACTCCGACTGCCCTGCCGCTCACACAGCCGATCGGAAATCTTCCCCGACGTCAGCGCTGACGGAGTGTGGGGCTGAGAGGAGAGCACGGGGGGGGGGGAGGGGGTTGCAAAGAAGGAGCGGGGAGGGGAGAGAGAAAGGTGTGGGGGAGTGCCACTGCCCCAGGTGCCCTCGCTATGCCACTTAATCCATACACTCCTGCCACCCTACTGGGGCACATTTTGCCATAAGCCTACCTCCCCCCCCCACCTCACTGAGTTATACAGTTGACCCTAAGCCAGCAAAGACAGAAAGCATTTTTTTTTCTTAAATTAATTTGTGCATGGTACGAATGATCGAAAGATATACTTCTGATATTTATATTTATTAAGGTAATAGAATTATGGATGCCGAAGAAAGATGTCTGCGGTTAGTTGCAAGGGCTGCTGCCTCAGTTCAATTTGTGTTAACACAAAACTCTGCTGCCTGCCTGAAATTAATTCACAAGGATGACTGAAGAAAAGCTTATTTCATGGTCTAGAAAGGCAGGCGTCTGCACTGCAACTCTCACCTGAAGTTACCCTGCATTTCCTAGGCATTCGGTAATTGACGTTCGATAACTGCGTTTAATGAACTTAATCAACCATCTCCAGTCTGCACAGAAGCGAAAGGTTAGACTCCCTTATGGTAAAATTGTGCTCGAGTATTGATGATCTATCATAATCAAGGGAATAAAAAGAAACTTATTGATGCCTGGGGCAGAACATTTGCTTTCTATCAAGTCACTCGGCCTGCTGATATGCTTTCTCCACTTCCCCTTGATTATGGAGATTCATCAATAAGCCAGCATGTTGGGTTTTTTTTTTTATTTTGAGTGCATCTAACCTTTTATTTTGTAAGGAATTATTGCAGCATTTTGCACAGCTGCTTTGACGATTGACTGTACTCAGATGGGTATCCACAGGATGTGGGGTGCTGTAAAAATATGCTAAATAACCTTGGAGGG
Organism: Geotrypetes seraphini; assembly: GCF_902459505.1. NCBI lineage: Eukaryota > Metazoa > Chordata > Amphibia > Gymnophiona > Dermophiidae > Geotrypetes > Geotrypetes seraphini. The sequence goes on along the minus strand of NC_047084.1, from coordinate 92,719,744 downwards.
GGGATGCTGGGAGAAATCTATAGATACATCCAGTATGGATATTAAAGAGGGAATAACGCAAAACAGTAAAGGGTTATTTCGTTAGATGGTGCCTATATAAAAATAAATATGAAAACTCTGAAAAAAAATGCACCTTTTGGCTCTGACAGTGCTCTTATCATGGCTAGCTGAATTTATTAATAGACTGCTAGCTGAAGGTTCTCTTCTGCAAAATATGGGTAATATTGTAATATTTTGTATCACAAATCACCAAAAACAAAAATAGAGGAACTGGAGTAAAACAAACACAAAAATATTTTTATAAACCTCCAGTTGAGCAATATTTGTAAAGTCATTTCACCTATACTAAAACAACAAAACAGTAATCTTTCTCAACCATCTAATTCTAGGCCGGTATTCAATATTCTTCTGTTGGCTAAATTACTAGAGTCTCTGGTCAATAAACAGCTATATCAAAATACATAGAACAATTCTCTAGTTTACATCCAACCCAATTTGGGTTTCGACTTAAACATAGCACTAAATTGTTATTGTTAATGTTAACACCAAGAGTAAAATATTGGTTGAGTTTGAATCGTCAATCTATAATACTACAATTTGATAGTGCAACGTACTATTCAGGTTAAAGTAATTTGGGTTTGTGTAGATCAGTTATTAAATGGTTTAAGGAATTTCTTACAAATCGTAGCTATTCTATGATCAAGGATGGAGTTTCCTCTAAAGGTTGGAACTCTTTGTGGAGTTCCACAGGAGTCTTCTATTTCTCCTGTACTTTTTAATATCTTTGAGTTCTGTGCAGACATTGGTTCTGTCGGATGAAGATCTGTCGGATAAGTTGCAGCTGTACTCACTCGAGGAACGCAGAGAGAGGGGTGACATGATCGAGACATTCAAGTATCTCACGGGCCGCATCGAGGTGGAAGAAGATATCTTCTTTTTCAAGGGTCCCGCGGCAACAAGGGGGCACCCGTGGAAAATCAGGGGCGGGAAACTGCACGGGGACACCAGGAAATTCTTTTTCACTGAAAGGGTGGTTGATCGCTGGAATAGTCTTCCACTTTAGGTGATTGAGGCCAGCAGCGGGCCTGATTTTAAGGCCAAATGGGATAGACACGTGGGATCTATTCACAGAGAAAGGTAGGGGAGGGTCATTGGGGTGGGCAGACTAGATGGGCCGTGGCCCTTATCTGCCGTCTATTTCTATGTTTTTATGTTTCTATGTTTACTCTCTTGATGATATTTTTTGGTTAATTCCAGTGGATAGGGATATTGGAAATGTCAATATTAAGATCAGGGGTCGTATTGGAAAACTTGAAAGATGGGCTAAAACTAAATTCAAATAAGACAAACGTTTTATGTTCTCTCAGGGTTTCCGCAGCTGGCATTGAGTCTCAAGGCGCAGCGAGACACGGAAACCTGCAACAAGTAAAAGTTTATGGTCTAATAATCAGTCATCTTTGTTCCCTACATTGATTACATTGGAATCTGGAGCTTCTCTTAAAGTTGAAAAATCAACCAAAGTATTAGGGACTATTTTGGATCTCTCCTGGAGATACAAGGATCAAATTGCAAATTTATGGAAGAAAAAACCTTGCATGTAATGAGACAGTTGAGATAGATGAAATCTTATTTTTTTGAACATCATTTTGCATTGGCGGTTCAGATGTCGTTATTGCGCGCGTTATTGCGTGGTTCAGATGTTGTTATTGGTTCAGATATGGCTATTGCGCGCATTAAGACCCTAGCGCACCTTTGTCAAAGGAGCCCTTAATGCGCTGGTTTTATCTTTTGTAAATCACAAAGGACTGCAAGGTATCTGTGATTCATAAATAAAGCTTTTTGTTATGCTAAAATTAGGCATGGCCATTTGCACCAACGAAAGCGCTGCACAAATGCCTGCGCCAAAATTGAGGCGCAGATGCCGTACTCTATAATTATCTGTATAACTGAAAGTAATGCACCCCAATCCGCCCACGCCCCACCCATGATCCACCCATTTCCACGCCTCCTTTTTGGACTCATGCCTAAATTTTCATTGATTTTAATTACCACCAATAATTGCATGTTCAGAAGTTTTCAAATGATCAGTTTGACAGAAAGGGTTAATTGTAAATAATAATAATAATAACAGTTTATATACCGCAATACCGTTAAGTTCTATGCGGTTTACAATAGATTAAGCGAGGTACAAATTGATTGAATTTAAGAGGGGGGAAGAGGAGAGTTAATAGGACCGGAAATGCGTTGTTGAGGAGAAAGAGATTAATAGGACAAGAGGAATCACTATGGAGGAGAAAGAAGATGAGTGGGTCAGTTGTCTAGATACTTTAGGAACAGTTGAGTTTTTAGAAGTTTTCTGAATTCCTCATAAGTAGTGGGCAAAAGCAGTTGATCTAGGTCTTTACCCCACAATGCTGCTTGATGTGAAAGAAGGTGTTCATGGTGTCACTATTGTAAATCACTATTGTTAATCACTATTGTTAATAGGACCGGAAATGCGTTGTTGAGGAGAAAGAGATCAATAGGACAGAGGAATCACTATGGAGGAGAAAGAAGATGAGTGGGTCAGTTGTCTAGATACTTTAGGAACAGTTGAGTTTTCAGACGTTTTCTGAATTCCTCATAAGTAGTGGGCAAAAGCAGTTGATCTAGGTCTTTACCCCACAATGCTGCTTGATGTGAAAGAAGGTGTTCATGGTGTCACTATTGTAAATCACTATTGTAAATCACTATTGTTAATCACTATTGTTAATAGGACCGGAAATGCGTTGTTGAGGAGAAAGAGATCAATAGGACAGAGGAATCACTATGGAGTAGAAAGAAGATGAGTGGGTCAGTTGTCTAGATACTTTAGGAACAGTTGAGTTTTTAGAAGTTTTCTGAATTCCTCATAAGTAGTGGGCAAAAGCAGTTGATCTAGGTCTTTACCCCACAATGCTGCTTGATGTGAAAGAAGGTGTTCATGGTGTCACTATTGTAAATCACTATTGTATCACTATTGTAAATCACTATTGTTAATCACTATTGTTAATAGGACCGGAAATGCGTTGTTAAGGAGAAAGAGATCAATAGGACAGAGGAATCACTATGGAGGAGAAAGAAGATGAGTGGGTCAGTTGTCTAGATACTTTAGGAACAGTTGAGTTTTTAGAAGTTTTCTGAATTCCTCATAAGTAGTGAGCAAAAGCAGTTGATCTAGGTCTTTACACCACAATGCTGTTTGATGTGAAAGAAGGTGTTCATGGTGTCACTATTGTAAATCACTATTGTATCACTATTGTAAATCACTATTGTTAATCACTATTGTTAATAGGACCGGAAATGCGTTGTTGAGGAGAAAGAGATTAATAAATCTACTCCTGCTGCTGTGTAGCATGGGCTGGATTCAGTAAATGACACCCAAAATGCAGGGCTGAAAAAAAAAAAATCATCATTCTATAATGGGCGTTCTGGGATGGGCATTCTTTATAGAATAATGTATTGCATTGAGATCCATTCCCAACTTTGGGTATGAGGAATTACCAGGTGTATATCCTGGCATGCATAATGGGCATGGATCTGCACTGTTCAATAATACTGTGCGCATTTAATGGGAATGCCCATGACCTGCCCATATACCTCCCATGGCCCTCCCCCCCCTTTGCAGACCCATACAGAAACAGGCGCTATTCTATTTGCTCTTTCTGCCCTCTTTTCAAACTCTTACAGGAACGCTTTTCTGCCCTGAAAATATGCCACAGAAGTAGCACCTAATGTACTGATAGACAAGACCCTGAAGCCGTCGGCTCAATGTACAGCGGCGACAAAGAAATCAAACAGGATGTTGGGCATGATAAAGAAGGGAATCACGAGTAGATCGGCGGACATCATAATGCCGCTTTACAGAGCAATGGTCAGACCACACTTGAAGTACTTATCCAACATTGGTCTCCCTACCTGAAGAAGGATATAACCCTGTTGGAGAGGGTGCAGAGGCGAGCCACGAAGCTAGTAAAAGGCATCGAGAATTTGAGCTACAATGAATGCCTCGGAAAACTGGGATTGTTCACCCTCGAGAAGAGAAGGCTGAGAGGGGATATGATAAAGACTTTCAAAATACTAAAAGGATTCGACAAAATAGAGCAAGAAACATCGTTATTCACATTGTCAAATGTGACTTGGACAAGGGGTCATGGACTGAAACTGAGGGGCAACAGGCCCAGGACAAATATCAGAAAGTTCTGTTTCACACAGCGAGTGGTGGACGCTTGGAATGCTCTCCTGGAGGAGGTTGTGACAGAGACCACCATTCCGGGATTCAAGGGCAAGTTGGATGCACATCTTGCAAAACACATTGAGGGATACGGGTAAACAAGGTCTTCAGCAGGGAACACCTGGATTGGCCTCCGCGTGTGCGGGTCACCGGACTGGATGGACCTAGAGTCTGATCCGGTGAAGGCATTTCTTATGTTCTTATGTATAGAATTTCCCTATATATAGGGTTTCCAGATTTGGGGGAATGAAAATCCGCCCCCATGGCCCCGCCCCCCAGGTCCGCCCAGTTCTGCCCAGCCATGCCCTGTCCTACCCAAGTCATGCCCTGTTCCATCCCCAGCCCCTCGACCCGTTTGCTCATCATAATGGTATTTGCACCTGCACTTTTGTGACACGATGGTGTCACATGCAAGCTTTTCAAAACCTGGACAAAGTGCCGGGTTTTGAAAAGCCGTCCGGACGTCTGGACATGTCCTCGAAAAGGAGGACACGTCCGGGGAAATCCGGACATTTGGTAACCCTACCTATATAAGTGTACTACATATTTTTTGCTTATTTCCTTTGAAGAAATGACAGCTTGTGTCTGGGTCGCAAAGCAAAGAGTGGTTATGTCCTAATAGGATTGGTGAACACTATTTATCATGTAAAAGTCCTTTATTCTTCAAATAAATACTGTAATTCAAACTCATAAGAACATAAGCCTTGCCTCTGCTGGGTCAGACCTAAGGCCATCATGCCCAACAGTCCGCTCACGCGGTGGCCCATCAGGTCCAGGACCTGTATACTAGCCCTCTATCTATACCCTCCTATCCCCTTTTCCTTCAGAAAATTGTCCAATCCCTTCTTGAAATCCAATACCGTCCGCTCACGTGGCGGCCCATCAAGTCCAGGACCTGTATACTAGCCCTTCTATCCCCCTTTCCTTCAGAAAATTGTCCAATCCCTTCTTGAACTCCAATACCGTACCCTATCCTATCACTCCCTCTGGAAGCGTGTCCAGGGGTCCACCACCCATTGGGTGAAGAAGAACTTCCTAGCATTGGTTCTGAATCTGTCTCCTTTTAATTTTACGGAATGCCCTCTCATTCTTGTAGTTGTCGAAAGTTTGAAGAATCTGTCCCTCTCCACTTTCTCTATGCCCTTCATGATCTTATAAGTCTCTATCATATCCCCTCTAAGTCTCCGCTTCTCCAGCGAAAAAAGCCCCAGTCTCTCTAATCTTTCAGCTTATGAAAGGTTTTCCATACCTTTTATCAAACATGTCGCTCTCTTCTGAACCCTCTCAAGTATCGCCATATCCTTTTTTAGGTACAGCGACCAATATTGGACGCAATACTTCAGATGCGGGCGCACCATCGCCCGATACAACGGCAGGATAACTTCTTTCGTTCTGCTTGTAATACCCTTCTTGATTATTCCTAGCATTCTGTTTGCTTTCTTAGCAGCCACTGCGCATTGTGCTGATGGCTTCATTGTCATGTCCACTATTACCCCAAGTCCCTTTCTTGGGAACTCTCACTCAATAACAGCCCTCCCATTGTGTAGCTGTACCTCGGGTTTCTGTTTCCTACGTGTAAGACTTTGCATTTCTCTACATTGAACTTCATCTGCCATCTCGTCGCCCACTCCCCTAGTTTGTTTAGATCCCTTTGTAAATCTTTACAGTCCTCTTTAGTCCTAGCCCCATTGAATAGCTTGGTGTCATCTGCAAATTTTATTACTTCGCTCTTCGTCCCTGTTTCTAGATCTTTTATAAATACATTGAATAGCAGCGGTCCAAGCACCGATCCCTGCGGAACACCACTCGTGACCTTCCTCCAGTTCAAGTAGTGGCCCTTCACTCCTACCCTCTACTTTCTGCCCGCCAACCGTCTGCCCGTCAATGAGGCCGAAACATTACATGTTGAGTCATTGAGTTTGAATTGTTATTTATTTGATGAATAAAGGACTTTTACATGATAAATAGTGTTCACCAATCCTATTAGGACATATCCATTCTTTGCTTTGCAACTTTGAGTTTGTGGATTTGGTTGTCCTGTGCTTATTTTTGTTTAGCTTGTATCTAGGAAAATAAAAATTCTTTGGCCTACCAAAATTGAACTTGATAGTCAAGTGGTATCCACTACAAATTCACATTCTAACCTCCATCTTTTTAATCTCTCCTACATCTAATCCAACTACGGAGAACTTTTCCACAGATCCGGGAGCAAATCCCTTCTTTTCTTTTGGGAGGTCTAGCCAGAGCCGGGTTGTCTGCACTTTCTGGAGTCCCATAATGATGATATAAGCACGACTCTCTGTGCCTCCATCTTTTTCTTGGCCTGTAGTGATATTAATATGATAAGGAATCACTGTAAAAAAAAAAAGAGAAAAAGAAAAATCACACAGGATCTACCATTGCCACAGAGACTATCAGAGACTGTTCAGTAAACCATTCTGAGCTCCCCTGGGAGAATGAAATAACGTCCTCACGTTCCAAGTTAGAGGAGTTCCCATTGATAGGCCCTCTCCAGCCCATCCTACACCAAGTCACCATATATGAGACACAAACCGTACAAGTCTGTCCAAATACTCATGCTCTAAGTTAGGCGTGAATGGGTGATTCTATAAACGGTGCCTAAATTGGCTGGCACCTAGAAAATGGCACTGGCTGTGAGTCATTGACCGTTTACAGAATCGCGGCTCATGGCGCCTCTGTATAAAACTTAGGCGCCTGAAATGTAGGCCAGGGTTTTTATAAAGGCCTACATATCAGGCACCTCAGTTTTTGAAGAATCGCGCTTAGCAGTGCCTAAGTTATGCTCTGCCCATAGAAATGCCCACTTAGATGTTAGGCGCCGCAATGTGCCATGCGACAGCTACCTAACTTTTATAGAATCAGATAGGTGCCAATTGCCTAATTAAATTGGTTTTCCAATTATTGAGGCTTTTAATGGGATTTTTTCCAATTAAGTTAGGTGCCTAATCTGACCTGAAATGCAAGCTCAACTAGTATTCTGGAAATACAGTGGTGCCTCACACAACGAACTTAATTCGTTCCAGGAGCAAGTTTGTTATGCGAAAAGTTCGTTATGTGAAACGCGTTTTCCCATAACAATACATGTTAAAAAAAATAATTCGTTCTGCAGCATAAAATATGCTAAGATGACATAAAAAAAGATAAATTTGTCAAAATGGTGAAAATGGTGGTCTTGCTGAGGCCAAACTCTTTGACGAGGTCACACTGTTTTACCCCACATTCACTCCTTCTAATTATTTCCCGTTTCATTTCAACAGAAATCACCTTCCTGCTTTTTTTAGAAGCCATGATATATAAAAAATATTGAGTTTATCTTAAAAGGACGACTGTATACAGTGAGAGAGGGCAGTTAAGCGCAGTGACTAACGACTGCCTGCAGTGCCTGCGCGGAAGGATGCAATACATCGGCAGCTCGGGCGACTTCATTGTGGGAAACGAAGTTCGTTGTGTGAAACGAAGTTCGTTGTGTGAAGTTTGTTGTGTGAAACGAAGTTCGTTGTGTGAATCAAGACATGAAGTTCGTTGTGTGCAGCGTTCGTTGTGTGAGGCGTTCGTTATGCGAGGCACCACTGTACTAGTTCCATGTAGATCAGGGATCTCCTTGAGGGCCGCAATCCAGTCGGGTTTTCAGGATTTCCCCAATGAATATGCATTGAAAGCAGTGCATGCACATAGATCTCATGCATATTCTTTGGGGAAATCCTGAAAACCCGACTGGATTGCGGCCCTCAAGGAGGGACTTTGAGACCCCTGATGTAGAGTGATTCAATTTGGGCACGGTGTACTATTATATGCATTCTTTAACAATCTAGATGTCTGCATTTATACCAGCACTATGGCTGCAATAAGTCTCTGCGCCTAAAATACAGCCACTATTCTATTAAGCAGGGCAAATCTATCTCATGCATATTCATTGTGGATATCTTGAAAACCTGACTGGGTTCAAATCATTGATGGGCAACTCTACCTCATGCATATTCATTGTGGATATCCTGAATTCCTGACTAGGTTTAAATTATTGGTATGAAACCCTGAAAGGAGCTATTGTAAAGGCAACAAACCATTTTTATAAGGAAAGTGAGTAAATGCAAGAGGAAAAAAAAGCTGCTTTGGTTCTCAAAAATAGTAGCTGAGAAGGTAAAGAAAGGTGGTTAAGAGGTTAACTGCAAAAGAACACAGAAAGCAGACAGGCAAAAATATCTGGAAAAGTTGATAAAGGCTGGTTGAATAGTCAGGAAAGCAAAGATGCAAATGGAAGAAAAATAGTTGATATGGTAAAACCGAGGGGGGGGGCAATGTTTTAGATATAATAGTGATAGGAGGACGTGCAAAAGTGGCATTGTGAGACTCAAAGGTAAAGGGGAGAAATATGTAGAACTGATAAAGATAAGGCTGAAGTGTCAGGAGCAGGACCACAGAAGACAAATGAAAATAGGGCTAGAAGTATGGTAAACCCTGAATGATTTTCAAAGGATTGTGTTTGGGAGGAGCTAATAAACTAAAGATGGACAAAGTGATGGGGCCAGATAGTTTACATCTGAGGATACTGAAGAAACTTAGGGAAGTGCTGGCGGCTCTGCTTTCTGGCCTTTCAATGCTTCTCTAGAATGGTACCGGAGAACTGGAGAAGGGCAGATGTGGTCCCTCTCCACAAAAGTGGAAGTAAGGAAGAGGTAGGACTTCTGTGGTGGTAAGTAAATTAATTGAAACAGTTTTAAAACAGATCATAGTAACATTTCTGGAATCTAGTGGAATACATAATCTGAGGCAACATGGATTCACTAGAGGGAGGTCTTGTCAAACAAATCTGATCAATTTCTTTGACTGGGTGACCAGAGAATTGGATAGAGGGAGTGATAGATGTGATGTATTAAGATTTTAGCAAAGCCCTTGACAGTGTTGCACACAGGCGTCTAATAAATAAACTGTGTGCCCTTGGCATGGGCCTCAAAGTGATGGAATGGGTCACAAATTGGTTGAGTGGAAGGCAACAGAGGGTAGTAGTCAATGGAGATCACTCCCAGGAAAGAGATGTTACCAGTGATGTCCTTCAAGGTTTGGTTCTTGGGCTTATTCTTTTTAACATTTTTGTAAGTGATATTAATAAAGGGCTGTCTGGTAGTATTTGCCTCTTTGCGGATACCACCAAAATCTGAACTAGATACCTCTGAAGGTGTGGTTAACATGAGAAAGGACCTAGTGAAGCTTGAGAAATGGTCCAAAATTTGGCAGTTAAGATTTAATGCTAAGAAATGCAAGGTCATGCATTTGGGAATGCAAAATCCCAAGGGAACAGTACAGTTTAGGGGTTGAAGAGTTTTTGTGCACGAAAGAGAAATGTGGGATCTGTTAGGGAGAGGAGGAGATAGTGGATGCTGCAGATGGGCATACTGGATGGGCCATTTGGTCTCTTTCAATTGAGAGGAAGCTATGGAATGAGGGGCATAGGACAGAAACAGGATAAAGACCAAATGGTTCATCCAGTCTGCCCATCCGCAATATCCACTATCTCCTCTTCTCCCTAAGAGATCCCACATCCTTGTACCACACTTTCTTGAATTCAGACTATTCCATGGATGTGAAAGCTGGACACTATGGAAACAAGACAGAAAGAAGATTGACATTTGAGCGTTGGTGCTGGAGAAGGATTTTAGGCGAGTCTTGGACCGCCGGAAGAGCTAACAAATCAATTGTGGAAGAGATCAAACTGGCTATGTCACTTGAAGCCCACATAACGGAAGTTATGACTGTCTTATTTTGGTCACACCATCAGAAGAAAGAGATCACTGAAGAAGGACATCATGTTTGGGAAGATCGAAGGAATCAGGTGCAGAGGGCGACCTGAAATCAGATGGCTGTACAGATTGAAAACACCCATGAAGATGAAGCTGGAGGACCTTTCTGGACTAGCAAAACACCAATTTCTTTTTAGATCTGCAATTCATCAAGTCTCTAGGACTTAAACATGAGTCAATGGCACCTAACAACAATAACCATCCTTTCTATAAAGAAGTAGTGTATTTCCTTAGATTACTCCTAAGTCTATCACTTCTTAACTTCATCCTATGCCCTCTTCTACTGGAGTTGTCCTTCATTTGAAAGGATGAAGGTGAAAGGGAACAAATTCAGAAGTACACTTTCATGGAAAGAGTGCTGAGTGCTTGAACGGCCTCTCAGTGGAGGTGGTCAAGATGAAGAGTGTATCTGAATTCAAGGCAGCTTGGGAAAAGTAAATTGGATCTCTAAGGGGGAGGAGGGGATAGTGGATGGCATGGTTGGGCAGACTAGATAGGCCACATGGTCTTTATTTGCCTTCATTTTTCTCTGTTGTAAAGTAAGCCTGAAGCCCAGAAAGCCAAAAGGAAACCACAAGACCCTTGCCGCTCATAAAAATAAAAGATGATGTTGATATTATGAGGAATCTAGTTAATATGACTTCTTTAATTGCCCTTATCATATTTCCAATAGCGTTCTGTTTAGTAGTGATTTCAGTTAATATATAAGTTGCTGTGGTATATGTTTCTGACTCAACATGCAGTAATAACATGATCTACCAGTGTAATAAATCCATTGCATAAATGGTGTTACAGTATTTCATCATAATCACAGATTACAGGAAATCGCTATAACAACTCTTCTATTAACTCGTGTGCTTACTGTACATGCAAATACATTTAATGCATTTTTAATCATCAAGCGAAATAATGAACACATAAATCAGAAAGAGAACAGAACACTAGGGAACACATACAGAGCGTTAGAACCTGCATAAATCTATGGAGTTTATGTCAAGGCAAATAGACTTAGCAATAATCAACTCTCTGGTAAAAATGCAAATGTGCTTTCATGGTCTAGCATGACTTTAATATCAGTTTTTCAAAGCTTAGCAAGGAATAGGATATAATAGATACTTACGTTTAAGAAAATAGCTCGCCATGGCATTTTGTAGCCTGGTAAGAATGTTTGTTTTATATTATATGAACTGTGGTAATATGTCCAATTTTGTAATCTTACTGAAAGCTAAAAATAAATAATAATGCCCCCCCAACTTACAAAAATAAGATTAATCCAAAGAATCTTAATATGCTTTTTATTATTCAATTTTCTATACCGTTCTTCTAGGAGAGCTCAGAATGGTTTACATGAGTTTATTCAGGTTCTCAAGTGTTTTCCCTGTCTGTCCCAATGGGGGATTAAGTGACTTACCCAGGGTCACAAGGAGCAGTGTGGGTTTGAACCCACAACCTCAAAATGTTGAGGCTGTAGCTTTAACCACTGCGCCACTCTAGAAATCAAAATGCAGTAGAAATGAGCCAAGTAAAGGACAATGAAGCCATTGTGACATCACTGATGAAGTTGGTTCTTAGGCATTGGTGAATGAGGCATTGTGATGTCACAATACCACCTCTGGTTAGCAGAGGATGATACTTTTCACACTATTTATTTAATTTTCTATACTGTTCTCCCCAGGCAGCTCAGAATACTTTACATGAATTTATTCAAGTACTGGCTCACAACCTATTGAATGTACCTGGGACAACGGTGGATTAAGTGACTTGACCAGGGTCACAAGGAGCAGTGTGGGTTTGAACCCACAACCCCAGGGTGCTGAGGCTGTAGCTTTAACCACTGCGCCACACTCTCCCCTTTGTGACATAACACTTAAACATGTATAAAAAAAAACTTTCAAGGCTGGATACTGTTTCAAGTTCCACGCTTCAATATACTGGGGATATCATATTGGCATTTTAAAAAACTACAGGGCCTTTTTTTTTTTTTAACTAACCTGCAATAGGCAGTCCGCTCATGCGGCGGCCCTTAGATCAAAGACCAGTGCCCTATTTGAGTCTAGCCTTACTTGCGTATGTTCTGTTCCAGTTCTCTCAAAGGGTAGCTAAGGGGGTGGGTCAATAGAGTGGGCAGACTTGATGGACCTTGGCCCTTTTCTGCCGTCACTTTCTATGTTTCTATGTTTCTATGAACTTATCCAACCTTGTCTTGAATCCCTGAAGAGTGCTTTCCCTTATAACAGCCTCCAGAAGAGAGTTCCAGTTTTCTATCACTCTCTGGGTGAAGAAGAACTTCCTTACATTTGTACAGAATCTTTTCCCTTCTAACTTAAGCGAGTGCCATTTTGTTCTCTTTACCTTGGAGAAGGTGAACAGTCTCTCTTTCTCTACTAAGTCAATTCCTTTCAATATCTTGAATGTTTCGATCATGTCCTCTCTCAGTCTTCTCTTTTCAAGGGAGAAGAGGCCCAGTTTTTCTAGCCTCTCATTGTATGGCAACTCCCCCCAGTCCCGTAACCATTTTTGTCGCTCTTCTCTGGACCCTTTCGAGTAGTACTATGTCCTTTTTCATGTACGGCGACAAGTGTTGGACGCAGTATTCCAGGTGGGGGTGTACTATGGCCCGGTATAACAGCATGATAACCTTCTATGATCTGTTTGTGATCCCCTTCTTAATAATTCCTAGCATTCTGTTTGCCCTTTTTGCCACCGCCGCGCATTGCGCGGATGGTGTCATTAACTTGTCTGCAAGTACTCCCAAGTCTCTTTCCTGGGAGCTCTCTCCGAGAATAGTTAAGCTCTGGAACGTGTTGCCAGAGAATGTAGTAAGAGTGATTAACATAGCTGGTTTTAAAAAAGGTATGGACAAGTTCCTGGAGAAAAAGTCCATAATCTGCTATTGAGACAGATATAGGGGAAGGCATTGCTTGCCCTGGGATTGGTAGCATGGAATTTTGCTACTATTTGAGTTTTTGTAAGGTATTTTGTGACCTGGATTGGCCACTGTGGGTTCTCTGTCCTGTTGGACTTTTTGGTGTTTAATTGGCCACTGTGGAAACAGGATACTGGACTAGATGGATTATTGATCTGACCCAGTCTGGCTTTTCTTATGTTCTTTTTTATTTGACTAACTTAGGCCCACTTTTATCAAGTTGCGTTTCACAGGAAGTTACATCAGAAGGAGGTCCTGGTGCAAGGCTGCCATAAAGCTTCTAAGAGGCTAGTAGGCCTGGGACGGGAGGCACAAAGGGGCAGACCTAGAGGAGTCACAGGTTTTTTTTCCTGCTGGTTTTGACCTGTGATTGGGAAGGAGGGGGGGGTGGGGCTGCTTGACTTACGAGAGGAGCTGCTATTGCATCTGCAAAGGGGAGGGGGAAGGTTGCTTGTGCTGCTGGACCGGCTGGAGCTGAAGGGAAGGGAGACAGGTGCTAGATCTGATCTGGGGGGCTAAAGGGAAGGGAGAGAGGTACAGGAGCTGCAGGGAGCAAGAGAGTGAAGGGAAGGGAAAGAGAAAAGCTGAACCAAGGGGATGAGTCAGTGAAATATTGAACATTGCGGAGGGAGGGAGGGAGGAAAGAGAGAGTGTGAGAGACATATTGATATAAGTGGTGATGTAAGAGGTAGAGTAGCTGAACACAGGGAGATATACAAAAAGAGGGAAGATGGTGGGCATGGTTGGGAGCATAGGAACAGGAAAATAAGGGGAATGCTGCATGGGTGTGGTATATGGACTGAGGGGTAATGCCAGACATGAAAGGGTATAAGGACACAGAAAGATGGCTAGACATGGAGGAGAATAAAAATGCAGAAGGAAGATGCTGGACAGGGGGGGGCATAGTGATACTGTATACAGGGGGAGGGGATCATGCAATGGTGAGATGATGAAGGCAAGGAGATGGACACAGGGGAAATACTGGAAAGGGATGTATAGAAGACATAGAGAAGGGAGATGCTGAACATGGGGAGCAATACATACACAGAGATTAGAAGATGGATGGTGAGCATGGAGAAAGAAGAAATGTCAAATGGTCAGGAGACCCTGGCAAGTGAGTTAAGAGAAGACAAAAGAAAACAGATACCAGCACCTGAGACCAACATGATTTGAAGTATGAAAATGACAAGACAACAAAAGGTAGAAAAAAATAATAATTTTATTTTCTATTTTTTAATTAGCATAAATCAGATTTGAAATATGTATCCTGCTAGAACTGGTGTTAGATATAACTGGGGACTGCAAAGCCCAGGCTGTGCTTCTATAGCTTTCAGCTGGCTTTGGGCTCTCTCTGACCAGGGGGCAGTTGCCCTAATTGCACTTCCCTAACACTATTGCTCTCCTGCAGTATTCTGTTAACATGATTTTTCTGTGTAGCATTCTATAGTAATTTGGCTTATTCAGTTTTCTCGATAGACGAGGGGATATTTGCGAAGGGGAGGAAAAATAGGGGTTTTGTTGATCCTTGCTCTGTATTATTTGTGTTTATAAAATGACAATTGTACAGAATATTGCTTCTTTTTATCTATATATATAAAATCGGATGTATGTATGTATGTGCCGCGATCACGCAAAAACGGCTTGACCGATTTGAACGAAACTTGGTATGCAGATCCCTCACTACCCGGGATGATATGTCCTGGGGGTCTCGCGGCCCACCTGCACACGTGGGCGGAGCTACAAACAGATAATCGGATTTCACCCATTCATGTCAATGGAAAAAATGTAAAGAGCTGCCAACGCAAAAACGGCTTGCCCGATTTGAACGAAACTTGGTATGCCGATCCCTCACTACCTGGGGTGATATGTTCTGGGGGTCTCACGGCCCACCTGCACACGTGGGCGGAGCTACAAACATAAAATCAGATTTCACCCATTCATGTCAATGGAAAAAATGTAAAACAGCTGCCAACGCAAAAACGGCTTGCCCGATTTGAACGAAACTTGGTATGCAGATCCCTCACTACCTGGGGTGATATGTTCTGGGGGTATCGCGGCCAACCTGTACACCTGGGCGGAGCTACAAACAGAAAATCAGATTTCACCCATTCATGTCAATGGAAAAAATGTAAAAACTGCCTCCGCAAAACCGGCTTGCCCGATTTGAACGAAACTTGGTATGCGGATCCCTCACTACCCGGGATGATATGTTCTGGGGGTCTCGCGGCCCAACTGCACACGTGGGCGGAGCTACAAACAGAACTTTAGATTTCACCCATTCAAGTCAATGGGAAAAATGTAAAAAGCTGTGGGACCGATTTGAACTAAACTTGGTATGCTGATCCCTCACTACCTGGGGTGATATGTTCTGGGGGTCTCGCGGCCCACCTGCACACATGGGCAGAGCTACAAACAGAAAATCAGATTTCACCCATTCATGTCAATGGAAAAAATGTAAAAAACTGCCATTCTCACAGTAATTCCAACTACCTGGGGTGATATGTTCTGGGGGTCTCGCGGCCCACCTGCACACATGGGCGGAGCTACAAACAGAACATCAGATTTCACCCATTCATGTCAATGGAAAAAATGTAAAAAGCTGCCATTCTCACTGTGACCAATTTGGACAAAACTTGGTATGCAGATCCCTCACTACCTGGGGTGATATGTTCTGGGGGTCTCGCGGCCCACCTGCACACATGGGCGGAGCTACAAACAGAAAATCAGATTTCACCCATTCATGTCAATGGAAAAAATGTAAAAAACTGCCATTCTCACAGTAATTCCAACTACCTGGGGTGATATGTTCTGGGGGTCTCATGGCCCTCCTGCACACGTGGGCGGAGCTACAAACAGAAAATCGGATTTCACCCATTCATGTCAATGGAAAAAATGTAAAAAGCTGCCATTCTCACAGTAATTCACAAACGGCTTGACCGATTTGAACGAAACTTGGTATGCAGATCCCTCACTACCTGGGGTGATATGTTCTGGGGGTCTCGTGGCCCTCCTGCACATGTGGGCGGAGCTACAAACAGAAAATCAGATTTCACCCATTCATGTCAATGGAAAAAAATGTAAAAAGCTGCCATTCTCACTGTAACCAATTTGGACGAAACTTGGTATGCAGATCCCTCACTACCTGGGGTGATATGTTCTGGGGGTCTCGCGGCCCACCTGCACACGTGGGCGGAGCTACAAACAGAAAATCAGATTTCACCCATT
This sequence comes from Geotrypetes seraphini, assembly GCF_902459505.1. Lineage (NCBI taxonomy): Eukaryota > Metazoa > Chordata > Amphibia > Gymnophiona > Dermophiidae > Geotrypetes > Geotrypetes seraphini. The sequence continues at coordinate 92,703,525 of NC_047084.1, read as the reverse complement.
CATGTCAATGGAAAAAATGTAAAAAGCTGCCATTCTCACAGTAATTCCAACTACCTGGGGTGATATGTTCTGGGGGTCTCGCGGCCCACCTGCACATGTGGGCGGAGCTACAAACAGAACATCAGATTTCACCCATTCATGTCAATGGAAAAAATGTAAAACGCTGCCATTCTCACAGTAATTCAAAAATGGCTTGACCGATTTGAACGAAACTTGGTATGCAGATCCCTCACTACCTGGGGTGATATGTTCTGGGGGTCTCTCGGCCCACAACTCTATGTTGCTTGCTGAAGGGTGGGTTCACCCAACAATTTATATGTTCTTGCTCCTGGAGGTGAAACTAAAAATTTTGTTTATTATCACGTTTTGCGTTAGTTGTATTGTATTCATTTTGTCAAATATTTCACATTATAATTTGAATATTGTACTTTTTATTAAGCCGTAAAACAATAATTTCATTCACACTATAAAGTATCTTTATTTGAATCCATTTACAGTGTTATTGCTATAATTAAATACCCGTGCAACGCCGGGTCATCAGCTAGTACTTTAGTAAAATAAGTTCAATATAAAATCATAACTATTCGAGACTTGTGCGGATGGGATCAGACGGTTTGCGGGGACCGAGCTCCCGGGAACGAGGCAAGGATGGGGACAAAGCTCACGGGGATGGGGGCCGAGCTTGTGGGGATGGTGGGGGGATGGGGATGAGGACTGAACTTGTGGAGTCAGGGCAGAGACGCGGGACACATTTTTTCCCCCCATCATTCTCTAATTCTATTTTCCCTATTATTTTCTTATAGTGTTCATCTGTGTTTCTTGAGCAAAGGGATTTGTGGAAGTATATTTGAAATTATAAATAAAGAATTTTTTAAAAATAGGTTTGGACAAGTTCCAAGAGGGAAAAAAAAATCCATATTTGCTATTGAAAAAAGACATGGGGGAAACCACTGTTTGCTCTGATCTAGCAATGATCTAGAAACAGGCACGAAGTGTGAGATAATAAAATTTGCGGACGATACAAAACTATTTAGTGGAGCTGGGACTAAAGAGGAATGCGAAGAATTGCAAAGGGACTTGAACAAATTGGGGGAATGGGCGGCGAGATGGCAGATGAAGTTCAACGTTGAGAAATGTAAAGTATTGCATGTTGGAAACAGAAACCCGAGGTACAACTATACGATGGGAGGGATATTATTGAATGAGAGCAACCAAGAAAGGGACTTGGGGGTAATGGTGGACATGACAATGAAGCCGACAGCACAGTGCGCAGCAGCCGCTAAGAAAGCAAATAGAATGCTAGGCATAATCAAGAAGGGTATTACAACAAGGACAAAAGAAGTTATCCTGCCATTGTATCAGGCGATGGTGCGCCCGCATCTGGAATACTGCGTCCAATATTGGTCTCCGTACCTTAGGAAGGATATGGCGTTACTCGAGAGGGTTCAGAGGAGAGCGACACGCTTGATAAAAGGGATGGAAAACCTCTCATACGCTGAGAGATTGGAGAAACTGGGTCTCTTTTCCCTGGAGAAGAGGAGACTTAGAGGGGATATGATAGAGACTTATAAGATCATGAAGGGCATAGAGAGAGTAGAGAAGGACAGATTCTTCAAACTTTCGAAAAATAAAAGAACAAGAGGACACTTGGAAAAGTTGAAAGGGGACAGATTTAAAACGAATGCTAGGAAGTTCTTCTTTACCCAACGGGTGGTAGACACCTGGAATGCGCTTCCAGAGGGAGTAATAGGGCAGAGTACAGAACAGGGGTTTAAGAAAGGATTGGACAATTTCCTGCTGGAAAAGGGGATAGAGGGGTATAAATAGAGGATTACTGCACAGGTCCTGGACCTGTTGGGCCGCCGCTTGAGCGGACTGCTGGGCATGATGGACCTCAGGTCTGACCCAGCAGAGGCATTGCTTATGTTCTTATGTTCTTATGTTCTCTGAGATTTGTAGCATGGAATGTTGCTACTGTTTGGGTCTATTCTTATGTTCTTAAAAATGGATATCACAATTATATTCCTGAAAAGCCTTACCAAGACAAAGAGAGAACAGTGACTTGAGAAAATACAATTGCCTGATTATTGGGTGAGACATTATAGACCAGGGGTGCCCACTCTTTCTGGGCTTGCGAGCTACCTTTAAAATGACCAAGTCAAAATGATCTTACAACAATACAATTTTAAAAACCACAAAGCACACTGTACACAGAGAAAATGTTAATTATCATTTATATTCCGCGGGTTTTCAAAGAGGCCAAGGCAGATGACTTTATGCAATGTCACCTCAGGAACAACTATACAAAAATGGACAAATCTTGACTGGTATAGAATGGGTACGAGTGAATCAATTTTTTACTCCACCAAAAATGGATTCCCTTTATACTAAACCGCGATAGCGGTTTTTAGCGCAGGGAGATGCGCTGAATGCCCTGCGCTGCGCTCGATGCTCATAGGCTCCCTGCGCTAAAAAACGCTATTGCGGTTTAGTAAAAGGGGGCCTTAGTGCAAAATATAGACAGCAGATATAAATTCTCAAAACAGACACATTTTGATCACTAAATTGAAAATAAAATCATTTTTCCTACCTTTGTTGTCTGGTGATTTCATGAGTCTCTGGTTGCACTTTATTCTTCTGACTGTGCATTCAATATTTCTTCTCTTCTTTCAGCCTGCTGTATGCTTCCAGACCTCATTCCCTCCGCCAACTTTTTCTTCCTCTCTCCCTGCCCCCCTCCCCTTTCTGTCTGTCTGTCTTTCTCTCAACATGCCCCCTTTCTTTCTGTCTTCCTGTCCCCCCTTTCTTTCTTTTTTCCTTCTTTTTTTCTGTCTCCCTGCTCCCCCTTCTTTCTGTCTCCCTGCCTGCTCCCAAGCCACTGCCGCCGCCATCGGGGAACAGGCCTCCAAACCACCGCCATCCCAAGCTCTCCCTGCTTCCCCACACAGAAGCGTCAGGCCGACCAGATTTACTCTCCCCCCCACGTCATTTCTGAAGTCGGAGAGGAAGTTTCGGGTCAGCCAGGCAGCGATGGGCTGGCCCAGAACTTCCTCTCCGATGTCAGAATTGACGTCGGGTGGGGGAAGTTGGTCGACTCGGTGCTTCTGAGTCAGGAAGCATGTAGAACGAGAAAGCAACATGATTGACTCGCGTTGCCTTGGCGGTCTACTGGTTGATCGCGATCCACCTTTTGGGCACCCCTGTTATAGACATTTCTGAGTGTTTATATCGTGCCACTTATCTACAGAGACTCTATATTCTGCAAAAGTTGAACAAGTATAACAGCACCAAATATTACAGTCAGAAGGATTCTTGTCTTACTTGTTCTATCTTCTGTATCATCCTCTTGGTTGTGTTTGTCGTTCCTCTCATTTGCATTGTTATCCTGGCTCCTAAGACCGACTGAAGAGTCCATCAAACTCTTGAATAGGTTATCTTGGCTCGTTCGTTCTCCATCATATCCCTGATCAAGTAAAATAACAAGGAAAATCAAGGTCAGTACAGAAGTCACAGAGACACCCACCCCCTCCTAGGCTATTTGTAAGAAAGAATAGTAGATGTTCCCTAAAGGGCGGAATATGTTTACTCCTTTACAAACTCTTTTTTTGAAATCAGAGGCTAAATTGTGGGCCAGTTTTTGGCTGTTTGAGTTTGATTCCTCAGAGAGGCCCGGAAGAATGTAAAATCTGGCAACCCTACCCTTCTCTATAATCTACTGTACCAGCCACTAGGCTACTCCAGAGAGTCCATATGGAAAATGTCCCTGAGCCTGTCTTATACACTGATCAGAACTTCCAAACATTCTTAAGGAACACATGGCAAGAATTAGAGGCCGACCAAACCCAAGCTTTTCTATCTCGGCTGAAACTGAATCTGCAACCAAAATCTGCCACTCGGTTTTGGCCAAAACCAAAATTGAAACTGGCCAGGCTCCACTCTCCGAACTGCACCCACTTCCCCCACCACCAGCGCTACCGCCACTGCACACAGCCTCTCTTCCTCCCTCCTGAACCCTCCTGGATCCACCTGTCAGCCCCTCAGCCTACTTTATACCCTAGTGATCTAATGACCCAACTGGGACAGGAGCAATTCACAGTTGCTCCTGTCCCTGCTCTCTCCACCACCAAAATGACAGCTGAGACCTTCAGCTGCCACCGAACATAATAAACCTAAAGCGCCATTCTTTCTCTTCCCCTTGTTGGGTCATCTCCCTCCCTTCTCCTCACCTTTGCGGGCGCTTATCAAAATCAAAGTTTTCTCTCTCAGAAAGGCCCGGACGCAGCAGCTATTCTCACTAGTTGCACGCGGCTGATGCAACTTCCTGTTTCCACCTGGGCGGATCGTGTCAGAGGAGAAGCTTCAGGATTGCCGCATCAGGGCCCCTATGACAGAGAAAACTTTGATTCTGACCAGCGCCACGAAGGTGAGAGAAAGGAATGGAGATGGCCCGACAAGGGGAAGAGATCCCGGCCTGTGGGGCCCCCTGGAGCTGTGAGGCCCAGGGCAGCTGCCCTGTTTGCCCGCCCCTAATGCCGACCCGGGCAGTCTGAATGTTGCTGCCAGCTGGTTAAGAATCAGCCCTGCCCAGGTTCTGTCCTCAGCCTACTCCAACACTAACTTGTGCCAGATTGCGTTGTGTCTACTCATGTGCGGATGCCGTCTGAGGTGCATAACACAGGCAGAACGGGATGGAACTGGGCGGGTCTGGGAGGTGTGGCCATGGGTTTGGATTTCACTTCAGGAAAATCTGGTAACCCTATGCTCCACCCTCCAGTGCAGCTTCGCTCTATCTCTCTCCAGCCCCCCCCCCCAAGTCTCCCGTGTATCCCCACATACCTCCTCGGCACTGCAATTTCAAGACTCTCTGATGACCTTTCGAAAAACACTGAAGACCCATCTCTTCAATTGAACGGGGCTAATGGACAACCTCCTCCTAGCTTCCTTTCCTTTCTCCTCTCCCCTCTCTTCTCCCCTTCCTCTAACTCCTTGCTCTCCTACCCTTCCTCCATCTCTGCTCTCCTCCCTTCCCATGCTCCCCCTCCCCTTTTCTCTCTACGTCGTCTCACCTGCCTCTTCTTCGAATGCCTATAATTTTATTGTCCTGTAACTACTGTGAATGCCAACTGTAACCCGTTCTGAGCTCCTGGGAGAACGGGATAGAAATCTAAATAAATAAATACATACATAATAAATAAATAGTGCAGTACCGTATGGTTAAATGTGGTTGAATATCTGTGGACAGGTAGGTGCAATCAATTTTATTGGCTAGGAGGCTCACTTGTCCAGTTAAATTGCTTTGAATATCGGGTCCATTAGTATTACTTGCGTAAGTGGGTTACGTATAATTGGGGTGTGCGTGTTTATGAATATGTGTGGTGCTACAACTGTAGACCTAATTCACATCAAGACAAATGGGGCTGCGGTGACCCGTCAAATTCGGGCAGGACAATTGTGTGCCGACATTTGCACCTCGATATTTGCGCGTGTGACAAATGCGGGCACTGAATGGGGGGTGACCCGACAATTGCGCCCCGACACTTAAAACATTCACTTGCTATCTAGTGTTAACACTAGATAGCAAGTGAATGTTTTAACGGGGCGCAATTGCCATGTGCGCACTTGTCGGTGCGTGCAGTTGATGGGGTGCAACTGTCAGGGCGTAATTGTCCAGCGCGCAATTGTCGGTGTACTGGGTCTGCTCTACTGTTCATGCCTAGGGTTACCATATTTGTAAATAAATAAAAAGAGGACACATGGCCTCGCCCCCAGCCCCACCCATGATCCATGATCTGCCCATGACCCGGCCGCGCTCCACCCTAAGTGCCCTGCCCCTATTCCTGCCTCCCAGAAGCCTCGCTCCTATCCCGCCCCACTAGCGTTACCAGACGTCCGGATTTCACCGGACATGTCCTCCTTTTCGAGGACATGTCCAGGGGACCAGACAGCTTTTCAAAGCCCGGCACTTTGTCCGGGTTTTGGGAAAAACTTCCCGTCAAAATCGCGTTGGGAAGGGGCATCCACGCATGTGCGGATGCAACACGGTGACATCACATGCGTGCGTGCATGCTCGTGATGGCATTGTGTTGTGTCCACACATGCGCAGATGCCGTCTGGGGGGCAGGGCTGGGGGGGGCGGAATGGGGCGCGACACAGGCAGAATGGGACGGAACTGGACAGGTCTGGGGGTGTAGCTAGGGAGTCCGGATTTTCCTTCAGGAAAATCTGATAACCCTATGCTCCACCCTCCAGTTCAGCTTCTCTCTATCCCTCTCCAGCCCCCCCACCCAAGTTGGGTACCTCATTGCCACTGCATTTTCAAACTTCAGGCAGCTGACAACTGACAGCATCAGCAACATGATCCTACCCCAGAATCCTTCGCTCTGCAGAGTCCCACCTATGTGAAAACAGGAAGTCCCTGCAGATTGAAGGCTTCTGGGGCAGGTTGCCAACACTGTGCCGGAAGAGGGGTTCATAGACAACTGCGCGAAAGACAAAAGCGCGCGCCGACAATTGAGCACAGTGCGCGCCGCCATGCCGCTCTAAATTACAGTTTTTAGGTGCTCCGACGGGGGTTTTTGTTGGGGAACCCCCCCCCCCCAGTTTACTTAATAGACATTGCGCCGGCGTTATGGGGGGTTTGGGGGGTTGTAACCCTTCACATTTTACTGTAAACTGAACTTTTTCCCTAAAAACAGGGAAAAAGTGAAGTTTTCAGTAAAATGTGGGGGGTTACAACCCCCCACACCCCTCACAACGCCCCCACAACGCGGCGCGATATCTATTAAGTAAAGTGGGGGGTTTCCCCCCACACCTCCCCCGTCGGAGCACTAAAAACAGTAATTTAGAGCGGTGCGGCGGCGCGCGCTGCGCTCAATTGTCTGGGCGCGCCTTTGTCCCGGCGCGTTTTTGACCTGACACCGGAAGAGGTATGTGGACATGGGGACAGGCTGATGGGAGAGCCATATTTATTTTCAGGGAGGGGGCTAGACTGGAGAGAGTGAGTCTACAACTCGGATAGAGAATGACACGGTGACAAAATTCATCACCATCCCCGTCCCCGCGGATAACCGCAGGAAACCGTCTTCATGTCATTCTTTAAGGAGAGAGGGAAGAATCAGAGTATGAATGGCCACAACCATTAACCCACAAGCTTTGCTTTGAAGAATGCTGGTGTAGAAGGACTGAGGTTGAAACAGACACTACAGGATGACAGTCTCTGGTATCCAGAGCAGATATTGTGATGTCATAATGCCTCATTCCACCAGTGCCTAAGAGCCAATCACATCAGTGATGTCACAATGGCTTCATTATCCTTGGCTCACATAAGAATCAGAGTATGAATGGCCACAACCACTGTCCCACAAGCTTTGCTTTGAAGAATGCTGGTGTAGAAGGACTGAGGTTGAAATAGACACTAGAAGATGACATGGGATTATTTCCCACGGTTATCCGCGGGGACGGGAATGGTGATGAATTTTGTCACCGTGTCATTCTCTAAACTCGGACAAACTCCCTCTAGTCCAGGAAACCATCTGGATACATGGACAGTCCTCATAAAAATAGGATATGTCTATTTATTTATTTATATACCACGTATAGCCTAAGAGGTTTACATTCAGGTACTCAAGCATTTTTCCCTATCTGTCCTGGTGGGATCACACGCTAATGTACCTGGGGCAATGTGGGATTAAGCCAGAGTCTTCAGACGTTGTTGAACACCTAAGATTGATAAAAACTCACTAATAGGAGGTTTTTTGGCAAGCCTGTGAGGTGCTTACCCTTTCTAGTCTTTCAGCAAGATTTGTTCTGGCTGAAGACGGGGATCCAAGTCTTTTTCCTCCTTGTAACAATGACAGTTTTGGTATACATTTATTATTTTTTTTGTTTGTTTTTTTAATCATTCTAAGAGAATAGAGTAAGTATTTTTTTGGAGCATTGAAGGAAACCTTCTCTCCTGCATTATTTTGATAGAAAGGGATTAAATGACTTGCCCAGAGTCACAAGGAGCAGTGTGGGATTTGAACCCACAACCTCAGGGTGCTGAAGCTGTGGCTCTAACCACTGCGCAACACACTCACCGACGTAAATCTGGACGTCTGGTAAGCCTATTCATTCCTTTTCTCCGACTCATTTGCTATTTCTTAGTAAAAAAAAACATATGTGGTACTCCCCCCAAATTCACGGGGGTTCCGTTCCAGGAGCGCCCCGTGAATTTTGATAAACCACAAATGCAGTTTAGGAGCAATCGGAGGCAGGAGAGGGCTGCAGGGGTGGTGGCAGGTGCAGAAAATCGGGTGCGGGATCGTTCATCGTATTTTCAGACCACCTCTTCCGGGAACCAAAGTCAGGCTACACCAATCAGGAGCTGCTCTGACGCGCCAGATGGCGCGTCAGAGCAGCTCCTGATTGGTGTAGCCTGACTTTAGTTCCTGGAAGAGGCAGACAGAAAATATCACGAAAGACTGAGTCCGCAATTCGCAAAACGTGAAGTCGTGGGGCGTTACTGTACTACACACCCATGTGAGTTTTAGTATCTTGCAGTATAATTCAGCGGAACGTAACTGGAAAGTTTCTCTGCTCAGAGGTAACTAATTCGTTCTTCCCCTGCACAAATTCACAGACGCATTTCACACGCAGGTTTCATTGGTTCATTTACTGAAGACACTATCAACTGAGAATGAGGTGCCATCTGAAGGGTTAAAAAGCTGACTCATTTAGTCATTCTGACAAAGAAGGAAGAAGTGAACATTTTGGGGCCGGTTCTATAAACGTCTAGTCCTAGGCACTCTTTGGCGCCATCATCAACTGTTAGGTTGCCGCTACCGAATCACTCCTATCACCACCCAACTTGACTTAGGTGCTGGTAGGCTTCTTAATGTTAGGTGCAAGTATTAGGCCAGGCTTTTCCTAATTTACCAGCACCTAACCAAGGCACCTATTGGTACCTAAGTCATACCATGCCTATTCTCTGCCCCTAACCATGCCCACTTTTCAGGTAGGTGTTGGTAGGCACCACTCCAAGTTCCACCTAGAACTCAACCATTTAAAAATTTTTTAAAATAAGCTTTTAATGGTCAATTACCATGCTAATTAAGCTCACAAATCAATGAATTAAGCTCATTAATTAATTTTGAATTCTCGGCTAGGCGTCCCCAATCTAGGCACCTAGCAGCGCCTACCCCAGGCATCACTTATAGAATCAGGCCCCTTATGGACGGTTTCTACTTATCTCCTGCACCTGCACATAGAGTATCCGTTCAATCCTCTTGTCTTCCTTTTTCTTGGCGAGCCAGCGCTCACACAGGAACTGGTACGTCTCTTCTGTGTCCTCATTCAGGATTTCCACTTTTTCTAGATACCAGTCTGCACTAGGCATGGTGTTATCATGCCGAATTCTGATTTTGAAGATGGCGCCGAGGTCTACAGCTTCTATTGCGAATTTATCTACCTACGAGAGAAAAAAAAAAAATCAGTCCTATTAATATCCATAACTGTTCAAGTTTCCAAGTTTATTTCGGATTTGCTATACTGCATTGGTGGATGCATCTATGCGGTTTGCAATCAAGAAAATTTAAAATAGCATGGGAAATTAAGTTACATCATAAACAATTAAAAGAATGACAGGAAAAAGGATTAAAATTTAAATTTTAATTCAAATTAATTTTAATTTTAATTATAGTAGTAATTTTTTGTGCTTCTGATTCTTTAGCGAAAATCACGGTGTTCTGTTTGAAACGAGTTAAGTGCTGATTAGTTGAGGGCTTTTAGGTAAATGTATCTGAAAATAAAAATGATTTTAAAAGAGATTTGAACCGTTCAAGATTAGTTTCAGATATGATGTGATCAGGAAGGGAATTCCAGAGTTGTGGACCATTAACCAAAAAAAAAAAAAAAAAGTTCTCTAGGAATAGCATAGGTAACATATCTTACAGATGGAACAGTAAGAAGGTTTTGTTGAAGTGAACGCAGTGTACGTGATAATAATCTAATATAATAAAATGGTAGGACGCGCATGCGCACTAAAAAAATGTGTTCCCTGATCCCGTCGCATTTTTTTTAGTGCGCATGCGCGGGTTTACGTCACCAAACTCGGCAACTTGGACAACAATGGCGCTTATGCTCAAGCCGCCACCACGAATCCTCTCTCGAACCGCACCAGGATCGAGAGAGGAGCTTGAGCATAAGCGCCATTTTTGTCCCCCTACCTAGCTGCGAGGCTGCGGCGGCCTTCCTCACGGTTTCACGGTGCTTGGTCCGCCAAACAATTCCTGCCGTTGACCAAATTTGCCCCACCGTTCCTTCCCTTCCTCCATCAGGTACAGTTCAGCTCCGCCTATGTTAAAAGCAGCTGCTTTGAAATTGGAGTCCTGCCGCCACCATAACACCATATGTCAGAGAAGGGGCGGGACCAAGGCAGAGGGGAAAGTGCTACGGCAGTGGCAGGGCTCCGATTTCGACGCAGCTGCTTTTAACATTGGTGGAGCTGCACTGCACCTGATGGAGGGAGGGAAGGAAAGGTGGTTGTGCGCTGTTGAGCCCCTCTGCACGGGCCCAAACCAAAAAAGGAGCCAGGACTCTTCCCCACCCGGCGCCGCCAGACCCGACAAAACGGCCCTACACTCACAGACCCACGAGCAGGGTTGCCATGGAAACCTAACCGGAATTACATGCAGTTGCGCAAGGGTCAGTGAGAGGGGATCAGGAGCTAAAGAGAGATTGAAAAAAACAGTGCACAAGTAGAGAGAGACACACAGACAGTCACAGAAGGACAGGGGGCTAAAGACACAGATTGAAAAAATAACAAAACACAGAGGACAAGGAGAGAGAGACACAGGAAAAAAAATGATAAACAGACATACAGCAGCCAAGGAGACAGACATACTTACATACAGCGTCCAAGTAGACAGATAGAGAGACAGCAAAAAAATACAAACAGCCAAGGAGACAAACAGAAAAAAATAAAAAATACAATGCCCAAGGATAAATTCAAGAAAAAAAACCTTCCAGACATACAGTGGCCAAGGAGTTAGACTGAAAAAAGGCATACAGACATACAGCAGCCAATGAGACAGACAGACTGACAGCGACCAAGTAGACAATCAGCACAAAAACACAAACAAACACACAAAGCAAAAAAATATAAACATACAGCGGCCAAGGAGACAGGCATGCAACAAATAGGAAAAATAAAAAAACTTTTAATAAATCAACCATACATGAAGAAGGAATAAAAAAAAAAAAAGGAAAAGACACCTACAGGGAAACACGGGATCAAGAGCATATAGAGAAAACAGAAGTTTGCAGGAATCAGGAACATATAGAGAAAGGAGAGCAGAGACCCCTGCAAGAAGAGAAAAATAGCAAAGAGACTGGGGATGAGAAAGAGAGCAGAGATGCTTGCAGGGAGAAAAAGCTAAGCAGTAATGTTACACCTTGAGAGTGCAGACTGAGGAAGAAAGCAGAGACAGCGCTACACAGGGAAATGGAGGGAGGAAAGAGACAGAAAGAAAAATACAGACAGACATAAATTCTAGCACCCGTTAATGTAACGGGCTTAACGACTAGTAATAATAATAATAATAATAACAGTTTATATACCGCAGTACCGTGAAGTTCTATGCGGTTTACAATAGACGTTACAAATTGAATGAACTTAAGAGGTGAAGGAAAGTGGTTAATAGGTCAGGAGAACCGTATTGAGGAGAAAGAGATGTACGGGTCAGCAGTCTAGATATTTCAGGAACAAATATGTTTTTAGGCGTTTCCTGAATTCCTCATAAGTAGTGGACGATAGCAATTGTTCTAGATCTTTACCCCATAATGCTGCCTGATGTGAAAGAAGGTGTTCATGGTGTTTTTTCAGTTTACATCCTCTAACTTGGGGGGGAAACGAAGTTCGAGTGTGAGTTTCTCTTGTGTCTGTTGGCTGAGAAGGAGAAAAGGTCAGTTATGTATTTAGGAGCTTTAAAGCAGAGGCAAGCGAACTTAAACTTTACGCATGCGTCCATCGGCAGCCAGTGCAACTGCCGGTAATAAGGTGTCACCTGATCAAATTTCTTTAGTCCGAAGATTAGTCTGACCGCTGCATTTTGCATTAATTGTAAAAGTCACATTTTCTTTTGAGAAATTCCTAAATAGGCGATGTTGCAGTAATCAAGTTGACTTAGTACGAGGGATTGTACAAGAATTCTGAATGTTGGCGTATCAAAATATGATTTGATGGATCTAAGTTTCCAGAGAGTGAAAAAAACCTTTCTGATTAAGGAGTCCACCTGGTATATGGTGATGGTATATATGGTATCAAATGATTATTAATATAATTCCTGATTTTCATGATCATTTGTTCAATTAATCCAGTAGTATTTACAGCTGGCAGATTTTTAAATTATTCAGGACAGGAACATAGCCACAAGGGGTCCTCAAAGGCCTGAATTTGAACTGATCATGCGTGGAAGTGCTGAAACATCCAGCAGACTTCCTCACTGCTCAGAAAGGCCACCTGGACGCCCGCACATGTTCTCTAAAAGGACGACATGACTGGAGAAATCTGAACATCTGGTAACCGCATATATCTGCTTTTGTTTTTCTAGATTGATTTCTAAGTTGTTCATCTGCAGTTTGTCTACACCCCAAGAGGGCATGTTAGAGGCGTGGTGTGGGCGGGACTAGGGTAGGCTTTTGACTTGGATGCTTTTCTGCCATAATCAAACACTTAAGAATACAGTGGTACCTCGGTTTACGAGTGCACCGGTTTGCGAGTGTTTTGCAAGACGAGCAAAACATTCGCAAACTTGGTGCCTTGTAAACTGAGCTTGCCTCGCTGTACGAGCGCCCCCCCCCCCCCGCGATCCGGCACCCCCCGCCACAATCGGGCACCCCCCCCCGCCGCGACCTGAGATCCCCCAACCCACCCGAACCCTCTTCTTACTTCCAGTGTAGCCTCCGCATCGGCACATGCTCAAGGCCCGGCACAGGAAGCAGATTTTCGGGCACCGGCACCAACGCACAGGACATGCTGGTATGTTTGGTATGGGGCTATTTGGTCTAAAAGTTCTTTGTTGAAATTTTCCCATCTTGTTGAGAAGTCCTAAATTTCTTTGGTTGTGGGACATAGCTCATAGTGAGCCCAGAATTCGGTTGGGTTTATAGTACCATGACTGGTTATTGTTTCGTGTTGTCGCTTTTGTGTTTTGGTTGTGTACTCTGTTTTTTGCCAGAATAGGCTGAACTTACCAATATAGTGATCTGACCAGATGCATTTTTCCCAGGACCCTTGTCGAGCAGCAAACAGGTCTCTGGAGAAGCCTGGTGGTCAGTGCGATGGACTGCAGAGAAGGGGACCCAGGCTCATACCCCATACTAACTACTAAACTTGTGGTAGAAGGTTACCCTCCAAAACGCACAAAAAAACTACCATACCATCATATAGGTGACACCTGCAGGTGCAAGGGCTATTGGTGTGGTATTCAGTTGGTATTTGGTAGGTTTTGGAGGGCCCATCATGCAATATAAGGTGGTTATGGTAAGGTGAGTACCTGGGACCTTTTATATGCAGTGTTCCCTGAGGTGCCCCACTGCGCTGCTGGGGTGTTTATGTGGCTAATCTATTAAAAATGCTGGCTCCTCCAACATCCCAATGGTTTGTTTTGTGTGTTTTTCCTTTGGATGTGTTCATTTTTTAAAAATGGTTCCCAAATATTGGTGCATGTCTGATAAATGTCTATTTTTAAAAAAAATAGATGGTAGAAGTTGCCGTTCAGTGAAAGATTAGAGAAACTGGGCCTCTTCTCCATCGAGCAGAGGAGACTGAGAGAGGACATGATCGAAACATTCAAAATACTGAAGGGAATAGACTTAATAGATAAAGATAGGTTATTCACCCTCTCCAAGGTAGGGAGAACGAGAGGGCACTCTCTAAAGTTGAAAGGGGATAGATTCCGTACGAACATAAGGAAGTTCTTCTTCACCCAGGGAGTGGTAGAAAACTGGAACGCTCTTCCGGAGGCTGTTATAGGGAAAAGCACCCTTCAGGGATTCAAGACAAAGTTAGACAAGTTCCTGCTGAACCAGAACGTACGCAGGTAGGGCTAGTCTCAGTTAGGGCACTGGTCTTTGACCAGAGGGCCGCTGCATGAGCAGACTGCTGGGCATGATGGATTACTGGTCTGACCCAGCAGCGGCAATTCTTATGTTCTTATGACATTTTGCAGTTTTGAAAATGGGCAATTTTTGACTGGATTTTTGCATACCTTCCACAAAGCATCCAAACTCAGATTTGGATGTCATATTAAAAATGGCCCACTAATGGTCTTTGTTGATTTGTATACAGACTTCTAATTAGTTTTTGGCTTTTTTTTTGCCACATCTGTACCTAATTGCCTTTTTTATTATTATTAGCGTTTATGTTTGTGGGATAGGTTTTGATGGTTTTGATCGTTTTTTTTTTTAAGGGATCGTGGATGTGGACACCTCAATTTAGGAATTATTTAAAAAGGGATGGTTAACAAGACTAAGAATGTTATAATGCCCCTGTATCGCTCCATGGTGCGACCTCATCTGGAGTATTGCGTTCAATTCTGATCTTCTTATCTCAAGAAAGATAGAGCGGCACTAGAAAAGGTTCAAAGAAGAGCGACCAAGATGGTAAAGGGGATGGAATGCCTCTCATATGAGGAAAGGCTAAAATGGTTAGGGCTCTTCAGCTTGGAAAAGAGACGGCTGAGGGGAGATATGATTGAAGTCTACAAAATCCTGAGTAGAGTAGAATGGGTACAAGTGGATCGATTTTTCACTCAGTCAAAAATTACAAAGACCAGGGGACATTTGATGAAGTTACAGGGAAATACTTTTAAAACAAATAGGAGGAAATTTTTTTTCACTCAGAGAATAGTATAGCTCTGGAACGCATTGCTAGAGGTTGTGGTAAGAGCGGATAGCGTAGCTGGTTTTAAGAAAGGTTTGGATAAGTTTCTGGAGGAAAAGTCTGTTATTGAGAAAGACTTGGGTGAAGCCACGCTTGCCCTGTACCAGTAGCATGGAATATTGCTACACTTTGGGTTTTGGCCAGGTACTAGTGACCTGGATTGGCCACCGTGAGAACGGGCTACTGGGCTTGATGGACCATTGGTCTGACCCAGTAATGCTGTTCTTATGTTCTTATGATTATGACCCAACTTGAGGAATTACCTTTGCACTGTTGTTCCCAAATTTGTTATATTCCAAACTGCAGTGATGCAAAACAATAGTAACCAAGCCTCTTTCTTTATAAAAATCCCCAAGTAAATGTTTGGTATCATGTCATGGTACTTCTTATATATTCTTTGATTCCACTGAATCAAAAAAAAATTTCCGGATTAATATAAGAGTAAGCTGAAGGGAATCTTATTTTAGTGCATCCTTAAGTTGGGGGATTTTAGTTTCCCCCTTAATTTCTCCTTTCCTCTGTTTTTCCACTCCTTATCTCTTAGTGTGGGCTAAAAATTATTTGATCTTGAGTGTGATTGTAGTGTTTCTCTTGTTGCTATATTTCTTATACTGTTGCGCTGGCTTTTACAAAGCTGCAGTAGGTTTCTACCGCAAGTTGGCGAGGTAAAATCTGGTAACCCTATGGTTGTGCGTATTTCGATGGGAAGTGAGTTCTCCATTTTTGGTAGCTGAAAGATTTGCTAAGAGATGTCTCTTATGTTATATTTTTCAGAGTTGAGAATGATAAGATCAAGTAGAGTTGCGTTGATCAACAGATTGGCCTAATAGTTCTGTGAATCATGGGAAGCTATTTGGGACATCACAATATAGCGTTTTGAATGCTAAGCAGCATAGTTCACATATATACTAATTCACACCGATCCATGGGGCTTGTACCTGTGCCCGTTCAAACTTGTTGGAATTTGTTTCTGACTTGCTGAGCTTCCTCTCTCCTGTGTCGCCCAAGTCTCCGTATATTGTCAGAAAAACATTTGCGTCAGTTCCAGCTCCATAGATGTCTCCAGTGAACACAGATACCTTGTACGATTGAGCTGTGAGAAAGAAAATCAAAGGATTCACTCAGCAGTGATATATTTGCCATCTTCTTGGGTAAGTTAACAGCCTCCATATCATCTCTATGTCTTGATAGCTAGAAAAATGAATCATCAAAATCACACTTTTATATCGTACTGCGAATTAAAGATTTTGCACCAAGTGTATGAAAATGGACGTGTACCGTACAACAAAAGGGTCAAATTTATAAAGACTCATTCAGCTAACTTCCATTGTTAGCTGGTAAAATTGCTGGTTTTAAACATTACCCTCAACTGTATGGCTGCAAAATTAGCAGGGTGAAGAAGGGTGACTCAAGAGTTTTTCCTCAATGGGCCTTATAGCAGCCCTTCAGTTCTGATTTTCAACCCTAACCAGCTATTTTTAGAGGGTGAATCCCAGCCACACAAGTATGGGCTGTATTATATCTAAACACACCAACAGTCTCAAAATATTATCACAGCGAACATATAGGGCTCCTTTTACAAAGGTGCGTTAGGGCCTTAACATGCGGAATAGCGCGCACTAAAATGCCCCGCGCGCTAGCCGCTGCCATCTCCTCTTGATCAGGCGTTAGTTTTTCGGGTAGCGAGCGCTAATCCGGTGCATGCACTAAAAACGCTAGCGCACCTTTGGAAAAGGAGCCCATAGTCATGATAAGCAATGCTGAGCCCTACAAAGAGAAGAAAGTGGGGTTATTCAAAAAAGGCTGTTCTTAAGTGTTAGACCCTGGTTTTTGAATAACCCCACAGAACAGTACATCCTCTTCACTGTTCTTGATGTAGGCAGCCAGGCCTCATTTCTCCTTTTCCATTGTAAGCGATGCAGACCCTCGTCTATATAACTGTAATACAGAGCTTGGCTTGACAGCCTCCTACAAGAATGGAGTTTCAAGTTTCTTTATTTTTGATATACCATCTAAAGGGATACGTATCATGTACCTTGTAGTTTTCCTTAGGCTGTGTTTGAAGCTGTAAAAAAACCAGACCTTGTTTGTTTTTCCTTCTCTGAAATACTGCAAGGTGTCACAAACCCGGCACCAGAGTTAGGTTTGTGCCAGAGAAGGGACAAAAACCCCTGACTGTTAGGAGAGCAGACCAGTACAGCAGCCCTCCTACAAACAGTTCCCAGAGCTCTGTCAGTGACAAGGGTGCCCTAGAACAAGAGGGCTGGGAGGAGGGGAAACCAGAGGAGAACATAAGGTTCTCTAAACCTAGAGTTGCTCCTGTTAAAACTTCCCATAGGAGACAAGCTCCTATCCAGCCCAGCCCCCATCTGCTTAGGCTAATAGAAAGACAGCTGAACGCTAAGAACCAGGCTGCCCAACCCCCATTCAGAGTAGGGCGTGGCTCTCTGAAGGCTGGCCAAATAGAGCAGAGCAGGCTGAATAAAGTCAGTCTGGATCCAGCTCTGGAAGGAGAGTTATGGCCAGGTGCTTCCAGGTTCCAAACTGAGAACGAGATTGAAATGAGAGATCTGGATGAGCCCTCTCTACCAAGGTTACTGAATGGTGTGCAAGCCGAGGAGCCTATGGACATGCCCTGGGAGCCGGAGGAAACCGCTATGGACCAAAGCTAAGTTTCTCCTGGGTTTTTTCTTTTGGCACTGCATTTTGTTTGGGACTTGTGCTAACTGCTGGTGAGTGAGAAGCATTGTTAGAGGCTCCACTCCTGAAGAACTCTCTTAAATTAGGGAAAGAGTGTGAACTGTGTTTTTGAATGTGGGGATTTTGTTTTTCCTCATGTGAAAAGAAGATTGTGCCACTGATAGAGGTTAGTGGGAGTTGTGGGGATTGAATCCACAAAAGATCCTGGGTTGGGATTGTGGGGCCATTTTCTGGCAAGTTTTTTCAAGGTGGATTCAGCAACTCCCCTCCCCCGCCAGCTTACCTGAACTGGCAGGGGAAAGCCTGTCCAATTCCAGGCTAACACAGTGGGCTGTAAGAAGCAAATTGACTTACAATTACCAATTATGGTTTTCCTTATCTGGGACTAAAAACCAGTTAAGACTATTAGGGCTATACCCTGAAGAAAAGGGCTGCTCAGACCTTGGCTGTCTTATTAGCCATTTCCTTTGAGCTGTATTTTGGTTTTGTTTTGAACTTGCTATTCTTTGAATGTGGACTTTGAGAACAGTAGCTACAGTGTTGGTTTCCACGCTACTGTCAAATAAAGCAGTTCTATTTTTCATTGAACATTCAGCTATCTGGTTTTCTTTTGGATATTAGCTGATATTGGAACACCAGCAGGGCTTTTCACTTGGGAAAGGCACGTCTGGATTGTAT
Organism: Geotrypetes seraphini; assembly: GCF_902459505.1. NCBI lineage: Eukaryota > Metazoa > Chordata > Amphibia > Gymnophiona > Dermophiidae > Geotrypetes > Geotrypetes seraphini. Next base: position 92,685,224 of record NC_047084.1, on the reverse strand, counting down.
ATCTTGCGCACGTCCCAGTAGCCATTCTGACCAGCCAGTACCGGGTGTGTGACAATTGGTATCAGGAGTGGGATACAGTGCCTCCTGCTGGTGACATTTGAGAATTTTTTTGAAAAAAAAAAACAAAACGTTTTTGGAACTTTTGGAAAAAAAAAAAAAAGTTTCAGTTTTTTTTTGTTTTGTTAGTTTGTTGTGTTTGTTCCTGCTCTGGAGCGACTGGTACAGCAAGACCCCACTACTGGTGATCGTTGGGAGAGTCGCAGCTTCAGCAAAAGATATCCGGAACATTCGTGGAAGCCGGCGGGAGCTGGAGCCAGAGGAACCGGGACGTACTTGCCATGAGCTGTCCTACAAGGAGTCCGACAAGTGCCAGACCGAGTTCCAGAGAGGACAGAAACGCAGACCAAACGACTGGGGGCCAAGGAGGCCTAATACCCAAAGGCGCAGACTCACCAGTACCGTTGGTAAGAGTACCTAAGCTAAGGGGCTGGTGAGGGGGAACTGCAGTATTGTCTGGGCTGCCCTGTGGTGCCACACTTGGTTTTCTTTTGTGTTTGCTTTGTTCCAGTCTCCGGGACGATGAACCAGGAGCAGCTGTTGGTGTTCCTTGCGGAGGAGAGGCAGAAGCAGAGTGAGAACCTGCAGGCCATCTTAAAGGCAAACCAGGACTTGTGGGATCGCAGCCAAGAGCAAGCCAGACAACAGCACGATGAACTGGTCATGGCAAGGGGTGAGCACACAAAGCTGCTAACTCAGCTGCTACAGGGCCCAGTTTCAAGTACAGCCAGTAGGCCAGTCCAGAGCCTAGTAATGCAGTCAGAGGCAGAAGCTAATCCTTTTTCTATGCTGGACTTAGGCAGAGTATCACCTAAGGATGCCCCAGATGAATTTCTAGGCGCATTTGAAAGGATAGCTTCCGCAGCTGGGTGGCCACAGGGACAGGTACATAGGGGATATCTGGACCTGGATGACCCGGACAGAATTAGCTCCTTCCCATACCCGGGAAAAAATGAGGAACAGGTCTGGGAGGGTGAGGCTGCTAGTCCCCAAAACCAGACTCCCAAAGCCCCGATTTGGGACAACCTTAGAGAGGTCTCCCAGAGGGAGGTCTTCCGCTCTTTTCACGGTGGGATAGGTGGCCATACTCAGCGATTTTGCAAGGGGAAGAAGGACTTGGCAGTTACTCGAGGGTCAGCCCAGTATCATCCCAGCGAATATCGTGTGTCAGTCTCCCTAGCAGGGAAGGAGGTATGGGCTTTGGTGGATACAGGAGCGGACCAATCTATGATGTCCACAAGTTATTGGAAGCAGGCATTCCCAATGGAAGAATTGAAGGGGAAAAGGGACACGGTCACCATTAGATGTATTCATGGGGACAAGATAAGATACCCGCTCCGACCGACTACTATTTTGTATGGGGATAAGGTCTACAGGGTCACTTTTGCGATAGTCCTTAGGGCTCCCTATTCTCTGATATTAGGTCGTGACTTGGAAGGACTGGAGGAGTATTTAAGGACTAAACAGGGCTTAGTGGGTACCCGTTCCCAGGGTCCGGTTACCGCAGAGGGGGAGGAAGAGTTGGGCAACATTTTTCCCTTTAGGGAGGAGGTGCTGCACAAATATCCCCAGAGACCAAACAAGCAAACTCAGGCCCAGAAGCGGAGGCAAAAGCATCAAAGGAGCCAGGCTCTAAGGCAAGTGTCCAATACTAAGGAGATACCCTGGCTTCCTAAGGGAGTGAGGGAAATCTTTCCTACTTTCCCCGTGGAACAAAAAGCTGATGCCTCGCTACAGGAAGCTTGGCAACAGGCCAACAGAGGTTCTAGAGGCTTGGTATGTTTTAAAGTAAAACAGGGTTTGTTGTATAGGCAGATCCCAGGGGAGGTACCCCATGCTAAGAGGGAGCAGCTAATGGTTCCACAAGGATTTCGTAAGGTCATATTGCAGACTGCCCATGATCACCCCCTATCCGGACATAAAGGGACTGGGGCTACTGCGATACAGGTACTGAAGAGATTCTTTTGGCCCGGGGTGTCGCAAGACATAGAGAATTTTTGTAAATCCTGTACCATTTGTCAAAAGCTATCCCTGAGCAAGCCTGCCCGGGCCCCGCTCATCTCTATACCGAAGGTAGAGGAGCCTTTGACACGGTTGGCAATGGATATTGTAGGACCTTTAGAGAGGACTCCCCGGGGACATAGCTTTATCCTAGTAGTCATGGATGTGACCACAAGATATCCGTGGGCCTTTCCTCTGCGGAAAACATCTTCAGCGGCCCTTATGAGGGAGTTGATTGGATTGTTTTGCACAGTGGGTTTTCCGAGGGAGGTCCTAACCGACCGGGGGACCAATTTCCTTTCAAAGGAGATGGAAGGGTTCTGGCAGGGGTTTGGTATTCGGAATATAAAAACCTCTGCCTACCACCCCCAGGCCAATGGAATGGTTGAACGTTTCAACCAGACACTGAAACAGATGTTGAAAAATGTCCTTGAACAGGACAAGAAAGATTGGGACCTTGTGGTGCCCCTGGTGCTGTTTGCAGCAAGGGAAAAAGTTCAAGACTCCCTGGGCGTTAGCCCTTTCGAAATGCTATATGGCAGGGCTCCTAGGGGGATACTTGATATTGTAAAGAATCACTGGGGTACACAAGGGGGAGAAGAGCAGAATGTAATATCCTACTTGACCCAATTGAGGAAAAGGTTGGCTCAGGTAGCCAAAGTGGGTAAAAATAACCTGGAATGGAGTCAGAAAAGGCAGAAAGTGTACTATGATAAGAAGGCCAGAGACCGCCACCTGAAGGTTGGCGATAAGGTAGTGATCTTGGTACCCTCTGACCCACATAAATTCCAAGCCGAATGGAAAGGCCCCGCCACTATCGTGGAAAAATTAAATCAAGTAGACTATCGGGTCAAGGACGAAAGAAATAGAGTCCAGACCTACCACATCAATCTCTTGAAGCCATGGAGGGAAAGGGAGACTTTGGCCCTGATGGCGGAACAGAGACAGGATGATGATCTGGGTCCCCAAGTTGCTGATTTAGCCCAAGAGGAGGGGGTCTACATAGAGACCGAACTATCTGATAGGCAGGTGGGGCAGTTAGAAACTTTAGTGCAAGAATTCAAGGACGTGTTTTCTCCAATACCCGGTCGCACCGAGGTGGTGGTACATGATATAATCACTACTCCGGGAAAGGTAGTCAGGGTGAAACCCTATAGGTTATCCGAGGGGAGGAAAGAATTGGTGCAAGATCTAGTTAACGAAATGCTATCCCTGGGGGTAATTGAACCATCACAAAGTCCTTGGTGCAGTCCCATTGTTATAGTGCCCAAAGCTGATGGTACCCCCAGATTTTGCATAGACTTTCGTCAACTCAACGAGGTCTCCCAATTTGACGCCTTTCCTATGCCCCGGGTGGATGACCTATTGGATCGGCTGGGCCAAGCTCAGTATCTCTCCACCCTGGACCTTACAAAGGGATATTGGCAGATTCCCCTGGCTCCCAGCGCCAAGCCTAAGACCGCCTTCAGTACCCCGCATGGCTTATACCAATTTAAGCGGATGCCATTTGGACTCCATGGCGCTGCCGCGACTTGTTAACGCGGAGTCACGGAGGTCCTAAGGGGACACCACCAGTATGCAGAGGCCTACTTGGATGATATAGTCATATTTTCCCCAAGTTGGACTCAGCATCTGGAGCATGTGACAGCTATTCTAAAATCACTGAGGAAAGCAGGTTTCACTATTAACCCCAAAAAATGTTATTTGGGACAGAGGGAGGTAAAATACCTGGGTTATGTGGTGGGGAGAGGTCAGGTCAAACCTTTGATAAATAAGGTACAGTGTGTGAAGGACTATCCCTTACCAAGAACCAAAAAGCAACTCCGGGGTTTTCTGGGGCTCATTGGTTACTATAGAAGGTTCATACCTGCGTTTTCTATGAGGGCGGCCCCTCTCACTGATATGTTAAAGAAGGACAGGCCAGATATTCTCTGGTGGGAGGACAAGGGGAGACGGGCTGTGGAGGACCTTAAGGAGGCCCTATGTACAAACCCGGTGCTAAGTTCTATTGACGTCACTAAGCCTCTCATTTTGCAGACTGATGCTTCGTGTAGCGGGTTAGGAGCAATACTCAGTCAGGAGGTGCAGGGGGTTGAACATCCGATTCTATACCTAAGTCGTAAACTATACCCCAATGAGAGAAACTATGCGACCGTTGAATTAGAATGTTTAGCAGCCAAGTGGGCAATGCAGACCCTTGAGCATTACTTACAAGAGCGTGAGTTCACCCTGGTCACGGACCACGCCGCTCTGAAATGGCTCAATACCATGAGAAATAATAACGCTCAACTTACGCGTTGGTATTTGGCCCTTCAGACCTTTAGGTTTAAGGTACTGCATCGACCAGGACAGTTAAATACAAATGTTGATAGTCTGTCCAGGATGCAGGACAACCCAGAGGTAGATGTAAAAGTAAAAGACAACCAGCATTTAAAGGTGGAGGTATGTCACAAACTCGGCACCAGAGTTAGGTTTGTGCCAGAGAAGGGACAAAAACCCCTGACTGTTAGGAGAGCAGACCAGTACAGCAGCCCTCCTACAAACAGTTCCCAGAGCTCTGTCAGTGACAAGGGTGCCCTAGAACAAGAGGGCTGGGAGGAGGGGAAACCAGAGGAGAACATAAGGTTCTCTAAACCTAGAGTTGCTCCTGTTAAAACTTCCCATAGGAGACAAGCTCCTATCCAGCCCAGCCCCCATCTGCTTAGGCTAATAGAAAGACAGCTGAACGCTCAGAACCAGGCTGCCCAACCCCCATTCAGAGTAGGGCGTGGCTCTCTGAAGGCTGGCCAAATAGAGCAGAGCAGGCTGAGTAAAGTCAGTCTGGATCCAGCTCTGGAAGGAGACTTATGGCCAGGTGCTTCCAGGTTCCAAACTGAGAACGAGATTGAAATGAGAGATCTGGATGAGCCCTCTCTACCAAGGTTACTGAATGGTGTGCAAGCCGAGGAGCCTCTGGACATGTCCTGGGAGCCGGAGGAAACCGCTATGGACCAAAGCTAAGTTTCTCCTGGGTTTTTTCTTTTGGCACTGCATTTTGTTTGGGACTTGTGCTAACTGCTGGTGAGTGAGAAGCATTGTTAGAGGCTCCACTCCTGAAGAACTCTCTTAAATTAACATAGAAACATAGAAATAGACGGCAGATAAGGGCCCACGGCCCATCTAGTCTGCCCACCTTAATGTCCCTCCCCTACCTTTGCCCTGTGAATAGATCCCATGTGCCGATCTCATTTGGCCTTAAAATCAGGCACGCTGCTGGCCTCAATCACCTGTAGTGGAAGACTATTCCAGTGATCAACCACTCTTTCAGTGAAAAAGAATTTCCTGATGTCACTTCGTAGTTTCCCGCCCCTGATTTTCAACGGATGCCCTCTTGTTGTCGTGGGACCCTTAAAAAAGAAGATATCTTCCTCCGCCTCGATGCGGCCCGTAAGATACTTGAACGTCTCGATCATGTCCCCCCTCTCTCTGCGCTCCTAGGGAAAGAGTGTGAACTGTGTTTTTGAATGTGGGGATTTTGTTTTTCCTCATGTGAAAAGAAGATTGTGCCACTGATTGAGGTTAGTGGGAGTTGTGGGGATTGAATCCACAAAAGATCCTGGGTTGGGATTGTGGGGCCATTTTCTGGCAAGTTTTTTCAAGGTGGATTCAGCAACTCCCCACCCCCGCCAGCTTACCTGAACTGGCAGGGGAAAGCCTGTCCAATTCCAGGCTAACACAGTGGGCTGTAAGAAGCAAATTGACTTACAATTACCAATTATGGTTTTCCTTGTCTGGGACTAAAAACCAGTTAAGACTATTAGGGCTGTACCCTGAAGAAAAGGGCTGCTCAGACCTTGGCTGTCTTATTAGCCATTTCCTTTGAGCTGTATTTTGGTTTTGTTTTGAACTTGCTATTCTTTGAATGTGGACTTTGAGAACAGTAGCTACAGTGTTGGTTTCCACGCTACTGTCAAATAAAGCAGTTCTATTTTTCATTGAACATTCAGCTATCTGGTTTTCTTTTGGATATTAGCTGATATTGGAACACCAGCAGGGCTTTTCACTTGGGAAAGGCACGTCTGGATTGTATATCTTGCGCACGTCCCGGTAGCCATTCTGACTAGCCAGTACCGGGTGTGTGACAAAGGCCATTTTATGTTTGAAAGATGTGTGTTTTTATCTTCTTGTGAAGTGAATTCAGTTGTTTTCATAATCGTATTTGCAAGAAGCTTTAGATAAGAAAAAGGCTCTGCTGACCAAAGCACCTTTAAACTTTGGCCTTTAGATAGTAAGATGTTTGTTATTTCTTTAAAGTTTCATGTGATCTCTGTCCATATATGGTTTGTATTTACGTCATATGCTGACAACACTGATTCATGTAAAATGTTATAAATGTGTTGTAAAGCTGACAATAAACTTGACATGTTTGGGAGATTTGTTGTCTCTAAGATATTGTCCCCAGATGCATCTGTCTTGCTAATGACAGAGAGTGTGGGGCAGTAATTGGGACCTAATCCTTTCACCATCTGTCAAAAAAAATGTCTAGACGGTGTACAATATTTAAAAAAAATTATAAGAAACAATTAAAATAGGTAAATAAAAGCAATATTTTATCAAATATTAAAAATACTGGACAAATTCAGATTAACATACATTTAATGGAAGGAAAGTAGGGGAGGGAAAGGTTGTTTAAAATACATTGAAGTAAAATGAATTAAAAAAAGGACGGTAAATGGGGAGAAGCAAAAACATTAGGAGGGAAATCATTTCAAAAAAAGCATTAAATGTTTCAAAGCTTCACATAAATCAAGAAATTAAGAGGCGGAAGCTGATACTAAGGAATAAAGGCATCTTTAAAGAGGAAAGTTTTAAGTTTGGCTTTACATTTTCCAAGCGAGTTCTCTAATCGAACGTCTAATGGAAGGGCATTCCACAGAGAGGGAGCGGTAACTGAAAAGATGGATTTGCGAGTAGTATCGTAAAATAGTTCCCGTATTGATGGTATAGAGAGTAAATTTTGATTATTTGAACGGAGGGTCCTAGATGATGAGTAAGGGATCAAAAGTTTATCTATGAACGCTGGTTGGTTAGAGTTTTTTTTGTTTTAAAAGTGAGGAGGAGTATTTTATAGGAGAGACGAGTGATAGGTAGCCAATGTGCTTTGCAGAAGAGAGGGGTAGTCAAATTTTTCTGCATGATAGATTAGTTTAACAGCAGTGTTTTGCAATAGTTGTAGACGGCGGATTTCTTTCTGGGTTATACCTTGATAAAGGTATTACAGTAATCTATAGTTGAAATTACTAGGGAGTGAATCAGGATATTAATTGAGGAGGGATCAAGAAAAGAAGAAATAGAACGAATGAGCCTAAGCTTATGAAAACATTTCTGCATAACTGAACTAACTTGATGATGAAAGGTGAGGTCCAAGGCAGAGGGAACTTTAGCCTGAATTCACTCATCAGCAGGAACTGGACTACTTAGCTGATGTCATTATTGCACAAACTGTGCCCTGCACTTTTTGTACGGAGATCAGCTTAACTTTGTCCGAGTTCAAGGATTTTCCTGAATTCCAAAAACTGCAACTTCAGTGATGTAAAATGTGGTTTCTGAGATCCAAATGTTCAGAATACGAGGGGGTACATGCAGACTGTTAGACATCCCTGGAAACTGCCAGGAAATCAACACAATGGTTCTAGTAGCTTCCAGAAGCCTAAGCAAAATTATAGAGAAGTCAAGCTAGATCTTCCATTTCCTAGAAGGTGGTCTTGGAAATGTGACCTCACTCCAGAGGAGATTTAAGACCTAGTCTTGAGCAGGTAAATTGTCTTTTGGTCGGAGCAAACCAACTGACCAGCACAAGCAGATTTGGGTCCCATCATGCCCACTGACAAACTGCCCTATGGGATAACATCTTGGAGAGTAAAGAAATTGGAGAAATGTACATAGTTCATTGAGTAACTGTTCCCCTTTTCAAGAGAGTGCCTTTTTCTGTATTTTCAAGGAGAAGTAAAGTTGGACTTGGACCTTAAATTGCTGGTGTGATCTGCCTTCCTTCTGAGTGAGCGAGTGGAAGTCTGGTGCGTGTTTGCTGTGGGGGGTCTAGCATCTGAGGAAGGCCCCCAACACTGGTCCCAGCAAATAAAATACTTTGTGTTCTTCCTACCAGCATCCTGCCAGCAGATTATTATTATTATCATCATCATTATTAAAAATATGATAATGCTTCCATATTTGGGAGCATGAAGGCTCTGATTCTATAACTGGCACCTAACCAATTTCTGCACAGAACTCAGTTTTTAAAAAAAATTTAGTGTGATCATTGAAAATGCCATTAAATTCCAATTTTAAAAAATTAACAAACAATTAATGTAAGTTCCACACAGAATTAATCGGCATGGTGCCTAGTGGCATCTACACCGAGGCACCTACCTTCAACTACATTAAAAGTAGACATGGTTAAGGGTGGAGTTTGGGTATGGAAAGCATTATGTACCGGAAGGCATCTCTGAGAGGCGCCATTAACCCCCCCACACCCATTTTACAAAATCGTAGCGTAGTTTTTAGCGTTGGCCGCGGCGGTAACAGCTCCAATGCTCATAGGAATTCTATGAGTGTCAGAGCTGTTACCGCCTCGGCCGGCGCTATAAACCATGCTACGGTTTTGTAAAACGGGCGGGGTGTTAATTAGGTAAGAAAACCCTGGCCTAATATACCGGTTCCTACCAGGACCTAAGTTGAGTTAGGCACCGCTAGGCGACGTTCTATAAACGGCGTCTACCAGTTGATTGACAACCATGCTGAGTGGCGCCTAGTCACCAGGTGACATTTATAGAATCAGGGTTGAAATGTTTAGAAACATTCTAAGAGAAATAACCCCAGAAAACAGAAGAAAAAAAATCTTTAATCAACCTCTTATCATAGGTTCACAAGGCAGTGTTTCAATTAGCTCTGCATTGATCTTACTTTCCAGAGGCTCATCCACCTCTGTTTCCACTTGTTTTAAGGTCCCGTCTTTCAGGAGCTTTTCTGTGAAGATGGTAGAAGGTACTAGCTCCCTCACGGTTTCTCCATCATCTTCAGATTTTGCAAGCCATCTCTCGCAGGGAAATGTCACCGTTTCTGAGCCCTGGAGAAATGGAAAGAGAAACCGCTCTGATTTAACGTGATGAGCTGCACAGATACTGTACCTGCCACACGACGTGTTATCAGTTGTACTCAGATTTTGTAAATTCTGAAAACAAGAGAAGTGGCATCATTGAGTTAGCATAGCATAGCATACCAGGGCATAGCACTAATTCTTATATTCGGCATATACCTAAAAAAGGTTCAAAGCAGATCACAGAAATGAAGAGGATGGACAACTATCCAGAATACAATATGACTAAGGGCCTCTTCTATCAAACTGCGCTAGCAGTTTGTAGTGCATTGAGCCGCGCTGAATGGCCTGCGCTGCTCCCGACGCTCATAGAGTTCCTATGAGCGTCGGAAGCAGCGTGGCCATTCTTTCACAGCTCTCTGCACTAAACACTGCTAGCACAGTTTGATAGAAGAGGCCCAGACTATATATATATATAGTCTGGGAGATAAATAACAGGAAATATTCTTAACTATAGATTATAAGATTTTTGAGATAGAAAAGTTTTTTTGTTCAATATTTTTATTGAAATGTTAACATTTAATTACCATAACAAAAAATGATTCAGGCTAATTAAGGGGCGCTTTTATTAAGTTGCGCTAAATCGGTTAGTGCACTTTAATAAAAGGAGCCCAAAGTCTGATGAAAGAGTAAACAGTTTAAAAAAAAAAGTATCAAGGAACAGACAACAAGCATCACAGACACTTCAAATAACACAATTGAAGAAAAATAATTATTACACCAATACATTTTATATAAGAGAGATTGTAAGAAAAGGGGAGGTTAAAGTAGAGAGGAGTAAACTGGTATGGGAGCCTGCTCTTTCTCAAATTTTCTTAGCGCCCCATTTTTTTCCACTGCAGCTCTTTCATATTTGGCAAAGAGACATAGCATATTCCACCACATGATGCACTTTGCTTTGTAATATGGTTTTAATTGCCAGGCACATCAAAACATTTAATAATATGGCTCTGTAATTCTGCCATGTTGGTACATAGTGTGATCATTTGATCTCAAAATTTTCATCATATTGCAAATCAAGGAGAAACAGGATGAGAGCTTCAAGGAACTTTGTAAGGTTTTGTACTTCTCTCACTTTGGGTATTCCCAGACTGCATATATTATTTTGGCACACTCTGTTATTGGCGTCTTCAATCTCACGCTTGAGTTGTGTTATGCATTGCTGTTTGTGTTGTAAACTTTTAGGGGCTGATTCTGTATAGGACGCCAGTCTCGGTGGGTGCCTAAGAAGTGGCTCAGAAAGCACAGTTACTTACCTTAACCAGTGTTATCCAGGGACAGCAGGCAGATATTCTCACATGTGGATGACATCATCCACGGAGCCCTGGTATGGACAGCTTTAAAAGTGCATTACCACTTTAAGAACTTGAGACAGTTTGCAAACTGCCCGTACCACATATGCACAAGTGCCTTCCTGCCTGATGTAGGCTCGCAGTACCTCAGTTCTGTAAGCAAGCTAAGAAGCCAACCAGGGTAGGTGGGTGGGTTGTGAGAATATCTGCCTGCTGTCCCTGGATAGCAGATGTTACGGTAAGTAACTGTGCTTTATCCCATCATATTCTCACATGTTGGACTCCCTAGCTTACTAGAATGGGATGGAGGGAGAGTTGGCCAATTAGGAAAATACATTTTGCAACACTGCATGGCTTAAGTGACCAATCCGTCTGTAATAAGATTCCAGAGAGTAGTGTGATGTGAATGGGTGAACCGAGGACCAAATAGCAGCTTTACAGATTTCATCAATAGGAGTGGAGCGAAGAAAAGCAACTGAAGCTGCCAAAGCTCTGACTTTGTGGGCTGTGACACAACTTTCCAGTTGTAGCCCAGCCTGAGCATAACAGAATGAGATACAAGAGGCCAACCATGTGGAAATCATTTTCTTGCATACTAGACGTCCCAACTTGTTAGGATCAAAGGAGACAAAAAGTTGAGGAAATATTCTATGAGATTGAGTTCTCTGCATATAATAGGCCAATGCCCATTTGTAGTCCAGAGTGTGAAGAGCCATTTCCCCAGGATGAGAATGAGGCTTAGAAAAAAATACTGGAAGTACAATAAATTGATTAAGGTGAAATTCAGTGGCAACCTTTGGAAGAAATTTGGAATGGGTGTGAAGTACCACTTTGTCATGGTGGAACACTGTGAAAGGAGAATCCACCACCAGTGCTTGAAGTTCACTGACTCTTTGAGCTGAAGCAAGGGAGATGAGAAAGACCACTTTCCATAAGAACATAAGCATTGCCTCTGCTGGGTCAGACCAGGGTCCATCGTGCCCAGCAGTCCGCTTCCGCGGTGGCCCCCCAGGTTCGTGACCTGTAAGTCCTTACCTAAATTCTTTATTCCCTATTCATTAGTACCTGTATAGTTATCCTCTATCTGTATCCTCTATCTGTACCCTTCAATCCCCTTCTCCTTCAGGAAGTCATCCAATCCGTTTTTGAAGCCCAATATTGTACTCTGGCCTATCACCTCCACTGGGAGTGCATTCCAGGTGTCCACCACCCTCTGAATGAAAAAGAACTTCCTAGTATTCATTTTGAATCTGTCTCCCTTCAATTTTTCTGAATGCCCTCTTGTTTTTGTTGGCCCTGTTAGTCTGAAGAATCTGTCCTTCTCCACCTTCTCCACTGCGGACTTCAAAGCATACCCTGAATAAAGCCATAGCATGGTGGCTGAAACATCAGTTTCTACCTGACAAAGACGCAGTGAGACCTGGAAACCTACAACAGGTTCTATGGTCTGTGGTCTGAAAATGGCATTCGGGCTTATTTTTGGGGGATGTCTTATTTTTCTTCATGTACAACAATCATCTCTCCTTTCTTCTCCTCCACCCTAATTCTTCCTCTTTCCTTTATTCCCCCCACCATGTGCAGCATCATTCCTCCCCTCTCACCCATCCCCTTGTGCAGCATTTTTCTATCCTTCTCTCCCATCCCCCTGTGCAGCAGAACCCACCAACCCTCCCACCATGAGACTGACAAATCTCCGCTCCGAGACCTCCAAAACAGCAGCAGTGGCAGCGCTCTCAACGGGCTGCTTGATGGCCTTCCCCGCTGGGGCCATCCCTCTGCTGCACCACTATTGATGTCATCAGTGATGCAGCAGAGGAAAAACCGTGACGGGGAAGGCTGCGAAGCAGCCCATTCAGAGCGCTGCTGCCACAGCTGATTTAGGAGGCCTCGGAGTGGAGCTATGTCAGGTCTCACCGGGGTGGGGGTTGCTGAATTGATGAGTCAAATTTTTTTCGCTGAATCAGACAGCACAAGTGTCAGGGATGGAGTCGGGGAGTGTCGGGGACTTTCAGGGGGGTAGGGGCTTCAGGGGTCAGTCTTAAATAGGGCTTATTTTGGGGTTAGGCCTTATATTAGGAGCATCTTTAAAAATCATGCTAGGGCTTATTTTCGGGATAGGTCTTATTTTTGGGGAAACAGGATACTTATCTAGCTGCAAAATTTATAAGAGTTATTTTCTAAATGCAAACTTATCATTGTATCACTTAACCATTGAAAATGCTTTTTTAAAATATCCCATAAAGTGTTACTGGTATCCCTGCAATGATGGATGATCAGTAAGTCTCAAATTAATCAATAAAAATATACAAGATTAGAGGACGATCACATTATATTAATTCTCGATGAAGCGAGATTGACCCATCATCGATTCAATTTAAAAAACAACCTTAATTAAGGCCCTCTTTAATCAAGCCGTATTAGGGTTTTTTATCGCTGGCCGTTGCCATGAAAGCTCCAACGCTTGTAGGAATTCTATGAGCGTCGGAGCTTTCACTGCAGCGGACGGAGATTAAAAACCCTAATGTAGCTTGATAAAAGGGGACCTAATGTAATAGACTTTATTAAAAGTTTAAATTCTCCCTCACTCCACCCACTTAGAATTTTAAATAAACATTCCATCCAGAAAATGAAATTTCATTTACAAACTAAGAGAATTTGTGCTGTTTTTCTAAATCAGAAGTAAGACTGACTCCATCTAGATATACAACACAACCTACTTTTCCATTTGGCAAAAGTCTTCTGATCTCCACTCTGTCCAGATGCCACCCAGCGCTGAGACCTTTGTCATTATGTCCGATGCGGATCTTTTCAATGGTGTCACCGATGTCCTCTAGCTGCATCCAGCAAGAAAATAAACCATGAGATAGGAAAAACGAGAAGGCAGATTCCACACTACATGAATACTGAAGATGAAATTCTTGTTCTGCTTAAGAAGGAGAGTAAATTAGGGGGGAATTCTATAAACGGAGCTCAAAAATCGGCATGGGGAAAAAATTGGTGCTAAGCAGTATTCTATAAAAGAATAGGGTTATCAGATTTTCCAACTGGAAAATCTGGACCCCTAGACCCACCCTTAGGCCTGCCCAGTTCCACCCTTCCCCGCCCTGTAATGCCCTAATCCCGCCTCCATTCCTGCCTTAGCCCTGCCCCCACTGCCTGCTCTTGTCGGGCAGGAAGGAAGTCCATGGATGCCATGCAAAGATGTCGCGTGTATGCAACATCATCGTGTGGCATCCGCGCATGCATGGACTTCCTCCCTGCCTGACCGCAATTTGAGGAGGCTTTTCAAAACCCGGACAAATTACCGGGTTTTGAAAAGCCGTCCAGATCCCCGGACAGGTCCTAAAAAGGAGGACATGTCTGGGGACATCCAAACGTCTGGAAACCCTAATAAAGAATATACTTCAAGACGAGTGCTCTTTATAGGCTAGCACTTAAGTCCTGATTCTATAAATGACGCCTAGGTGCCTAACTTAGGGTCTCTTTTATGAAGTCATGCTAGCGAGTGTCGTGCGGTAAATACATTGAAGCTCTTTAAATCCCTGCGGGCTTCGGTGCATTTACCATATTGGCCCGCACTATTCGGCTTGATAAAAGAGGCCCTTAATTATTTAAAAGGCTTAATAGGTGCTGATAATTTAAAATGACACTTAATTGAATGGTAGGTGCCTACCACTTTGAGGTAAGCGCTAAGTCCAAGGCACCTTCCAGAAAGTAGGCATGGTTAAGAGGCAAATCATGGGCATGTTTTTCATGCAGGTGCTTCTTTTGAACTTAGGTACTAGTAGACAGTGCTGGGGAAGAACCTGCTGTCTTGGTACATGTGGGTAACAATGACATAAGGAAAAGTTCTGAAAGCCAAATTTAGGCTCTTAGATGGGAAGCTAAAATCCAGAACCTCTAGGGTAGCATTTTCAAAAGTGTTCCCCATTACAAACACAGTAGTGGGCATCTCTCTCACTGTGCAGGGGGTGTTGAGGGGGGGAGGTGTTGCTTGGCGGTGGGAGTGAGTGGGCCTCTCTCCCGCTGCCAAGGGTGTGTTGGGGGGAGGTGTTACTTGGTGGTCGGAGAGAGTGGGGCTTCATTGGCTTCCCATCCGTTTCAAAATACAGCTCAAACTCCATTCAGCTGCCCCTCACTATCTCTCTTCAATTATCTCTTCCTAAAATCCCCCCCCCCTGTGAGGTCCGCTCAGCTGGTAAGTCCCTCCTATCGGTGCTCTTCTCTTCAACTGCCAACTCCAGACTCCGTCCCTTCTGCCTTGCTGCACCGTATGCTTGGAACAAGGCAGGCTCCGGCTCTGGCAGGTTTCAAGGCCCGTTTAAAAGCCCACCTCTTTGAGAGTGCTTTCGATTCCTAACTCCTCTCACCTTGGGTTCTGCATCCCCAACCCTATATGTCATGTCTGTCTGTCCAAGTTAGATTGTAAGCTCTTCGGAGCAGGGACTGTGCATAAATGTCAGCCCACCTCTTTGAGAGTGCTTTCGACTCTAACTCCTCTCATCTTGGGTTCTGCATCCCCAACCCTATATTATAGAGTTGCGCGGGGACAGAAATCCCACCCATTCCCGCCCGTCCCCACCAGAATCCTCTCCATCCCCACCCGTCTCCACAAGAATCATCTCCGTCCCCACTCGTCCCCGTCAGGATCCGCTCCGTCCCCACCCATCCCCGCAAGGAATTACCTCCATCCCCACCCGTCCCCATAAAAAGCAGCAATTTCTTCTGACAGGATCATCAATTCCACAGTTTCTTTTGTGTTTGCGCTGCTGTTTTCCTTGTGGAATCTCTTTGGTGGAACCATGTTTTTGTTTTCTGTTCAGGTAATTAACTTATAAACCCCCTCTTTTACTAAGGCTGACGTGTCCTTTATATTATATGGACGAACCCTGCTTCCAAAGCCTTCCATCCCCGTGAGAGTCCTGTTGGCTAGAGGGGGGTCCCCGTGGGAGTCCCGTGGGTTAGGGGGGATTCCCGCGATCCCCGTTCCCGTGCAGACCTCTACCCTATATGTCATGTCTGTCTGTCCAAGTTAGATTGTAAGCTCTTCGGAGCAGGGACCGTCTATAAATGTCAGCCCACCTCTTTGAGAGTGCTTTCGACTCCTAACTCCTCTCAACTTGGGTTCTGCATCCCCAACCCTATATGTCATGTCTGTCTGTCCAAGTTAGATTGTAAGCTCTTCAGAGCAGGGACTGTCTATAAATGTCAACATATACAGTGCTGCGTATGCCTTTCAGCGCTATATAAGTCATTTTGGCATATAAATATAAATTTTCAGAACAACTCTGACCCACCCCTTTTTGGATTGTGTGCTATGGGATATAGATGCTCAGGGTTATAGAATAGTGCGTAAGTAGATGTGCGCATATCCAAATTAGTGGCAATTAAGTATAATTATTGATTGTCAAGGCCCAGTACGAGATCATTACTCATACATGAGCTCTCATATTGAAGCTGATGCGCATCTTGGATCCTAGCCTAAATTTTAGCGCCATATATAGAAACCGGGATCTCGTAATCAATCCTTCACTTTTCAGTGAACTTACCTGAGGAAAAAAAAAAAAACCCCAAAACATTTTTGCATTTAACCAAGTGCATTTTGCAAATTGAGACAAGCTAAATTTGATTCTTGTTGTTTCTGTTAGTCAAAGGAATTTCAGTGGGGTTTTTTTTTCTCTTTTGGGTAGCTAATAGTATTTGTAAGCTCAATAGTGCGATTAGTTTTAAATTGAAATATATCTTTCAACAGGATGAGGCTAATAATAATGTGCTGGAATAACCTGCATGGAGGGGCAGGTCAGCAGGATACAGTGAAATGAATGTAATGTTCTGCCAAAAAGTTATAGGAATGGAGGATAAACAAATGCTTTACTGGGTAAACTTGTTGGGTTATTTAGGTCTTTGCCTGCTGTCATTTCTTATGTTACTATGTGTACATTAGAGGGAAAGGACTTGATATATCACCTTTCTGAGGCTACAAACAATGCAATTTACATATTATACTGTACCAGTCTTATAGCCCGTTACATTAATGGGTGCTAGAATATATGTGTGTCTGTCTGTCTGTCTTTATTTATTTCTCTCTCTCTCCTTAGCCGCTTTCTGTATTTCTGTCTTTCTTTTTCCTCAGCTGTCCACCCATTCTCCCTTACTTTTATCTTCCCTGTGTCCACCACCACCCCTTCACTGCTCCCCTTATCCAGCAGCAGCCCTTCTCCCTTTTTTAATCTCCCCCCTGTCCAGCAGCACCTCTTTCCTGTCCCCCTGTCCAGCAGTAGGCCTCCCTTCCTTTTTCTTCTCTCCTAGCACCTCTTTCCTGCTCCCCCGTCCAACAGTAGGCCTCCCTTCCTTTTTCTTCCCCCCTAGCACCTCTTTCCTGCTCCCCGTCCAGCAGTAGGCCTCCCTTCCTTTTTCTTCCCCCCTAGCACCTCTTTCCTGCTCCCCCGTCCAGCAGTAGGCCTCCCTGCAGCACCCCTTACCTCACGTCTGCCCTCCGCCGACAGCCGCCACGGCCTGCAGGCACCAAGAGCCGCCGCTCCGACAGCCTCCGCTCCGCCTGAAGCCAACAAAACCCTAAGCCGCGCATGCACACTCCTACCTGCGGGGACCTACAGCGCACGGAAAATGGGAGCACGCAGGTAAGAGTGCGCATGCACGGCTTAGGGTTTTATTATATTAGATACAGCAGTGGTCTCAAACTCGCGGCCTATGGGCTACATGTGGCCTGCCAGGTACTATTTTTAGGCCCTTGGTATGTTACCATTGTTCTGGAACGTTGCCCGCCTCACTGATGTAATCTCACGCAAGCGCTTTCCTGTGTCTGTGCACGATTGTGAGGTGGAGTGGAGAGGTCAATCGCGTACAGGCGCAGGAGAGCACTTGCGTGAGGTTATAAATCTTTATCTTGTTATAACTGCTTGATGTAAGATGGTGGTTGTGCCCGGTGCTGGAGGAGGTGAGAGCTGAAGGCGGTTGCGGAAGCGACTGCTGGCCACTTAAGGCACAAGTTTTCCAGGCAGAAGTCGAATATTGATTCTCCCCCCTACAAAAAAGCCTAGAGGACTACAGCAAAATCTTGTCTCTTGCAGTTGATACTTGGTTAGAATCTAAATCACAATTTTGCATGAGATAAAACTCTTTATAGTTTATAAATCTTTCTTTAATTGCTTCTGATGGTTCAGCTATACACAGTAGAAAGCAGTGTAACATGAAGAAAGTGAAAAACTAAACTTCACTTTCTGCATGTTGCACGGCTTTCAGCTGTGTATAGCTGAAACTATCAGAAGCAATTAAGGAAAGATTTAAAAACTATAACGAGTTTTACCTCATGCATAGTTGTCATCTAATATAATAAAATGCTAGGCCGCGCATGCGCACTAAAAAAACGTGTTCCCTGATCCGTCGCGAAAACACGAGTGCGCATGCGCGCGTTTTACGTCATCACCTACTCTCCACCTCGCGCCACCAATCACTGTCATCCCCTGCTCTCCACCTCGCACCACCGATCACTGTTCCTCCTGCACCATGCCAGGCATGTCCGCCGCCGGCCTTGAGCTCCTGGGGGCCGGCGGTGCGAGCCGCCCAGCGGTGCTGTGCTGAGGACCCGCCTCCCGCTTCCGCCCTACACGGCGCCGCCAGAGCCGGCCCTACACTGAGATCCACGATCAGGGTTGCCATGGAAACCCCATCGCAGCCTCGCGGCTAGGTAGGGGGACAACAATCACGCTTATGTTCAAGCCGCCGCCACGACTCCTCTCTCGAACCGCGCCAGGATCGAGAGAGGAGCTGCGGCGGGGGCTTGAGCATAAGCACCATTGTTGTCCCCCTACCTAGCCGCGAGCCTGCGGCGGCCTTCCTCACCCGGCTCTCACGGCTGGCGGCCGGCGAACCCTAATGCTGACATTGAATCCAAGAAAACAACCAGGGCTGCCTAAAGAAACAAAGTTTCACGATGCTTGGCCCACCAAACAATTCCTGCCGTTGCCGAAATTTGCCCCACCGTTCCTTCCCTTCCTCCATCAGGTACAGTTCAGCTCCGCCTATGTTAAAAGGAGCTGCTTTGAAATTGGAGCCCTGCCGCCACCATAGCACGTTCCCTCTGCCTTGGTCCCATATGTCAGAGAAGGGGCGGGACCAAGGCAGAGGGGAAAGTGCTACGGCAGTGGCAGGCCTCCAATTTCGACGCGGCTCCTTTTAACATTGGTGGATTCACTGCACCTGATGGAGGGAGGGAAGGAAAGGTGGTTGTGCACTGTTGAGCCCCTATTTGCCCTCAGACCCTCTCCTAACTGCTCCCTCCTGTCTCAGACCACTGGGGGGAGGTGCCTGTCTTCAGCTGCAGGGATGGAGGGAGGGAAGAAGAAAGAAGGGGCCCTGGCAAGCGAGTTATCAAAAGCCAACCATAGCCTGGGACCCCTACATGGTATGAATAATGACCAGACAACAAAAGGTAAGAAAAATAATTTTATTTTCTGTTTTGTGATTACAATATGTCAGATTTGAAATGTGTCTTGAGGGAGGCTGCCGCTGCGGCTTTGGACAGAGGGCCACCATTTTCGTGGGAGCCGGCCTTCGGAGAGGCATGGGACGCGGGGACGGATGCGGTAGGGGCTGCCGCTGCAAAGGGCTTTGGAGGGGGAGCCAGCCAGACCGCGAGTGTGGGGACGTTGTAAGCGCGGATTGGTCAAGGAGCCGCCGCTGCCGAGGCTTTGAAATTGCTCTCCCACCGTCACTCCCTCCCGCCCCGGCTCTGCCTCTGCCCCTGCCCAGGTTCAAAAGCAGGAGACATCTAGCACCCGTTAATCTAACGGGCTTAAACACTAGTTTCTTTAATAAGACATTAACTATTTTTTCTGCGGCCCTCCATGTACCGACAAATCCACAATGTGGCCCTGCAAAGGGTTTGAGTTTGAGACCACTGGCTTAACTGTAACCATGACATCCTGTTTGTCTTTGGGAAGCAGAAATGAGATTGTGATGTCATAATGAGCCAGCCTCATCAGTGATGTCACAATGGCTTGATTGTCCTGTTCTCCCCTCTGCCCTCCAACCTAGCCAGCAGATTAACTGTTCACCTTAACTCAGTGGTCTCAAACTCACGGCCCGCCAGGTACTATTTTGAGGCCCTCGGTATGTTTATCGTAATCACAAAAGTAAAATAAAACCGTTTCTTGATCATATGTCTCTTTAGCTATAAATGACAACATTATTATTAAGACTTAGCCAAAAGAAAAGATTTATAAACTATAAAGAGTTTTACCTCATGCAAAGTTGTCATTTCTTTAATAAGACATTAACTATTTTTTCTGCGGCCCTCCAAGTACCTACAAATCCAAAATGTGGCCCTGCAAAGGGTTTGAGTTTGAGACCGCTGGTATACAGATACTAATTTTGTACCTGGGGCATTAGAGCAGTGTATCGCAAACTGTATGCCACGGCAGATTCCAGGTGTGCCGCGAGACACCGGCGAGGAGGAGAGGCGCCGGCACCAGCTAACTGCTTACAGGACATGCCTCTCATGGCGAGAGGCATGTCCTATTGACTGTCAGCTGGCATCTCTCCTCTTCTCCCTGCACCTTTGCTCCATCAGTAACCCCTACCGGCGTAGACATAGGCTCAGGGCCACCATTGGAGGGCCTCCGCACATGCGTAGCTGTTGACGTGATGACATCATGCATGCTTGTGATGTCAATGCGTCAACATCCGCGCACTTCCGGAGGCCCTCCGGCCGTGACACTGAGTTTAATGCGCCACGGAGTCAAAAGGTTTGCGGGACTGCACAGCCCACTTGTACGGATGTACACCGCATTAGAGGGTTATATGATTTTGCCCAGAATCACAGGGAGCTGCAGTGGGACTTGAACCCAGATCCCCACACCACTGCACTAACCACTAACCACTCCTTCTCCGCTCACAAGCCCAACACCGGGCACTTAAATCCCATAGGGTGCAACTCAAAAGAGGGTGTGGAAGGGGATGGGCATTAGAGAGGATGAGGCCTACATCGATGGAATAGTGCAGGAACTGTCCCAAATCACCGAACAGGCCCATGACAGATCACTGAATGAGACACCAGGACCGTCTACGCTGAAACCAACTGTTGGAATCCAGGAGTTAGCTGAGGACACTGACTCCTGGCAGTTAGTGACCTCCTCCAGAGGTAAACGTAGGAGACCCCCCCCTCCATTTACAAACTCTTCACCTTCTTATTCTTTCTCTTACCAGGGTAGCTCCACATCGACCCCACAACTTAACCTGAGGAACAGATTCCAGGTCTTGCAGGAAGAGGATACCGAAGTGAAGCAGGACCGGGTTCAACACACATCTCCATCTCCAGGGACAATGGATCGACCCCCCCGAAAAGAAGCGCAGAGTAATAGTCATCGGGGACTCCATGCTGAGGGGCACCGAGGGACCAATATGCAGACCGGATATGCAGTCAAGGGAGGTCTGCTGTCTGCCCGGAGCCAGAATACGGGATGTGACCACCTGTCTTGATAGACTTATCAGGCCCCAGGACCACTTCCCCATGCTGCTCATCCACGTCGGAACGAATGACACTGCCAAGAACACCCTGGAGGACATAGCCAGAGACTTCGGAGCTCTGGGAAAGAGGCTGAAGCAGACAAGAGCACAGGTAGTATTCTCTTCGATTCTTCCTGTTAGGGGCAGAGGAAGGGACAGGGACGAACGTATCCTGAAGACGAATGAGTGGCTACAACGATGGTGCTGGGAAATGAACTTCGGATTCCTGAATCACGGAGAGGCACTACAGGGACTAAAGGGATCAGACGGACTCCACCTGACCAACAGAGGTAAGAACGTCTTTGGACACCGACTAGCCCGCCTACTTCGAAGGGCTTTAAACTAGGTAAGTCGGGGGTGGGTACCCACTTTTACACCGGAGCAGTAAGTAACAATCCTGATGTGGCGAACCAAAACTCCGCTTCTAAGTCTGAGGTAAGTACCCTTACTGCAAAAGAATCGCTAGGAGACACTTTAACTCAAATGAGTGGCTCTCTACAGGAGCTTAATAAACATAAAGAGTGGAGAGCTATGTATGTTAACGCACGCAGCCTAGGGAATAAATTTCTAGAACTGGAAACAGAAATAGTTAATGCAGACCTTGACGTAGTAGCAATATCCGAAACATAGTTCACAGACTCTCATGGGTGGGATATAACTATACCAGGATACAACCTGTTTCGCCAAGACAGAGAGGGTAAGTTAGGAGGAGGGGTAGCACTTTACATCAAAGAGATCATCAAGACAACCAGGATCACGGATGTCAAGTATACTGGGGAATCCATCTGGGTAAACCTGGCCAGAGGCGGAGAAAAATGCCTGTACCTTGGTGTGGTATACAGACCTCCAAGACAATCGGAGGACAAAGACGCAGAATTAATTGAGGACATTGAGAATATCACCTTATGGGGGGACGTTGTTCTGTTAGGAGACTTCAACATGCCTGATGTAGACTGGAACACACTCTCAGCGACAACTTGTGATAGCAGGAGGATATTGACGTCCATGAAGGGAGTACGGCTCAAACAAATGGTACTAGAGCCCACTAGGGCCCAGGCCATCCTGGACCTGGTACTTACGAACGGGGAAAGCGTCTCGGAGGTCTCGGTGGGAGAAACGCTAGCCACCAGTGGTCATAACATGGTATGGTTTAACCTTAAGAAAGGCTTCCCTAGATCACAAACAAAAACAAGGGTACTCAATTTCCGGGGCACTGACTTCGCACGCATGGGAGATTTCGTCCATCAGACGCTGCAGGTTCAAGAAGTAACTGATAATGTGGAAGCTATGTGGTCAACCTTGAAATCAACCCTTCACGAGGCAACTATCCGCTACATAAAATCGGTAACTAAACAACAAAGGAAAAAGAAACCCCAATGGTTCACTGATGAGGTCTTGTACCTCGTCAAGGAGAAGAAAAGAGCATTTCTCTCATACAAACGCACCGGGGTAAAGGAAGCAAACATTGAATACAGGACAAAGTCTACAGCGGTCAAAACAGCAGTCAGGGAGGCCAAGCTTCAAATGGAATAAACTCTAGCGAAGAACATTAAGAAAGGGGACAAATCCTTCTTCAGGTACATTAGCGACAGGAAAAAGAACACAAACGGGATAGTACGCCTTAGAACGCCAGACGGGAATTATGTGGAAACAGATTCCGATAAAGCCAAACTACTGAATGATTACTTCTGTTCAGTCTTTACCTGCGAGGCACCAGGGCACGGGCCACGGCTGGAAACAAAGCAAAGCATGGAAGACCCATTTCAGAATTTTGAGTTCACAACAGCTGATGTTTACAGAGAACTGTCAAGACTCAAGGTGAACAAAGCCATGGGACCGGACAATTTGCACCCAAGAGTGCTCAGAGAGCTATGCGATGTTCTGGCAAAACCGTTTGCCATGCTCTTCAATCTCTCCCTAAGTACGGGGAGAGTCCCCCTGGACTGGAAAACAGCTAACGTCGTTCCTCTGCACAAAAAGGGTTGCAGAGCAGAGGCTGCGAATTACAGACCGGTGAGTCTCACATCAATAGTGTGTAAACTCATGGAAACTCTACTTAAAGGTAAATTAGACACGATATTGGATGAGGGGAATCTAAGGGATCCCTGTCAACATGGATTCACTAGGGGCAGGTCATGCCAATCCAATCTTATCAGCTTCTTTGATTGGGTGACAGGGAGAGTCTCTGGACATAGTGTACTTGGATTTCAGTAAAGCTTTTGACAGTGTCCTACACCGTAGACTATTAAACAAGATGAAATCGATGGGGTTAGGTGAGAAACTAAATGCATGGGTCAATGATTGGCTGAGTGGAAGACTTCAGAGGGTGATGGTCAACGGCACCCTCTCTGAGACTTCAGAGGTGACCAGCGGAGTGCCGCAGGGCTCAGTCCTGGGACCATCCCTTTTCAACATATTCATAAGGGACTTGACCCGAGGGCTTCAGGGTAAAGTAGCACTGTTTGCCGACGATGCCAAACTGTGTAATACAGTAAGTGAAAGCAATCTCAAGGATAGTATGACGCAGGATCTGATCACGTTGGAAAACTGGTCCTCGACATGGCAGCTGGGCTTCAATGCTAAGAAGTGTAAGGTCATGCATCTCGGCAGCAGAAATCCATGCAGAACATACACCTTGAATGGAGAAACACTAGCTAGGACTTCAGAAGAACGGGACTTGGGAGTAATCATCAATGCAGACATGAAGGCTGCCAAACAAGTAGAGAAGGCCTCATCCAAGGCAAGGCAAATGATGGGATGTATCAATAGAAGCTTCATTAGCCGCAAACCTGAAGTCATAATGCCACTTTACAGAACCATGGTGAGACTTCATCTGGAATACTGTGTGCAATTCTGGAGGCCACATTATCGTAAAGATGTGCTTCGAGCTGAGTCAGTCCAGCGGATGGCCACTAGGATGGTCTCCGGACTCAAGGGTCTCTCATACGAAGAAAGACTGGGCAAATTGCAGCTCTATACTCTAGAAGAGCGCAGGGAAAGGGGTGACATGATAGAGACATTTAAGTACGTCACAGGTCGTGTCGAGGTGGAAAATGACATATTTTTTCCCAAGGGACCCTCGGTCACAAGGGGGCACCCTCTCAAACTCAGAGGAGGGAAATTTAGTGGTGACACCAGGAAGTATTTCTTCACAGAAAGGGTGGTGGATCACTGGAACAAACTTCCGGTGCAGGTGATCAGGGCCACCAGCGTGCTCGACTTTAAGAATAAATGGGACATCCACGTGGGATCCCTGCGAGGGTCGAGTTAAGGAGCTGGGTCATTAGCACTCAGACTTAATGGGGTGGGTCAGTAGAGTGGGCAGACTTGGTGGGCTGTAGCCCTTTTCTGCCGTCATCTTTCTATGTTTCTATGCCCCAAATTTGAGTGCATTGTAATAGAATAGCGCCACTAAGGTGCCAAAGCATCACTGGGTTTCTGCTGGCAGAGATATTGGCGCTCAACTTTTAAGGGCTCCTTTTACCAAGGTGCGCTAGCGTTTTTAGCGCGCGCTGCATTGCCGCGTGCGCTAACCCTGCGCTACATGCCAAGAATTAACGCCAGCTCAGTGCTGGCGTTAGCGTCTAGCACACGTGGCAATGCAGCATTCACTAAAAACGCTAGCGCAGCTCAGTAAAAGGAGCCCTAAGTGTGTGGAGGTCAGCCCTATGCGCTATTCTATACAGGTCGCTCATCCTGGAGTGCCCCTTATAGATAATGTATAGTGCTAGTTTTTGCTTTGAAAGATTCAGTAAATAGGCATTTCAGTCTGGTAATCGATACTGATGTCTTTTCATATAATAATTGCAGTAGATATAACTGTTGTGGGCAAATCAGACTCATGTATGTTGTAATAATAATAATTTATTTTTATATACCACCTAACCAGCAGTTCATAGCGGTTTACACAATTAGGTACTCAGCATACAATATAACAGTGCTGCCCAAGTCCGGTCCTCGAGATCTACTGGCAGGCCAGGTTTTCAGGATATCCACAATGACTATGCATGAGAGAGATTTGCATACCAAGAAGGCAGTGCAGGCCAATCTCTCTCATGCATATTCATTGTGGATATCCTGAAAACCTGGCCTGCCAGTAGATCTCGAGGACCGGACTTGGGCAGCCCTGCAATATAATAATAACATCATACATTATAAAATCAGAGTAACTAATACAAACATTAAAACTAATGAATAAGGATAACATAATATTGACTAAAATAAGTACAGATAAAAAGATAAAAAGTACATTATAACTACATGATAATATGAAAAGCAATAATGTATATTATATTGCTTAAATAAATAGAAACATAGAAACATAGAAACATAGAAAGATGACGGCAGATAAGGGCCATAGCCCATCAAGTCTGCCCACACTATTTACCCACCCTCTTAAATCTACTGACCCCCTAAAGAATAATTGTAATTATACTGTCACTCTACTGACCCGCTCATTCAGTCCTAGTGACCCTATCCCTTGTAATTATACTGTCACTCTACTGACCCGCTCATTCAGTCCGAGTGACCCTATCCCTTGGCATGACCTCGTAGGGATCCCACATAGGTATCCCATTTGTTCTTGAAGTCTGAGATGCTGCGTGCCTCGACCACCTGCACTGGAAGCTCGTTCCAATGCTCAATCACTCTCTCCGTGAAGAAGTATTTCCTGGTGTCTCCACGAAACTTCCCTCCCCTGAGCTTGAGCGGATGTCCTCTTGTGGTCGAGGGTCCCCTGAGAAGAAAGATATCATCTTCCACCTCTACCCGTCCCGTGATGTACTTAAATGTCTCAATCATGTCTCCCCTCTCCCTACGCTCCTCGAGAGTGTAGAGCTGCAATTTGCTCAGTCTTTCTTCGTACGGGAGACCCTTTAGCCCCGAGACCATCCTGGTGGCCATCCGCTGAACCGATTCAACTCTGAGCACATCCTTACGGTAATGTGGCCTCCAGAATTGAACACAGTATTCCAGATGCGGTCTCACCATGGCTCTGTACAGTGGCATCATGACTTCAGGTTTCCTGTTGACGAAGCTTCTCTTGATACAGCCTATCATTTGCCGTGCTTTAGATGAAGCCTTCTCCACTTGAGTGGCTGCTTTCATGTCAGCACTGATGATTACTCCTAAGTCTCGTTCTGCCGTAGTCCTTGCTAAAGTTTCTCCATTCAGGGTGTAAGTTCTGCAAGGATTTCCATTTCCGAGATGCATGACCTTACATTTCTTGGCGTTGAAGCCCAGCTGCCAGATCAAGGACCAACTTTCTAAAGTAAATAGGTTTTAAGATCTTTTCAAAATTAATAGTAAGTAAGAAATGGAGAAACAAGAAGATTTAAACATGAATTAATTAATCTTGCTTGGAATGCTAAGGTCCTATCTAAAATTTTTTTGTAACGACATGCATTTGCTGAAGGAAAATAAAACCAACCAGATCTACAGATATTTTTCTTAAAAATAAAAAAACTAGAATGAGAAACAAGGTAAGCCGGTGCTAAGCCAAATAAAACTTTAAAACAAATGCATCCAAATTTAAGAAGCGATCCCCATTCCTGGTGTTTTATCCTCCCCCACCTTCCCTTTAATTAATTTGTTTTTAATGATGTAATTATTAACTTTCCCCCCCCCCCTTTTCCCCTCAAGCTCATGCTCGTATTTGTAATTTCTCTATTTAATGTTCACATTTCCACCCCCTACAAAAATTTATTTTAACCTTTCATTTTTAGTATTGTAAACCGGCCGGTGCACGTCAATGGTCGGTATATTAAAATTAATTAAACTTGAAACTTGAAATAACACTCTAGCCTCAAACGGAAGCCAGTGAAGCTTTTGATAATATACACTGATATGATCGTGTTTTTTCAAATTAAAAATCAAACGAATAGCTGTATTTTGTATGATTTTTAATCGGCTAGTGGTTATTTTATACAATCCCAAATAAATAGCATTACAATAATCCAATATTGAAAGGATTGAAGATTGGACCAGGATTGCATTGTTTGATAGATTTATCGCCTAAACGGAAGTTACACTAAAACTAAATCTAATACTTCTAATATGTCCACTCTTGCGTATAATGTTGTATTTCTAATAATCTGCATATTGTAATTTGCTGATTGTCCAGCTATTCTTCGGTGTGAACTAGAGAGTTGCACGGGGACAGAAATCCCACCCATCCCCACCCGTCCCCGCCAGGATCCTCTCCTTCCCCACCCATCCCCACAAGGAATTACCTCCATCCCCGCCCGTCCCCATAAAAAGCAGCAATTTCTTCTGACAGGAATTTCACAGTTTCTTTTGTGTTTGCGCTGCTGTTTTCCTTGTGGAATCTCTTTGGTGGAACCTTTTTTTGTTTTCTGTTCAGGTAATTAACTTATAAACCCCCTCTTTTACTAAGGCTGACGTGTCCATTATACTATATGGACGAACCCTACTTCCAAAGCCTTCCATCCCCGTGGGAGTCCCGTTGGTTAGAGGGGGGTCCCCGTGGGAGTCCCGTGGGTTAGGGGGGATTCCTGCGGGACCCGCGGGATTCCCGCGATCCCCGTTCCCATGCAGACCTCTAGTGTGAACCGCCTAGAAGTCGTTCGAATATGGCCTTATAGAAGAATAAAGTTATTATTATTATTATTATTCTAAAATCAAAATATTTCCTAATAGTGCGCAGCTTCCAGAGGACAATAAAACATCCACCAAGGATATTAGATTGAGTGGGAAAAAAATTTGGAAAATAACATAAAGAAATATAACGATCAACTCTACAAGCAATATTGCTGAATTTTTACCTCTACGATGAACTGATCCACGGAGTTTCTTTCGAAGTACATGCGACGCTCCCTTTTGTTGACACAGAGTGATTTTTGCTGCGTGCACACCCCATCTCCTCCGTACAGGACCATGAAGACATCGGCGTCTGTCCCAGCTCCGAAAATGTCGCTGGTGTAAACTGTGATCTCGTAAGGCACAACTAGGTAATGAAAGCAAACCTTATGTGAGCAAGCAATGACCATTTAAGGTGACTACAAGATTTATGTGCACAGAAGAATCCACGTGTGGGGTGATTCCGCGACAGGGGCATCTAAGTTCTCAAGGCACAAAGGAGCAGATATTGCACCTACCGGTGTTTAAAAAGGCAACTTATGCACATATGTGTCTGTATAAAATCACAATCGTCTCTTTAACTAATTCTAATTCCCAATTCTTGCCCAATCCCCCTCAGCTATCCTCATCCCATTCCCCAATTCTCTCGATTTTAGATTAACTCATCCTTCTTCCCATTTGTAAAGGTATTCCACCCAAATTGTTTTCCCCTGTACCCCAATCTCTGACTAGATACTTCCTTTTGATTCAAACCATCTTGGTTCTCTTCCATTTGCAATTTGTATCCCAGAAAGTACTTTTCCTGTTCCTCTTACATCTCATACACTCATTGTATGTATCTCGTTAGAGGAGACATGATAGAAACCTTCAAGATCATGAAGGGCATAGAAAAAATAGACAGGGACAGATTTTTCAAATTAAGGGGATCAATAAGTACAAGGGGGCACTCAGAGAAATTGAAAGGGGAGAGGTTTAGAACAAACGCCAGGAAGTTCTTTTTCACACAGAGGGTGGTAGATACATGGAACGCGCTACCAGAGGATGTGATAAACAGGAGCACGCTACAGGGGTTCAAAGAAGCTTTGGATAGGTACTTGGAAGACAAAGGGATTGAGGGGTACAGATAAGAGTAAAGGTAGATTATAGGGATGGGATTAGAGGTAAATTACAAAATTAATCAGGGACCACTGTTCAGGCACTAGGCCTGATGGGCCGCCGCGGGAGCGGACCGCTGAGCAAGGTGGACCTCTGGTCTGACTCAGCGGGGGCAACTTCTTATGTTCTTAAACATCTCTTACTTCTTGTTGTAAACATCTCTTACTCTCATTGTATGTAACTTGTTGTAAACCGCTTTGAACTTATGGTATAGTGGTATATAAGAAATAAAATTATTATTATTATTATAAAATGATCCCAAAAGAAGGTAGGCACTCCTAGAGATGTGTAATCCAACCTTTTTCATGTATAGGGCCGTAGCGTGAATACTGGAAAGCCACCAAAAGATTTCAGGCTACAGATTCTGTAAACCTAGGATTGCCAGACGTGTGGATTTCCACGGGCATATCCTCCTTTTCGAGGACATGTCCAGGGGTCCGGATGGCTTTTCAAAACCCAGCACTTTGTCCAGGTTTTGAAAACTAAACTAAACTAAGCCTTAAGTTTATATACCGCATCCTCTCCATAAAGATAGAGCTCGGCACAGTTTACAGGAGCTTTAATATAAGGAAGGAAAAACATAATAAGAATTAGTGATTATAAAGAGGGTAGCGAAATTTACATATTTGAGAACAGCCAAGTTTTCAGATGCTTTCGGAATAATTGGAAGGAGCCCAGATTCCGCAGCAGGGCAGGAAAGTTATTCCAGTGATTTTGAAGAAAAGAGATTTCCCTAATTTTCCAGCATAGATAATGCCTTTTAATGAGGGGAAAAATAGTTTAACTTTTCGGATGGATCTGGTAGTGTCAGGTCTCGTAGAATTCCAAGATAGTGGAATTAGAGGAGGAAGAATGCCATGCAAGATCTTGAATGTTAGGCAGGCACATTTAAAGTGAACCCTAGAAATTACTGGAAGCCAGTGAAGTTTTGACAGAAGCGGGGAAACATAATCAAATTTACTTTTTGCGAAGATCAACCTAGCTGTAGTATTCTGGATCTGCTGAAGTCTTTGAAGACTTTTCTTGGTTAGACTTAAATAAATGGAGTTACAATAGTCCAGCCTGGAAAGAATGATTGATTGTACAGCAAAATGTTGTTGGTGGAAGCAGGATCTCATTTTTCTCAACATGTGGAAACTAAAAAAACATTTTTTTTACCAGAGAGTTGAGATGGTCATTAAATGAAAGTGTAGAGTCAATAATGATGCCTATAACTTGGTTATTTTTGTTACATAGAAATTTTTGGACTCCCGTTTGATTGAAAAAGCTAGATAGTTCAAAATCTAATAGATGCTGGCACTGTCATCTTGATATAGGGATGCTGGATCATCTGTTATTCTATTGTCCTTTGATACTCAACCTTTGGAAGCCAATATGGGAACATGAACCTGGCTTTTCTCAAAAAATGTAAGTCTCCCTCCAACTTAGGAATCAAAGAAACTCTTATCTTGGCATCCCAAGTCCTCTAAATTTTCTTCACACTTCTACCTCTAACCCTCTGTTGTAGTTCCTTCCTATTTCTCCTACTGTAAACCGCGTCGAGCTCTACGAACGTGGAGATGATGCGGTATACAAACCTAAGGATTAGATTAGATTATGGAGACAGTGATTCCATTATCTTATGAAAGAGTAATCTGTGGGACACTATTATCCCCTAAGCCACCAATAGATAGACATAAAAACAGATTGTTAGGTATCATGACTGAGATAGTCATTCAAATGATCACAACAAATTGGAAGAACTTTGATCGCTTGAATTTTAATTTTTGGTGGCACTAACTATGGACTCCTTTTACGAAGGTGTGCTAGGTTTTTAGCGCACGCACATAATTACCATGCGCTATAGCGCGCGGTAGCTGAAAATCTACAGCCTCCTAAAAAGGAGGCGATAGTGGCTAGTGCGCTCGGGAATTTAACAAGCACCATTGCACACGTTAAGGCCCTAGCGCACCTTTGTAAAAGGAGCCCTATGTCTTTGTTATAAGATGGAAAAAAATGATTACTGATCATAGGGGAAATTTTAAGTTTTTTCAATTAATATGGAGTCCATTGACTAACTTTATCAATAATAACTGAACGATTATAACTTACACATCCAAGGGATGGGAGGGAGGGAGGGGGGTTTCTTTGACTTTTACAGATGCTAACATGGGGAAGGTTATTGATGGAATCAATATTTAGTCATTTGGGTGGGAGGACGGAAGGGTAAAAATGATTGCTCAAGGTTCATTGGAAGTTGAAAGTGTTTTATCTGGATTTATTATATGTACACATAATTGTAAATACACTGTTGATAGTTTGGAAATGCAATAAAGGTATTTTTTTAAAAAAAATTCCAAATAATAAACTTTCTATATACTGGTTTCCATAAAAAAAAACCAACAACTTTCCGATCCAAGATGGCTGCCGCTATCTGCTGCTGACAAGACGCTAGAGAGTGTCTTTCCTAACTTACCGAAAATGCCGAAGAGAAGAGGCAGGAGCGTTGGTGGAACCTCCCAGCGCTCGAGCACTGCAGTTCTAACAGTCGACGACATTTTCCGGCGTCTCCAAAGTGAGTCGAGCCGTTTGGGGAATCGCCCGTTGGGAGCGCCGGCTGATGGGAGTGTCTCGGCGGATACCCCTGGGCTGGACGTCACGCTGAGCCCCGATGTCAGGACGCCTCCCTTACAGCCACTGCTGCTGGGAGCCAGCTCTCCAAGGGATGAGAGCTTGTCCGAAGAGGCAGAGTTTTCATCTCGAGAGGCCAGTGAAGCGGAGGGCTCGCTACAGGGAACAGCACAAGGGGAACTTCTCCTTGTAAAAGAACCAGCGACCGGGACAACTGTGCTTAAGGGTTTACAAGGCACAGGGGAGGTAAAACAATCGGATGAACTAACTAACAATGCACAAATATTTTCCTTTACCCCTATCCGACCTCCAGAGGTTACACTGGAATCTTTATGGGACTTAGTTTCTAGTCTGGGTAATTCCCTCAATCCTCAGATAAAGAATTTGGAAAAAGAAATAGAATTTCAGAAGGAAGAAATTAAAAATGTGAAACAGGACATTGTAGTTATAAAAACTGAGATACAAGAAGAAAAGAAGGATTTAAAAATGTTTAAGAGCAACCAAGACTTGATTGTGAAAGATAATCTTAATTTGAGAAGAAAATTAGAAGCACTTGAAAACAATAGTCGGTTTAACAATTTACGTTTGATTAATTTTCCAAAGGTTGCCTCAATTCCTCCAGGAGAAATGATAAAACGGTACTTTCTGGAAAATTTAAAAATTCCTGAGAGTTCATTGCCACCATTGTCAAGAGTGTATTATTTGCCTACCAATAAAAATCAGGATTCTCAAAAAATAGATGACGATGGTAGTCCACAGGAAAATCTTTTGGATGTTACCGCTTTATTGGAACAATCTGATAGAGAGGTGGCTAGTCCAGCCACTCTCTTACTGACTGTAGCTTTGGCTCCAGACAGAGATTGGATTCTTAAACTTTTTTTTAAAAATAGATCCAGAGATTTCCTTGGCTTCCATATTCAAGTTTTTCCTGATGTTTCGAGAGAAACTCAGAAAAGAAGGAGGGAATTTTTATTGTTAAAACCAGGTGTGACCCAGATGGGGGGATTATTTTTTCTTAGATACCCTTGTAAGTGTGTAATAAGGTATAATTCCCTCAAATATATTTTCTTTGAACCGTCTCATTTGACTGCTTTCCTCTCCATGAAGCGCCTTGAAAAAGAGTAACATCGGTGTCTTAATTATTAAGCTCTCTTTCAGCACAGATGACGTGTTTTGGTTAATTTTGTTATTGTACTAAATTCACTCCTAATTCCTGAATTTTGGATCCATTATTGAGGACTAGTGTATGATTAAGTTGGAATTACTACTTTTTATGTAATTTTGGTTTATTTTCATTTTGAGAATAATCAAAGATATGTTTTCTTGATTGTACTTTTCTGTACAAGATGGTATGCTTGTTAAAATTTTAAAACTGTATAAATAAATAATAAAAAAAACACAAAAACCAACAAAACCCTCCAACTTTTTGGAATGACTAGGTACTGTTGATGAAACATGGTTACACCACTATGATCCTGAGACAAAACCACAGTCCATGCAATGGTGGCACTCAGGTTCTCCAAGGTCAAGGAAATTCAAGACCCAAGAGTCAGCAGAAAAGGTCATGGCCACAGTGTTTTGGGATCAGGAAGGTGTTGTAATGACTAACTTCCAACGGGTCAAACAGTTCATGCAGAATACCACTGTAACTTGCTGTGCTGATTAAAGGAGGCATTGAAAGAAAAAAAGGAGAGGGAAGCTATGGAAAGGAGTTCTCTTTTTTGCATGACAGTGCACCTGCTCACAAGGCTGGCTAAACGACGGATGTTTTGACTCAGGTGGGGTTTCAAGTGCATAGACCATCCACCCTACTCGCCAGATCTTGCTCCATCTGGCTATTTTCTGTTTCCAAACCTTAAAAATAGAATTTGGAAGGGTGACAATTTTCGAGTGATTCAGAGGTGATTGCAGCAGCGGAGCAATATTTAATAATAATAATAATAATTTTATTCTTATATACCGCCATACCCAGCGAGTTCTAGGCGGTTTACATCAATTAGAAAATGATCTGCATTGACAAGCAGATTTACAACAATTTACAACAATTTATCAGAATTGCAGCTTTGATCGAACTAGACAAAGGATGTAGAGAGTAGGGAAAAAAGGGAAGGTCTAGTGAAGGAGGAGAGGAGCAGGGGTGGGCGAGGTGTTATTGTGGGATGAGGGGATAGTTAAGGGTCGTGACCAGACATCAGATTATTTTTTGGAAGGGTTATAGAAACTTCAGACATGATTTGCCAAGTGTGCGGAACTTAAGGAAGAAATATGTGGAATAACTTGTAAGTTTCAAGGCTTCACGTCATTTCCTTTTTGGTTGGTCTAAGAATTTTTCAGCACCCCCTCGTATACTGGCCATGCTCTCTAGAGTAAGTCAAAAGGACTACTGTTGCATAGGCCGAGTTGGTGCAGAGGTTTTCTGCTGCCTCTATTGTTTAGGGTGCCTCTGGGTCACTGAACAAGTAGGCACAGAAGACTGACAATATTTCTGTCTTGAGTAGTAGTTAGATCGCATAGAGAAGTTGGAATAGCTTCTTGGTGGTTAAGACTGGCGAGATTTTGAAGAAGACAAAATAGTCATGCAATCTGCGTCTCTTGATTTTTTGACAAAGTGCCGGGTTTTGAAAAGCCGTCCGGACCCCAGGACATGTCCGGGGGTCCGGATGTCTGGTAACCCTACATGTGCACAATGTCATCACATCACATCCGTGCATGGTCGGAGGCCCTCCAGATGCGGCCCCAAGTTCAAGGAATGAGAGGAGAAGAGGTTTGGGTGGGGGCAGGGCCAGGATAGAACTGGGGGTGGGGCCACATGTCCGGTTTTTGGCTCCACAAAATCTAGTAACCCTAACTTAAAGAGACTTTTGTCCTTACTTTATTTGGTCTATGAACTGACCAAGCTTTACATAATTTTTAGTTCTTTCCCTTCTCTAAATGACTGTATATGTGTGGGTTCTGTAACACGCTCTCGCCCAAGCTGCTACACAGTCTTACCGCCACCACTGATCTGCACACCTAAATAAAAAGTGATTTTTCAGTGGGGGGGGAGGGGAGGGTTTAAATGCTTCACATGTTTTCCATTTCCTTAAATCTATGGTAACTTATTCCAATCCATCAGCGTTGCCACCAAAAAGGCCCTCTGCTGTTTCAGCCAGATGAAACAATCATACCAGTGGCATAAGCTATTTACGAGTCCCTTCAGATAGAAGGTTTTTAAGTGGCCCATAAATCTTATACAGTGTTAAGGTATTGAGGCACTTCATTGAACACGATGCACCTGGATACTGTCAACCAGTGCAAAGAACACAAAATATGATCGTAGCTCTGCCCCTGTCCAACAAGTCACCACATCTTGCACAATCCGCAACGTTCTTAATATATTAGCAAGCAAACGAAGGCTTGCAAAATAGCCTAGAGCTGTCATCTATTTACCGGGATTATTATGAAGACATTCACCCAAGGCAGTGTACAGCAGGTTCTGTAATTTTCCAACGGAATGAAAAAAGTAGAAAATCACTGGACGAGGGGCTCCTTTTACCAAAGGTGCGCTAAGCGTTTTAGGGCATGCTAAATATTAGCGCACGCTAACCATGCGCTAAACGCTAACGCGTGCATGTTAGTATATGGACACATTAGCGTTTGGCGCGCGCTAAAAATGCTTAGCGCACCTTTGTAAAAGTGCATAGTCCTTGATGGAGACTGCCCCAACTTTGTTGGCAGGAGGATAGCAAGGGGAGGAGGTGCCCGAGGCGGTGACATCCCCCTCCTCCTCCATGCCCTCCTCTCCAGACCTCTACTTTTTCTACGCCCCCCCCCCACTCCTTCCTGCCCCCCATTCCACACTCGTGTTTGCCCTCCCCCCGTACCTCTAAATCTTCACCAGCGCGAGTGGCTTCGGCAGCATGCTCCTCGCGTCAGCATTGGAGTACCCTCTGACGTCACTTCCTGGTCCCATGATCCGGAAGCGATTCAGAGGGGAACCAGGCCGGCATGAGCAACAGAAATTGCCTGCGCTAGCGAAGATAATACAGAGGTATGGGGGTGGCGCAAACATGTTGGGGCAGGGCAGAGAGGTGCCAGCACCCCTACCACCCCCTTTACTAAGCCACTGTTTGTTGGTTAGGCTGAGAACTTTTCAGCGGCACAGAACTGATCTATTTTTTTTAAGATCAAGTACACATTCTAGTGAAGCATGCCAGCCTTTAAAGACAACCTAACTTTTGCAGTCTTGATAACCAAATGTCTTTCAGTACATTAATGTGATTTGGCCTTCTCCCCACCCCTACATCAGACGATGGTACAGCAAACATAAAACCATAATGATATGGCAATTAAAAAAGGGTTTAGGGATAAATTCTACTGTATATATGGTGCCTACAAAATCGGTGCTGAAAAATAGAAACATAGAAGATGACGGCAGAAAAGGGCCATAGCCCATCAGGTCTGCCCACACTACTGACCCACCACCCAAGTCTACTATCCTAGGGATCCCACTCCTGGTGACAGGTTCCCTTGGCTTAACCCTCTAAGGGATCCCACTTGGGCATCCCATTTGCTCTTAAATTCTTGCACGCTGTTTGCCTCGATCACCTGAATCGGGAGCTCGTTCCAAGGATCAACCACTCTCTCGGTGAAGAAATATTTCCTGGTGTCGCCATGAAATTTCCCGCCCCTGAGTTTGAGCGGATGCCTTCTTGTGGCTGAGGGTCCTTTGAGAAAGATACGGCCGGTAATATACTTAAACGTCTCGATCATGTCTCCTCTCTCCCTATGTTCCTCGAGTGAGAACAGCCGCATATTTTTCACCCTTTCCTCGTACGATAGATCCTTGAGCCCTGAGACCATCCTGGTGGCCAACCGTTGCACCGACTCTACTCTCAGCACGCTGATATTCTATAAACCGCGCCAAAAGCTAGGTATAGTTTACAGAATAGCACTTTGGCCAGGGACCCATGCCTAATTTCAGGCACAGCAATTGGCATGCAGAAATTTAAAGAATGCCTCCGACCTGAACATGACCTTCAGTTTTTTTGGCACCTTGTGTTAATTTTAGGTGCAGATCCTGTGCCTAAATTTACACGCAGGGGAAAACAAAGAAGCAGACCAAACAGAATCCAAATATTAAAGTCTTCATTAAGGTACATGTGAATAGCCATACTGGATCAGACCAATGGTCCATCAAGCCCAGTAGCCCGTTCTCATGGTGGCCAATCTAGGTCACTAGTACCTGGCCAAAACCCAAGGTATAGCAATATTCCATGCTACTGATACAGGGCAAGCAGTGGCTTCACCTGTATCTTTCTCAATAACAGACTAAGGACTTTTCCTCCAGGAACTTGTCCAAACCTTTCTTAAAACCAGCTACACTATCCACTCTTACCACATCCTCTGGCAACGCGTTCCAGAACTTAATTATTCTCTGAGCGAAAAAAATATGTCCTCCTATTGATTTTAAAAGTATTTCCCTGTAACTTCATCGAGTGTCCCCCTAGTCTTTGTAATTTTTGACGGAGTGAAAAATCGATCCACTTGTACCCGTTCTACTCCACTCGGGATTTTGTAGACTTCAATCATATTTCCCCTCGGCCGTCTCTTTTCCAAGCTGAAGAGCCCTAACCATTTTAGTTTTTCCTCATATGAGAGAAATTCCATCCTCTTTATCATCTTGGTCGTTCTTTTATGAACATTTTCTAGCGCCACTATCTTTCTTGAGATAAGGAGACCCGAATTGAACGCAATACTGAGGTCACACCATGGAGCGATACAGGGGCATTATAACATTCTTAATCTTGTTAACCATCCCTTTTTTAAAATAATTCCTAGCATCCTATTTGCTTTTTTGGCCGCCGCCGATGTGGCTGCATTTTGCCTATGTGACTGCGCCAGGGGCAAGCCAGCTGGTAAAAGGCACATTACTCCTCTTTATAAGTCTGAACACATACTTCCGATATTCTATAGAATTTCTTATAAATTCAATGTCCTCTCTTTTCAGATCCAGTCCTCTGGTCTTCCTTTATTCCTATCCAGTTTCCTTGCTCCTTATTTTCCTCATAGGTCACTTTGTTCAACTCAGCAACTCCTTCTAACTATTCCCTCTTTCAGGCACATATTCTTAGACATTCAAAGGAATTCCTTCAATTGTACCTTAGGACCGAACAATTCTGTAAGAACTTTAAATCTCAATTAAAAGCCTATCTTTTTAATTTAGCAAAAAAAGACTGACTCACTCAGTAAAGCCAACAATTGAGAAGGACAAGCGTCACTATCTCAAAGCTCAGAGACTTGTAACTCTGAAGAGGGGAAAATAATCCTCTCTTAGAAAAAGAGTTTTACATCCAATCATAGCTAGAAATGTAGTGAGGGCAAGTCCAACTCAAGAAGGCAACTATTTGAAATGCTTTCAATGATAATGTATAAGTTGATTCATTTTTGAAAAAAATACAATAGGAGATTGCATTCAGGTTGTACAGAAAGTGAACTTATCTTGTAAGCATAAAGCTATACTCAGGGTCCCGACGCGGCCCCGTTTCGGCGTCTGCTTCAGGAGACCCCGCCACACACACAAAATGCTTGCAAAAGAATCACACTGATAAAGGAGTTCAAACTGTGGTCTGAAATACAAAAAACAAAAAACAAAATGAAATGCT
Organism: Geotrypetes seraphini; assembly: GCF_902459505.1. Classification (NCBI taxonomy): domain Eukaryota; kingdom Metazoa; phylum Chordata; class Amphibia; order Gymnophiona; family Dermophiidae; genus Geotrypetes; species Geotrypetes seraphini. The sequence goes on along the minus strand of NC_047084.1, from coordinate 92,647,206 downwards.
ACAGATACAGACGCAGACACTCAAAAAGCTACTGAACCTGTGCAAGTTTCATAAAAATTAACAGCTGAAACGCATGAGAGGCACATAAATCATACATACCAGTCAAACAATAGAAAAATTCTGTGCAACAAGGAACGCCGACTCCCGCTCCGAAATATAAAAGCAGGAGGGGGAGGGGGGCCCCGTGCGCACTGACGTGATGTAACTGTCGTGATGTAACTGACGTGATGTAACTGTCAAAAGCAAACGTACAACACAACCAGGTGTGCCTCTCATGCGTTTCAGCTGTTAATTTTTATGAAACTTGCACAGGTTCAGTAGCTTTTTGAGTGTCTGCGTCTGTATCTGTAGCATTTCTTTTTGGTTTTTGTATTTCAGACCACAGTTTGAACTCCTTTATCAGTGTGATTCTTTTGCAAGCATTTTGTGTGTGTGGCGGGGTCTCCTGAAGCAGACGCCGAAACGGGGCCGCGTCGGGACCCTGAGTATAGCTTTATGCTTACAAGATAAGTTCACTTTCTGTACAACCTGAATGCAATCTCCTATTGCATTTTTTTCAAAAATGAATCAACTTATACATTATCATTGAAAGCATTTCAAATAGTTGCCTTCTTGAGTTGGACTTGCCCTCACTACATTTCTAGCTATGATTGGATGTAAAACTCTTTTTCTAAGAGAGGATTATTTTCCCCTCTTCAGAGTTACAAGTCTCTGAGCTTTGAGATAGTGGCGCTTGTCCTTCTCAATTGTTGGCTTTACTGAGTGAGTCAGTCTTTTTTTGCTATCCAACGTTTTTTCTGACTCTGGCTGATACATTGTCCCTGCTGTTGTGGAAACATATCTTTTTAATTTGGCATTTGGATCCACCACATCATGAATCTCATAGCTAAGGTTTAGAATTGTTCTATCTAACTCGCGTTTCCCTTATGTGTTTTAGGGAATAGGTGGTGCAGTGGTTAGAGCTATAGCCTCAGCACCATGAGATTGTGGGTTTGAATCCTGCATTGCTCCTTGTGACCCTGAGCAAGTCACTTAATCCCCATGGCCCCAGGCACATTAATTAGAGTGGGAGCCCGCTGGGACAGTTAGGGAAAATGTTTGTGTAGCTGAATAATTTGTAATCTGCATAGAATTGGATATACAGAATTTAAATTTCCCTTCCCATCTTTTTCCTTCGAATAAAAAAAAACTTCTAACCCTTTTGTGTTTTGTTGGTCATGTTATGTCTTTTGTGTATGTACTTGGGTTTTTTTTTATTATTATTTTTCTATTTTTAGAAATTATTTCCACCCCCTTGATTTATTGTAAGCCGCGTAGCCTAAACTCCTGTTTGTATTTTGTGGTATATCAAATAAATTGAACTTAAAAACACCAAAACTGCTAATTCAAATGTGCTTGGATCCATGAAGATTAGTAAATTGTATTGCTAAAGAAGCATCTCTATATCCCCATCACATTTATTCGCTTTCTGTTCTAACATCCTAGACTTCCGTAAGCTAATTAATACATACTCTCTTTTCTCACCTTACTAAACTAAACTAAACCTTAAGTTTGTATACCGCATCATCTCCACAGAAGTAGAGCTCGGCACGGTTTACAGGAATTGATATAGAAAGGAACTCCAAAGAGAAGTAGAAGAACTTGGTACAGAGAAGTTTAGAGAGACTTAGTTTATCGAAGAGGGAGAGGTCGTTACATTTTAGAGAAAAGCCATGTTTTTAAATGTTTTCGGAAGAGTTGGAGGGAGGTCAGACTCCGAAGCGGGATAGTAAAGCTCTGTCTGAATGACTGGATTTATAAGCAGTTATAGTAGAATGGACGGCAGGATTTCGTTTTAGGGAAACACTGACAAATACAAACAACTGAGGAAAACCACAGGATGCAATTGTGCAGCTGGGCAAATGCGATTGCGTGAGTCTTGTGCACAAGTGGCACCTTATGTGTCATTTACGCATGCAAGTGTGCTACACACTATTCTGTAAGGTAGAACATTTTGGGGTCCTTTTACTAAGGTGCGCTAACCGATTTAGCACGCACAAGCTGATGTAGTGCATGCTAAATGTTAAGGCACCTATAGAATATAATGGGCACCATCTTGCAGTTCCCATGTACTGTATAATCAGCCACCCCTTATCTCCTCAGAAAGAATCAGGGCAGAAATTATCAAGATGCATTAAAAGGTGAACTTTTACCATCCTGTGATTGATTGATTGATTCGATTTTCAGAATGGTTTACGCGAATTTATTCAGGGACTCAAGCATTTTCCCCTCTCTGACCTGGTGGGCTCGCAATCTACACCCGGGGGCAATGGGGGTTTAAGTGGCTTGCCCAGGGTCATAAGGAGCAGTGTGGGTTTGAGCCCACAGCCTCGGGATGCTGAGGCTGTAGCTTTAACCACTACCCCACACTCTGCCCATGGAAGTCACCAACTTGTGGTATCTAGTAGAAAACGGGGTCAGGTCAAAAGCGCGCCGTGACAAAGGCGCGAGCAGACAACTGAGCGCAGCGCGGAAGTGCGCGCTGAAGAAAAAGACTGCTTTTAGGGGCTACGATGGAGGGTGTGGGGGGGAACCCCCCCATTTTACTTAATACAGATCGCGCCGCGTTGTGGGGGGTTTGGGGGGTTGTAACCCTCCACATTTTACTGAAAACTTAACTTTTTCCCTGTTTTTAGGGAAAAAGTTACGTTTTCACTAAAATGTGGGGGGTTACAACCCCCCAAACCCCCCACAACGCCGCCGCGATATGTATTAAGTAAAGGGGGGGGCTCCCCAACAAAAACCCACCGTCGCAGCCCCTAAAAACAGTCTTTTTCTTCGGCGCGCGCCTCCATCTTGAGCTCAGTTGTCGGCGCGCACCTTTGTCTTCCGCATTACTGTCTATGAACCGTAGAAAACACACGGTGACAGAATTCATCACCGTCCTCCTCCCCTTGTGTCATTCTTTAGTGTCTACCTCAACCTCAATCCTTCTACCTCCTATATTCCATACCCCAAGCACCTAGGGTAAAGGGATAATCTGGTTAAAGGCAAAATGAGCTTTGGACTCGAGCCTCTTGAATTTGAGAAAACCAAGTTTCCAATCAAATCTTAATTCTACTCTACCACCCTACTTTTGAGCATTAAAGAGATGTGGACTTCCCAGGAGGGTCCTAGACTGGTCTGCTAGGATTCAAAAGAAGGAAATTAAGTGCCTTCATCCTTTTCATCCTGCCAGGCTAATCCAGATATGTGAGAAGCATGTAATACATCCTTAATTTGTGTGGGAGAAGGCCAAGGTTGCTTTCAGAACTTCTGCTCACAAAGTAGCATCTCCTTTGGCCTGAAGGTCCAGGCACTGGAGCAATTTCCAATGCAAGTTCTTTCTTTGTAGCTCATGCAGTATAGGCTGCTTATTTTACCTCACTGGAAATCCTTTGTGAAGGAAAACCATGGACTTACATTGTATATTCCAAAACAGATAGTAACATAACATAGTAGATGACGGCAGATAAAGACCTGAATGGTCCATCCAGTCTGCCCAACCTGATTCAATTTAAATTTTTTTTTTTTTTTTCTTCTTAGCTATTTCTGGGCAAGAATCCAAAGCTTTACCCGGTACTGTGCTTGGGTTCCAACTGCTGAAATCTCTGTTAAGACTTACTCCAGCCCATCTACACCCTCCCAGCCATTGAAGCCCTCCCCTGCCCATCCTCCACCAAACGGCCATACACAGACACAGACCGTGCAAGTCTGCCTAGTAACTGGCCTAGTTCAATATTTAATATTATTTTCTGATTCTAAATCTTCTGTGTTAATACTTTTATTATTAGAATAAAGTTAGCAGCATTAGCATATCAGAAATAAATCAGTCTGGATGCACAATGGAGAGAAATCATGCCAGCATATTTCTGTAAATATGGCACGCTTCTCTGAATACTCTGCCCAATCATGGGGGGTTTATACAGAAAGTTTATTTGTCTTGCAAGACCTTTCCCTAGTTCAGTCCATGTACTGTCCCTGTTGGAGCAAATCTGCTGCCTATCTAACCCACCCCCAGACCACACCTCCATTCTTCCCTGGGGGGGGGGGGGGCAGGATAGGAATGTCTTCTTGAACTTTGTTCTTCTGGCATTTTATATTCTTCACACGGGTACATTTAATTCATCAGCTAGCCCCCAACTTTGGGGCCTGGCATAGCTTGGCATTTCTTATCAGTTCTTAGGTTTCCGGAGCCAGTGTGCCCATATATGGAGTGTCCTGCTGACTTGCTCGTTTCCTTCCAGCATTTTTAAATTGCTCATTGTCTTTTCAGCACCGTTTTGTGTCCTTGAGAAACTGCCTTCACAGCAGGGAATCTACACATTCACATGCCCACACATTAGCATCGGAACTAAAACCAGTCAGTACAAGCCCGTGACTTTTTTTGTAGATTGCAGGAAAAGGTCTCCCATAATGTGAAAATAGTCTCCTGTCATCTCACTCAGTTGAAGCATAAAAAAAAAAATAGCAGTTATGTCTCCAAAGAAAATGGCTCTTGAGAGAGATAAATTGCTTCCTCTTTGATCTTGGTTTATATGGACAAAAACCTAAAAGTACAACCGGATGCTGTGCATCCAGACTTTTTAATGATTAATAAGAAATAATACAAAAAAAAATAAATAAGCAGGGACACTCTGCAAGGGAAAATGAAGAAGCAAAACAAGACAAAAACCCACCAAAAAGGTTCTGTATATTATCTTATAGTAAAAGAATCCAATCAGTGGCGTAGAGAGGGCGAGAGGCACCCGGGGCGCCACTGAATCCAATGATAATATTTCCAGTCAAACACTGAGCTCTGACACATCATCCTTTTGAAAAGGTGCCTCAGACTTTCTGATCATTCTAGACAGCTGCAGTGGGAGCAGAACTTTGATCGGTGCACTTCTAGGAATGTGTTCTTTGGTATTTTTTTTTAATATGTCAGACAGAACATTTCGAGCTGAATGGAAGAACAGTAGCGTAATGAGGTCACTGTGACT